>NC_090436.1:14243826-14548238 GCF_031143425.1 Pleurodeles waltl | reverse complement strand
AGGGGCAGTCTTATCACAACTCAATTCTGAGGGCCAGGATCAACCTGTTGCTTTTATCAGCAGGAGGTTGACCCCTAGAGAAAAGCGTTGGTCTGCATAGAGAGGGAGGCCTTTGCTGTGGTCTGGGCACTGAAGAAGTTGAGGCCATACCTGTTTGGCACTCACTTCTTTGTTCCGACAGACCACAAACCTCTACTTTGGCTAAAACAAATGAAATGTGAAAACCCTAAATTGCTGAGGTGGTCCATATCTCTACAGGGAATGGACTATACAGTGGAACGTAGACCTGGGAGTACCCACTCCAATGCAGATGGACTCTCCAGATATTTCCACTTAGACAATGAAGACTCATCAGGTCATGGCTAGTCTTATTGTCCTTCGTTTGGGGAGGGGGGGTTGTGTAGGAAAGTACAATCTTGCCTGGCATGTTACCCCCATGTTACCTGGGACCCTGCCAGCCAGGTTGCTCTTTGCTTTCCAAATTGTCACTAACAGGCTAGTGACCAATTTCATCAATTCACATTTGCATACTGGAACACCCTTATAATTCCCTAGTATATGGTACTGAGGTACCCAGGGTATTGGGGTTCCAGGAGATCCCTATGGGAAGCAGCATTTCTTGTGCCACCCATAGGGAGCTCTCACAATTCTTACATAGGCCTGCCACTGCAGCCTGAGTGAAATAACGTCCACGTTATTTCACAGCCATTTACCACTGCACTTAAGTAACTTATAAGTCACCTATATGTCTAACCTTTACCTGGTAAAGGTTGGGTGCTAAGTTACTTAGTGTGTGGGCACCCTGGCACTAGCCAAGGTGCCCCCACATTATTCAGGGCAAATTCCCGGGACTTTGTGAGTGCGGGGACACCATTACACGCGTGCACTGTACATAGGTCACTGCCTATGTACAGTGTCACAATGGTAACTCCGAACATGGCCATGTAACATGTCTAAGATCATGGAATTGTCATCCCAATGCCATTCTGGCATTGGGGAGACAATTCCATGATCCCCCGAGTCTCTAGCCCAGACCCGGGTACTGCCAAACTACCTTTCCCGGGGTTTCACTGCAGCTGCTGCTGCTGCCAACCCCTCAGACAGGTTTCTGAGCTCCTGGGGTCCAGCCAGGCGTGGGCCAGGAAGGCAGAACAAAGGACTTCCTCAGAGAGGGTGTTACACCCTCTCCCTTTTGAAAAAGGGGTCAGGGCTGGGGAGGAGTAGCCTCCCCCAGCCCCTGGAAATGCTTTGATGGGCACAGATGGTGGCCATCTCTGTATAAGCCAGTCTACACCGGTTCAGGGATCCCCCAGCCCTGCTCTGGCGCGAAACTGGACAAAGGAAAGGGGAGTGACCACTCCCCTGACCTGCACCTCCCAGGGGAGGTGCCCAGAGCTCCTCCAGTGTGCTCCAGACTTCTGCCATCTTGGAAACAGAGGTGCTGCTGGCACACTGGACTGCTCTGAGTGGCCAGTGCCAGCAGGTGACCTCAGAGACTCCTTCTGATAGGCTCTTACCTGTGTTGCTAGCATATCCTCCTTCCTAGGTAGCCAAACCTCCTTTTCTGGCTATTTAGGGTCTCTGCTTTGAGGAATTCTTTAGATAACGAATGCAAGAGCTCATCAGAGTTCCTCTGCATCTCTCTCTTCACCTTCTGCCAAGGAATCAACCGCTGACTGCTCTGAACGCCTGCAAAACCGCAACAAAGTAGCAAAGACGACTACTGCAACCTTGTATCGCTGATCTGGCTGCCTTCTCAACAGTTTTCCTGGTGGTGCATGCTGTGGGGGTAGTCTGCCTCCTCTCTGCACTAGAAGCTCCGAAGAAATCTCCTGTGGGTCGACGGAATCTTCCCCCTGCAACCGCAGGCAACAAAAGACTGCATCACAGGTCGTCTGGGTCCCCTCTCAGCATGACGAGCGTGGTCCCTGGAACTCAGCAACTCTGTCCAAGTGACTCCCACAGTCCAGTGACTCTTCAGTCCAAGTTTGGTGGAGGTAAGTCCTTGCCTCCCCACGCTAGACTGCATTGCTGGGTACTGCGTGATTTGCAGCTGCTCCGGCTCCTGTGCACTTTTCCAGGATTTCCTTTGTGCACAGCCAAGCCTGGGTCCCGACACTCTAACCTGCAGTGCACAACCTCCTGAGTTGTCCTCCGGCATCGTGGGATCTTCTTTTGTGACTTCGGGTGAGGTCCGGTTCACTCCTCTTCGTAGTGCCTGTTCCGGCATTTCTGCGGGTGCTGCCTGCTTCTGTGAGGGCTCCCTATCTTGCTGGGCGCCCCCTCTGCCTCCTCACGCAATTGCGACATCCTGGTCCCTCCTGGGCCACAGCAGCATCCAAAAACCCTAACCGCGACCCTTGCAGCTAGCAAGGCTTGTTTGCGGTCTTTCTGCGTGGGAACACCTCTGCGAGCTTCTTCACGACGTGGGACATCTATCCTCTAAAGGCTAAGTTCCTAGTCCTCTTTGTTCTTGCAGAATCCACAGCTTTTACCATCCGGTGGCAGCTTCTTTGCATTCTCAGCTGGCATTTCCTGGGCATCTGCCCAATCTCGACTTTGTCGTGACTCTTGGACTTGGTCCCCTTGTTCCACAGGTACTCTCGTCCAGAAATCGACTTCTGTGCTCTCTGGGGAACTTAGGTGTACTTTACACCTACTTTTCAGGGTCTTGGGGTGGGCTATTTTTCTAACCCTCACTGTTTTCTTACAGTCCCAGCGACCCTCTACAAGCTCACATAGGTTTGGGGTCCATTCGTGGTTCGCATTCCACTTTTGGAGTATATGGTTTGTGTTGCCCCTATACCTATGTGCTCTCATTGCAATCTATTGTGACTGTACATTGCTTGCATTACTTCCTTTTGCTAGTACTGCATATTTTTGGTATTGTGTACATATATCTTGTGTATATTTGGCATCCTCATACTGAGGGTACTCACTGAGATACTTTTGGCATATTGTCATAAAAATAAAGTACCTTTATTTTTAGTATATCTGTGTATTGTGTTTTCTTATGATATTGTGCATATGACACCAGTGGTATAGTGGGAGCTTTGCATGTCTCCTAGTTCAGCCTAAGCTGCTCTGCTAAGCTTCCCTTTTCTATCAGCCTAAGCTGCTAGAACACCTCTTCTACACTAATAAGGGATAACTGGACCTGGTGCAGAGTGTAAGTACCCCTTGGTACCCACTACAAACCAGGCCAGCCTCCTACACCTTTGGCACACTGACAGCCAGGACACCATCAAACTGGAGAAGCAGAAGTTCAAGAATGAAAAACAAGACAACATAACTTTTCCATTTATGCACAAGTATCTGGAACAACATGTCTTCTTCTAAGAAGACTGTCACAACCCTGCTCCAGTTTAGAAGAGAGCTTCCCACACACCTTTATAAACAACATGGTACACCGAAGTTGCAGTTTACTTCAACTCTCAGAACCCAGCTTTCCCAACAGTTACTCATTTACTGTTTTTTTATCTTTGACCCTGCCCAGCGCTCCTCGACGTATACATACATAAATGCTAACTCCCATGCCATTCTATATTAAGTTATTAGTCCTCATGTTATGTGTTGCCATGCTATGGCGTGCTATGCTATGATGTCTGCAAGGCTGCCTTTCCCTCCCTTCTGCCACTGCCTCAGTAGCTCCAACTGAGAAACCAGACAAGAAGGAAAAGCAGGTAAGGTCAAGAGTTGTGCATGTGCCAAATGTCAATACAGTTTGATTTATTCCATAAATACACTTTAATGGCACTTCTTGTAAAAAGCTTGGAAGACAAGTCAAAAACAGAAAATGGTCCACATATGTAATAAAATATCATAGTGGTCCATGGTCGATAAGTTCAATTCCACCTCGCAGTGGTTACATTTATGTGACGCAGAAGTACAGAATCAACCCCTGAACGCCCTATAAGATTTAAATGATCAGCCAAAGCTGTATCATGTCCCAGAGCACCAGCTGAGGATCAGCCTCTCCAGGAGCAGCAAGAACCTCCCTTATAAAGAGAGCAGACAGCAGAATCAGCACAGGAAGTCCAGTGAAAACTTCTCTTGTCCATGGACCAGATGCAAACACCTAGATGTACATATTTATCAACACAGACAAGTCTTATGTTATTCTGGCTCATGTTATAGCAACCGAGTTGATCCTGTAGGACATAATGTTATTTCATGCTATTCTTTGCCTGTGTAAGGGATGCTTTGCTATGTTTTAAGACAATCTCTCCATCTGGGGGCTGCCCGATGCCCCCCATAAAAAATGAATCCAAAAAAACATCTACATCTATCAAATTGAAAATGCATCTGGACAGTTGAAGTAAATGCTGTCTTCATCCCCAGCATAATCGGTTTTTCGGCCCAAAAGGAACTTTGTACTTGGTTATGGTTATTACTTTATAGAGGGGAATGTACTGGATTCTCAAAACAAAAATACAAATTAATGGGGTCACTGTTTAAGATTATAGACAGGTTCCAGAGCAGTAACTTGACGAGAAGTGGGTCATGTTGTAGCTGAAGTGCAGACTGATGCTGAGTCCCGATAGCATCTATTTACTCACAGCTGGCTACTCGTGAGGAGCTGTCCCCCTAAAACAACCTCTTGGAGGAAACGAATAGGAATTGGTCTCTTTGTTTAATGAGTGACATAGAAAGGCAATGTCATCTCACCTGTGCTCGGGATAATAGCCTGCAACCGAGTTTGCTTTACTTTGCAAGCATCACTAAGAAGAGAGCTACGTTTAGTGTTTGCACCCCAGCTCCATTGAAATATCTACTTGTTTTCAAAAAATCATAATGTCTTACAGTTGAGACCATATTATACCCATTTCAAACTTGTTAAAGGGTTTTTGGCTTGTGTTCAAGCACAGAGGAGCTCTGCTGCTTATGTGCTTTGGATAAAGAAACGTATCTGCTATGTGTATGTACTCAGCCTGCTTGTGAGTGCTTATGAAGAGCTGAAACAAATACTCATTAGGCACATCTTTAAAAGAATGCTGATGTGTTTACTTTAGCATCAGAAGGATGTATTCATACTGTAAGGTTTATGGCTGCAATAGTCAGGCAAAGATTATTTGGTAAAAGACGCTGTGACTGACTGATTCAGTATATTCTCAGTGGAAATTCTGAAATCACTTTTCTAGTGAATTTTTTCTTAAAACTACCGAAGGGAATGCTTTTAGCATCATTTCCGTATTACAAAGTACATAAAAGAGACATCATCCTTTTCTAAGGAATTTAAATCGATTTCTCAGTAATGGTTTGTGGGTGGGAACATAGCCCCTCCTCTTCCTCCCACATCTGCAGTGTCAGAGAGGACTGAGAGAGTATAAAAACACACAGGTGTTGAGAAAGAGACATCTTCAGGTACTCTCTGACTGACCCAGACTGCAAGTGCTCTTTCAGCCAGAGACACCAGCTCCTGCTTCAGCTGAGAGTACCCAGAAACAGCCAGGACCCACAGCCTGAGAGCCAAGTTGCTGCTTCATCCCACGGTGAGCACAGATTGCCAGGGTATAGTAATTGCATTTATATATAGTGCTTACTACCCCTGATGAGGCGCTGAAACGCGCCAGGCAGCACGCTGCGCCACAGCCACAGGCTAGTGTTTAATCAAGTGTTAGTCATTGGGATTAATCAAGCAAACCATTCATTCTAGTTTCCTTGTGGTGGATTCCATCAATAGAAGTTCAGTGTGTTCATTACTTGAGGAGGGAGTATGTGAGTTCAGGCAGCTGGTTGGTGGGGTTCGTAGAGGAGCTGAGGGGATTAGGTGTTTTTAGGTTGCAGGGGTGTGAGGAGAGGCTACATTTAGAAGTTGCTGCATGTGAAGATAACAATATTATTTTGAACTTTTCATAGGCACTAGAATCAGGAGAAGAGTCTGTTGCTAGGCTACCAACAAGGTCAGCCAATCAGCTCATTGATTCAAAGCATAAAGAAAGCCCGGAGACAGACTGGACATCCATGGACTTATTTACAAGCTCTCGCGTGCCACAGAAGTGGCACTTTTTTTAGGCTCCAGTGGCTCGCAGTGCAGTCCCATATCCACCCTGCGCGACTTGACATGGCCTTGTAGATATGGTGTAAGGCAACGCAGCGCAGGTCACTGCATTGGCTCACACTGCATCACAGAGGTGATCCTTGGACATTGCTCTGGGCATTCCCACTTAACACCCAAGTGGTTGACGCTGCCCCAGATTTACAACATAGCATAAATCTGGGGCAGCGCCTAAATCTTGTGCCTCTCCAGAGCAGGCACAATGAGGAACAATCCTTACATTTCTCCTCGTTTTTTCCTCTTTTCAGATGTGCAGCATTCTGCAGCACACATAGGATGAGGAAAGCACCTCTCGTTATTGTGCAGGAAGGAGCCCCTTCCTGCACAAAAACAGCCATGCCAACAACACAGACACCCTTGCACCATGGCACATGGATACCTGCATTGACGCTCGGCTCCAATTTGTGCACTGGCGCTGGCTGGAAGAACAGGAATGCAGTGTATCTTGTAAATTGGCGTAGGGCAGAGCAGCAAAACGACCTCGGTGCTCAATCAAAGCATTCAATGCATTCATTCAGTGCTTTATTTGTACAATAATAAGTGCCAAGACCCAAGCTAGTTCCCAAGATCCCACTGCTGCTTGTCCGACTTTACGTCCCTCCCAAATACCAGGGCCAACGACCCCTAATAGCCATTACAGTGTACGGATGTTTTAATTTGAACTGTATTAGGTTATCCAAAGCTTTAGAATTGGCCTACGTTCCCTGGTATTTTTGTTTTAATTGTATTTGTAAATGTTAAACAATTTGCTCATCTTTTTTCAAGAAATGCAATGACAGCTCCACCATATAATAGACCGCCTTACATATGTGTTATGAAATAAGTGCTGGTGCCAAGCACCGGAAAACACTGGCACAAATTAAGCACTGTTTCTTTGAGGTAGATTATATTTATAGTAGTTCACTGTGTTCATTATTGGGGGAGGGTATTATGTGTGTTCTAACAGAGGGTTGGTGGGGTAAGGTGACAGGCTTGTGGTGATTAGGTTTTGGCAAATTGCAGGGTATGAGTTTTAAAGAAAGAACATTTTTGATATTTGTTATGGGTTGTGGGCAATATTCAGAAATACAATTAAAGATATTCCAGCAAACATGCATGTGACTTTAAGAAGTCTGTGCTCAGAGACAGCATTCATGCAGAAAATAGAAAGGAAGGATAAAGACCATTTGTAAGAATAAATGGAGAAGCAACAATTAGATATTTTAAATATAGGTGCATTTTTCTTGCCGGATTTAGAATATAGAGGATGCTTTTTGAGACAGCGTGCAATTTGAGGATGCAAGACTAGAGAGAAGCTTCTTAATTTGTATACAAAGATAGTGATAGGCCCTAGAATCAGGGAAAGAGTCTGTCCACTGTTAGGCTACCAGTAAGGTCAGATAATCAGGCCATGGATTGGAAGCATAAAGTGACTGAATGGCACCTCTACTGGGAGCTTGAGGCTGTGCTTGAAGGAAGCAGTAACCACAAAAGCATATCAGTGTGAGATAAATATTTGAGTAAATAATGCACACGGAAAGAAGGAGGTTCTCCAACTGCTGGAGTGGACGTGTCATGAATCCTCAATTTGGATGACATTAATATAAAGGCACATAAGGATCCATTTTGGATACCTCTGGTTGTGGCTTGTCACAACATGGATGTCCAGGACAACTTCCCCGGAGAGTGGAAGTGCACTGCACACATTTCTGTGGCTTGAGGGTGCAACGCCAGACACTGAAGTGAGGAGGATAGTGAGTGGGCTCCCTTTAGAAATAAAATGAAGACTTTGATAGCAATGGGGTGCTGATTAAACTTCCTGAAGCATTGCCCTTTGATAGATGGTGGGGGGGGCTGCAGTTGGTTTATGAAGGTGAAGGGAACCCTTGAGGTGAATCTCACCTTTTGTCTTTCCTGATCACAGCCAAATGCAGGAACCTCACATCTCTTTGTGCGTGCCCTGGACTGCGAGGGGCATCATTATACAAAGGCTATGTCTGTAGATCTGCCAGAAAAGGACATTTACATTCCAGTACAGGCGAGGTCGCTTTGTCGGTTATAAATTAGGGATTCAATTTGTGCAACAAAGAGGAAAAACAGTACAGAGCTCAGTAAAGAGTCAACAATGAGATGTTCAAAACACAATAACCCATGAAATGAAACATTGTGACCTGCATCCTGTCTGGTGCAAAGCTTCAGTAGGAAGAGTTAGAGGACAGGAGTGCCCACTAACTCATTGTGGTCCAAGGTGCCACATTGTAGGAGCATACATGTGTGTCTGCGGTGAGCAAGGCATGGGCACTGCTTGGGAGCTGGGATTAGCGCAATCTGACTGAAAAAAGTGAGGTTCGCCAAGTTCGCCAGGTTACAGGGTGCTAAGGTCACCCAAGACGAAAGGCAGGAGGATGCAGGGAATGGAGTAAGTGGGGCTGGTTGGGAAGAGTGAAACTGTGAGAGTATGTGGGTGTCCAGTGATGAGCACAGCTTCAGCAAGTTGAAGGTGGACAGAAAGCCATGCCTTCCTTAAAGGGAATACACATTTACAACACTTTAACCCTTTTCATCAACTGCATTCCACAAAGTCTATTGTTGTCATTGCTAAAAAACACACCCTATTCTGACAAAGGCCGACAAACATGTGCTAAGGGCCTATGTTGGTTATATACCGTATGTAACTGTCATCTAAGTAATCTATGGCCTTCTTTACAAGTTCAGGGCTAGAGCAGTAAATATATATATATATGTTTTATACTGAAAAAATCCTATCTAAAAAAATGTTTTACCAAACCTGTGGTGAAGGATTTTTTGAGAACCTGTAAGTGGTTTCCACCAGCCAAAACCCCTTCACCTGCTTTGGTAGAATGATTGGCTTGTCGTTGGTCATGTGCACATCTTTTTAAGCAAATGAACAAACCAGAATTAAAGTCAGTCTTTGAAATGAGTTTTCCTCATCAGTATTTGAGTTATGACAATGCTCCAGCTTTAGATTGTGTAGATTAACATGATCCTTTATGGAGACACGCTTGTGTCAATCACACGGACCCTGTCATTTCATATTAACCGAATGCACAATTTTATCCATTACAGAACAGCCTGAGAGTCCAGCTGCTGTTTCTTCTCCAGGTCACACCGACTGAGAGAGACCAGTTTGTCCTTCACCTGAGTGACCAGAAAGAGCCACAACACTCACAGCGCCTAAGCACCAGAGTCTGCTGCCTTTAAGCACTTACAGAAAGGTCCAGGATGACAACTATCCACTTTTTCGCTGAAGAGGGCTGCAAAGGCGCATCTTCTGGGCCTGTCAAACAAGATGTTCCAAATTTGTCATCAGTGGGATTCCTGCAGCGGGCCAAGTCATTGAGAGTGAGTGGCAACCCCTGTATCGTCTTTAAAGAGAAGGACTTTAAGGGGAATTTTGCTTTGTTCCAGGAGGGGGATTGCGACTCTCTGGGCGAATTTTCTGAAGCGATCTCCTCAGTGCGTGTGGTGAAGGGGGGACTGAGGGATCCGGAGATCACCGTCTATGAGCACATCAATTATGGAGGCAAAGCCACCACGCTAACATCACCCACCCCAAATCTGAATTCTTATGAAATGAACAACATGATCTCTTCTCATAAAGTTACCAAGGGAGCCTGGCGCCTCTACGAGAAGGAAGACTACGACGGCTCCTGCATCGTGGCCCTGGCCGGTGACAACCTGGACAGCTATCTCTCCATTGGCTGGAACGACACAGTCAACTCCTTGAAGCCTTACAAACCCTGAGGGAAGTTCATTGAGGGAAGAGGTTCGAGAGTAATGCCTGAATGACCAGCTCCCTCATGTCTGCCATTCATTCTACTTCACTCGTTGCACATTGCAAGAGAGACTTTAGTCATTGACCTATCTTCTCCCTTGATTCCAGACATAGCTGAGCTGTTTTCACCATCTCTCTCTTCTTCTCTCTATTACCTGGACAGGTGTACACGGTATAAATGCTTCTGCTTCACCTGCTCCAATCTTCTGCATGGAATAAAGCAGCATTTACTAACACCTACCTCTGATGTTGTCTGTGTGGTCTGTAGGCTCATGAAGAGTGGTCCTCTGCAGAGAGACATATGTGTTTTACTGTACACTGAAACTGTGCTGTTTACATCTGACAACAGAGCCTACTTCTGCCAACATGACTTAGGGGTAACATGGGGTTGGCTGGTATCAAAGTGCCTAGCTACTGCGGTCCTCAAGCGGACTGTGCTTTCTTAGCTCGGCCGCGAGGGAGTTCTTCGATCAATATACTATCACCACCAGTCTTATGTAGATTGTATTCACTCCTGTGTCGCAGTTGAGAATTCTGTGGACTAATAAGGACACAGATAAAATACACACACACACACACACACACACATCCTATGGACACCTCATAAGTGTTGTTTAGAGGTGCTTACACTACTCACTGCTTCCTCCCTTCTCCTCCTCGCCCCACACATCTTGCCAAAACTGTCTCAGTCCAGGCACTGCTTATAGTTGCATTACATGCACAGAATGTCAACACACACAGAGCTGGCACATGCAAAGCTCGTACATTCATGGCCTGCACTGCCAATCCCAGGCAACACCTCACACATCTTAAGAACAAATCCTTTGAAGTCACTGCCCGGAGGGCCCGCAGTCAACTCACAGGTTCCTTGATGTACATGCCATGCTTTCCCTTTTCACATAGAAGTAAGGCCCGCATTGGCTAACTCACAGAATGCACTCTCAAAATAGACTCACCCCTTGAAGTAACCTCTACAAGGACCGGGACAAAAGCACAGTGGCAATAATGACAAGGAGTCATATGGTAACTTGAGGTGCTGTACAACTAGAAATAGCAGCAGCTCACAGTGTCAATATTTATATAAAGACATTCCATTCACAGACCTCACTGTTCATTGTAACATGCACAAGTAACTGACACTCACTTGCACTATACACAGGACTACTGTAATTATGCGGCAGGCAGGGCCAGCTTTAGGACAGTGTGAGCGGTGCAACCGCACCGGGTGCTGACCTGAATTGGGGGGCGCTGACCTCAGGGGGTGCTGTGTTTAGCAATAACTCAGAAACTTGCGATTTAAAAGCACGTACTGAAAAGTTCATTGTGCGTCCAGCCTTCAGGAAGCAATTAAAATGTCAAGACACCTCTTGTAATTAATGATCCTGCTACGGAGATAGATGGGAGTTTTGTCTGGCGGCAGTTTTCACTCACATAAAGTAGCGCAGAGGGTTAATGCTCCCGCTGCAAAGAACACAATTATATTGTATGTGGATAGCTGAGTGGATTAGTAAAGCCAGCCTTTCTAAGCGCTTTAAAGCAAATGGGGGTATGGATAGATGAGGGGCACATTTGCCGGGTGGTAGTGATGGAATCCAAGGAGGTGGTCATGGGGTGGGGGCACCAAAAAAGACTGTGGCACAGGGCGCCACCAGCGCTAAAGCTGGCCCTGGAGGCAGGAGACGGACAAATTATGAGGCAGGGCTGAGTAAGTTATGAGGCAAAAAATGCAATTCTGCAGCATAATGTTGCACACTTGTTATAGTATTACTTCATTATTTTGTCATTTTTACATTGGTAACACTGTCTGGGCATTTTTTGCACCTCATTAGTACGAGTTTAACACCCAACTATAGCAATAAGCAACAGAAAGGGGAGCGGTCCAGCTTTGCAATGGGCCTTCCACTGCACAGCAACATGTGTCACTGCGTTTTTAGTATCTAATCAACCGTTTGAGCCATAAAAAACTTTTTGGGGTTAAAATCTCCAGATTATGCTGCAGATGATGGATTATGTGTCAAATGCGGTAAATCGATAATTATGCAAAAATCACAGCGGCTGCACAATTGCATAATTCCAGTGGCATCCGTTTAAGACAGAGAGGGCTACTCTCACTTGTTACCTTCCTACTGTAGCAGCAAGTAGTAGTACTTAGTCTCAGCCCTCCTCTGAAGTTATTGACTTTGAAGAATTGCTTCTTTCTTATGTATCACAATTCTCCTAGTCTGGTTTGGCTCACCCAAGAAAGACAAAAAGCACTATTGCATCTGGCACGTTCCCAAAAGCTACAGCTGAATTTTGTCCTTTTCTCTAAGGGCTTGCATCAGATTTCAAGCCGGGGTCACTTCTCTGAAGTCCTTTCAAACCTCCTAAAATGTCTCACACTCAACTAAATGGACCCTGAGGAAAGGAAACTCCTGGCTTTTAGCCCACAACCATCCTGGGGCACTACTCTCAGAGTCTGCACAGCAAGCTGCAGAGAGGGAGGAGCAGGGACAGAGCTTTGTTGTGGTCAGGAGGACAATGCACTCAGTGATGAGCGCACTCAAGTGAAATGAAAATAAAATAATGTACTTTATGTAGGCATGCCAGCACACACGGTGCACCCATGTGCCCTACAGTATCTTCATGCAGGAACACATGACTTTATCATGTTTGCCTTTACCACAAATGCCTTTACCACAAATGCCTTTACCACACATGTGCCTTTACCACAAAAGCCTTTACCACAAATGCCTTTACCACACGTGCCTTTACCACACATGTGCCTTTACCACGCATGCTTTTACCATGCAGATGCCTTGACCACGCAAATGCTTTTACCACACATGTCTATACCATGCAAATGCCTTTACCACGTATGGTAAGAACCTCTTAAGGTAAGTAAAACCCCTATTTAACAAAACAATATTTTGGGAGAACGGCCCCAAATCACCCTCTTTTTTTTAAAATTCAATAAGGTGGGGTTTGGGTGGTTTCCCTCAATAAAAGTAAAGGTATTGCATGGTAAAGACTGCATAGTAAAGGTTGTGTCCCCTCACAGAGTCACGTGATGAAGAGCTGATATACGAGTGAGCACCTAGTGAGCTGAAAACCCCTATTCAGAGTGAGTTTCTAGCTGGTGTGTGGAGGCTTGCACAGTGCACATCCATTACGGGTATTGCAAGCTCCCCGGAAATGCCTTTAGGAACACTTATATTCAGCTTTTAGGCAGGTATGAGAGGAGTGTTTAAGTAAAAAACCTCAGAAGGTCCATAGGAAGACTTCCATTTGCCCCACATTTGTTCTTAAAGCTCCAGTTCATAACTGGTGTTCATATTAAAGAACTGGTCATCAGACATTCTCCAAAGGGCTGGTCTAAATTCAAATACAGATGCTAGTATTATAGTTTTACTCAACCTTTCTTTTCATATTTGGCTAGTTATAACCCACTGTTTACTTCCCTTTCTTGGGCCTTTCTTTTATGGTGCTGATAGTCTAAATCGTATTCATGTGCGCTCACACTCCACCCCTGGGTTTCTTACTTCCTCTGACACACATGGTCAGTAAATCAGCTAGTAGGATAAGTGATTGAAGAGGACCCTGGAGTTCTCTGTACAATGTGGATCACACTAACCAGGTCCAACTTCTATAACCTGAACTTCACAGTGCTAGAACCTCTGGGTTGCACAGCTTCATCTGTACTCATCATACTCCATAGTTTCAGGAATCCCTCACAGGTACAGAAGAAGTCATGTTCAGATGTGATTAACCGTGTCCATAAATCCACCTTATGCCTGACATTGGACTAACTCTGCCCCAGTCTCACCAGTCTTTTATAAGCTTCAACCATTCAGGAACTGTCCCAAATACGGTTAGCAGGCAAACAAATGCAGGAATATAGATAAACCCTAAATAGCATGGTAGCATTGAGAATCTGCCATCACAAATGTGGGACAAGGAAATGGAATCCTCTAAGTTGGGGGTGGGGAGTTATTTCTAGGACATACATCCAAAATGGCACTGACACATATAGAGTTTTGGACCAGCTATGGGGCTCATTTTAAAAGATTTCTACATAGCGCCCCCATGCCAAAGTAGCAATGGCGTAACTCACAGAACAAATACTTTCAGAAATATCATTACAAGGGCCACTCTAAAATAAACAGCCCATCTGTTGGTAAGTAGAGTGGTTTTAGGTTGAGTAACAGGTGTACCTGATGTTAGTTTCCACAGCCTATTTCCATGAGCTCATTTACAAAGCACTAATATTACACGTGACTTCTGATGTGCATTAGAGGGTGGCCCAAGGTGGTCAGCAAGATGGCAGAGCCACCATTGTTTTATCATCAGAACCTGCATGCAGACATGCAGACATGCAGATATAGCCCAAGATGTCCCAATTAATTTCCAATGGCCTCCTTTCTGTGAGGGCCCACCACTGAAATGATCCCCTCCAGAATTGTTTTTAAATGTTTCTCATGTTCTTTGAGAAAACTCTATCTGTCACAGACATTTTGTATTTATGTGAACCCTGGGAATATTCTTCCACTTTGGGGAGTCCGCCTTCAGGACTCACATTTTTACCATCTTGCTGCAACATGGTGGACCAGCCGCAACAAAATTATTTGTTCTGAAGAAGCTCTCATCCTGTAGGGTGAAGCCGATGAGGTTAAACCGTACATTAACAACTGCTTGAACATCTAGAATTGATGGCCTGGCTGGGGCAGTGTAGTAGAAGCAGTACCTTCATCAGTCCTGTGTTTTGTCAGTTGGGGCACCAAACCTTAAATGATCACGTTTGTCCTGAGCTCTACCTTCACTCTTGCAGTTTTATTCCTGGTATACCGTCCAAAAGAATCTTTGAAAGAAGAAGCAGGGCAAGCAGACTTCATTCCACTTCATTCATCTCCACAAGTAGTGACATCACAGCAGTTCCCAGCATCTGTCTCTTCAGAAAGTGACATCACTGCTTTTCCCAGAATCCATCTCTTCAGAAAGTGACATTGCTGCATTTCCCAGGATCTGTCTCTTTAGAAAGTGACATCACTGCATGGACTGCAGAGAAATGCTTAGTTGTCACATCCTGTGGAGATGAATGGTGTGGAATGACCCTTTCCTGTTAAGGACAGACACACAGGGACATTTATTTATTTTTATTTTCCTAAATACTTACATAGCATACACAGCGTATCATCACATTGTACAAACAACAGTGATATGAGTCACTTCTGAACAATGTCCAGCAATTAAACATGAGAACAAAAGTTGTGGAAGCAGAAAAGTTACAGCACAGGTGGAAGCTATCTGCCTGGGAAAAGGTGCAGGTACATGGAATAAGAGAATTGAGTTTCTCAGAGGAAGAGGATAGACCAGGGAAGTATTGCAACTGGATGAGTGCATGCTGTAGAATAGAGGGACATTGGAGCAGTGTGAGTAGTTCCTGAAGAAGAGAGGGATGTTTGAGTAGTGTGAGTGGTTACTGCAGAACTGATCATTTCCGCTTGATTCAGGGCCTTGTCAGTGGTTATATCTAGTCTCTGTGAGATGCCTGACCAGCGCTTGCCAAGATGCACTAACCTTGCAATCCAGGTCCAACTGGAGCCATATGTGTTTCCAGACTTCTCTGAACTAATATTTCGACAAATAATTGCTTTTGCTAATTTTTCAAATAACTCGGAGGGAGTATCAAACACACTTTTTGAGTTCATAGGACCTAAATAAACTTGTTAGAATGCTAAGATCTGATGCTTGGAAAGGGATACAGTACTATTTGGACAATGTTTATTTTTTTCCCCCACATCCGCCCAGAGAAAAAACCTGGAGCTTTAAATGACTTGCAGTTCCGTGGCTTCAGGTAGAAAACGTGACATTGTCCCCTTGAACCTGACAACTCACATATGCCACAATGTATAGTGAAATAGGCTCTCAGAGGCTAAAACCAAGTCCTAGAGACTACTGCCTGACCATCTGAAGTATAACTTGGGGGCCTGAAATCCACAGGGACCCATAAAGTGTCATTTGGGTTGACACCGAAAATTAAAAAACAAGTCAGAAAAATATTTTCTGTCTGGTTTTGCTGTATTTTTCAAATAGGTTAGAATGAACATCAGACTCGTTTTTTGAGTAAACAGGACCTGAAAAACACTTCTTAGAAATCCCAGATCTGATGATTTTAGATATCTTTTGCACAATGTTAATTTTTTCACTAATATATTTCCCGACTCAGATTTTCATGGGCTAGAGTAGAACAAGTGAATTTTCACCTGTAAAACAGAAAACCTAAAAATGGCGCAATCCTTACAAAGCTAAGGAGCATATTTATACTTTTACACGCAAAACTGCGTCAAACCACTAGTTATGGAATGACAGTAGCCGGCAGTAAGGCTAGCGTCATAAAAAAGGACTCTAGCTGGGTGGGGGAGGCGTAGGGGCAACAGGAGGCTGTGGGTCAAAGGATGAAACCAGTATTGGCAGAGGCATAAAAAATGCCTCTAACCAGACTAACTTCATTTTTGGGCGTAAAACCCCCATGGACATGACTCCTGTCTTAGTAAAGACAGGAGTCATGCCCACCACCCCAATGGCCATGTAGGGTTGCCCAAGTTAGGCCCCCTTATGGCACTTTTAAAAAACATAAAAAATACCTACCTGTACTTACCTTACTTACCTGAGATGGGGTCCCCATCCTGTGGCATCCCTCTGGTGTGGGTGGGGTCCGGCCATGGAAATAGGCCGACAGGTCCCCTAACGCCTGCCCTGACACAGTGTTACATAATGGCACTAAGGAAGCTTAGCACCATTATTTAAGGCCCCCTCTCCCCGTGCGTCATTTCAGCACAGTGGATAAATATGGTGCTAAGGCCATATCATACTTTTTTGCACAGGAACGGCTACTTTGCATCTCATTGACGCAAGGTTGTTTCCCGCAAGCAAAACATGACGTTAACTCCAAAACTTTGGCGCTAAATGGGTCTAGCACCAAAGTATAAATTTGGAGTTAGGTTTGAGCCGAATTTGAGTTTAAAAAAATGACACAAATTTGGTGCTAAGAGTTCAGAGGCTAGAAACAGGTCCTAGATGTTACTGATATACAATCTGCGGTTCCGAATAGGGTCCCTACATCCACAGCAGCCCATAAACTGTCAAGTGGGCTGATACTGAAAATTAACAGAACTAATCAGAAAATACATTTCTGTCTGGTTTTGCACATTTTAAAAAATAGCTCAGATTGGATATCTCAGACACTTTTTGAGAATACAGGGCAGTAATGCACTTGTTAGAAAGCTCATCTAATCCTTTGAAGGTGTTTAGGTATCTTTTGGACTATGTTTTGCTTTTTTACATCCAACCACGGGGAGAACCTGCAACCTTGCATAACTCCTAGTTGTCTGTTTTGACTAACTGTTTTGATTGTCTATTTGCGTAAAAAGGCTCCTTGAGCTAATGAGCTGACAAGCTCTGGGTGATGCACCTGCACTCAGTGAGTGGTACAGACAAGTAAGAATACTCTGAGCAGCATTTCCAGCACCCCTCACTACTATGTGTTGCTCTCTACTGATGAAAGAAAAATATCCTGAAACATTTGTCTAGAGATACACAGCACCGACAGTGCCATCAAGGGTAAAAAACTTAAGAATGTCGCTGAAGTAAGTGTTATCATGCACTACATTTACCACAATGCTTTGGGGTGAACTGAGTGCTAGGACGTGAGGCAGTGTGCTCCCACCGTCTTTCAGTTTTTTCATACCCAGCCTGCAAAGAAACATGCAATCTTTCCTGATTCAGAGTTCCATGGCCTTGTATAGAGAAAGTGACTTTGCCTCCTTGAACCTGAGACCCTAAAAATGCCACAAGTCTTTCTAAAGCAGGTGACCAGAGGCAGGAAACGGGTCCTAGAGCAGACTTGTGGGCCATCTGTGGTATATTATGGAGTCCTGATTGACACTGGGACTCATACATTTTTATGAAACTATTTTCTGTCTGGTTGTGCTAATTTTTCAAAAAGCTCAGACTAGATATCAGACTAAAGGTCTGATCACAATCTTGACGGAGGGGTTCCCTCCATCGCAAATGGATCTCCCGTCCACCATATTACGATCCCAAAATCATAATCAGGCCCTTACCTTTTGTGTACACAGCACTAAAACACAATTGCTAGAAAGCCCATAGCTGATGTTTTAAAGGGGTCTGGGTATTTCTTTGTATCAGGTTCATGTTCTTTTTCACCTCCAGCCAGGGGAAGAACCTGCACCCTCTCTCGACTCAGAGATCCATTGCCCCAGGTACAAAAAGTGAATTTGTCCTTTTGAACCTAAAAACCAAAAATGCCACAATTCATATTACAACAGGTGACCAGTGTAGGAGGCTGGCCTGGCTTGTAGTGGGCACCAGAGGTACTTACACCTTGTGCCAGGTCCAGCTATCCCTTATTAGTGTAGAAGAGGTGTTTCTAGCAGTTTAGGCTGATAGACGGTAGCTATGGCAAAGCAGCTTAGGCTGAACTAGGAGACATGTAAAGCTCCTACTATACCACTGGTGTCATATGCACAATATCATAAGAAAACACAATACACAGATATACTAAAAATAAAGGTACTTTATTTTTATGACAATATGCCAAACGTATCTCAGTGAGTACCCTCAGTATCAGGAGAAGATATATACACAAGATATATGTACACAAACCACAATTATGCAGGTAATAGCAAGAAAAGTAATGAAAGCAATGTAAAGTTACAGTAGATTGCAATAGTAGCACATATGTATAGGGGCAACACAAACCATATACTCCAAAAGTGAAATGAAAACCACAAATGGACCCCAAACCTATGTGAACTTGTAGAGGGTCGCTGGGACTGTAAGAAAACAGCGAGGGTTAGAAAAATAGCCCACCCCAAGACTCTGAAAGGTAGGTGTAAAGTGCACCTACTACCTCCAGAGAGCACAGAAGTCGTGATAGGGGGATTCTGCAGGAAGAACAAACACCAGCAATGCAACAACAGTGGATTTTCGGACCTGAGTACCTGTAAGACAAGAGGACCAAGTACAATAGTTGCGACAGTGTCAAGGGTGGGCAGGAGCCCAGGAAATGCCAGCTGAGGGTGCAGGGAAGCTGCCACCTGTTGGAAGAAGCTTGGAGTTCTGCAAGAAAGAAGAGAGCTAGGAACTTCTCCTTTGGAGGATGGTAGTCCCACATCGCGATGAAACTTGCAGATGTATTCACACGCAGAAAGACCGCAAACAAGCCTTGCTAGCTGCAAGGGTCGCGGCAGAGGTTTTTGGGTGCTGCTATGGCCCAGGAGGGACCAGGATGTCGACACTTGGAGGAGGAGACAGAGGGGGCAGCCAGCAAGTCAGGAAGCCCTCACAGAAGCAGGCAGCACCCACAGAAGTACCTGAACAGGCACTTGGAAGAAGAGTGAACCTGAGTCCACGCAAAGTCAGAAAAGGGAGTCCCACGACGCCGGAGGACAACTCAGAAGGTTGTGCACTGCAGGTTAGAGTGTCGGGGACCTAGGCTTGGCTGTGCGTGAAGGAAATCCTGGAAGAGTGCACAGGAGCCGGAGCAGCTGCAAATCACGTGGTACCCAGCAATGCAGTCTAGCGTGGGGAGGCAAGGACTTACCTCCACCAAACATGGACTGAAGAGTCACTGGACTGTTGGAGTCACTTGGTCAGAGTTGCTGAGTTCAGAGACCACGCTCGTCGAGCTGAGAGGGGACCCAGAGGAACAGTGATGCAGTCTTTTGGTGCCTGCGGTTGCGTGGGGAAGATTCCATGGATTCACTGGAGATTTCTTCAGAGCTCCTGGTGCAGAGAGGAGGCAGACTACCCCCTGGCATGTTACCCCCATTTTTACTGCACCACCTGGAAACAGTCGAGAAGGCCGGCAGGATGAAGCGATACAAGGTTGCTTGTAGTCGTCTTGCTACTTTGTTGCTGTTTTCCAGGCGTCCTGAGCAGTCAGCGGTCGACCCTTTGGCAGAAGGTGAAGAGGGAGATGCAGAGGAACTCTGATGAGCTCTTACATTCGTTATCTGGTGAGATCCCCAAAGCAGAGACCCTAAATAGCCAGAAATGGAGGCTTGGCTACCTAGGAAGGAGGATTGGCTACCAAGAGAAGTAAGAGCGTATCAGAAGGAGCCTCTGACGTCACCTGCTGGCACTGGCCACTCAGAGCAGTCCAGTGTGCTACAAACACCTCCGTTTCCAAGATGGCAGAGGTCTCGGACACACTGGAGGAGCTCTGGGCACCTCCCCTGGTAGGTGCAGGTCAGGGGAGTGTTCACTCACCTTTCCTTTGTCCAGTTTGGGGGATCCCTGAACCGGTGTAGACTGGCTTATGCAGAGATGGGCACCATCTGTGCCCATCAAAGCATTTCCTGAGGCTGGGGGGGCTACTCCTCCCCAGCCCTCACACCTATTTCCAAAGGGAGAGGGTGTTACAACCTCTCTCAGAGGAAGTCCTTTGTTCTTCCTTCCTGGGCCAGGGCTGCCTGGACCCCAGGAGGGCAGAAACCTGTCTGAGGGGTTGGCAGCAGCTGCAGTGGAGACCCCGGAAAGGCAGTTTGGCAGGACCTGGATTCTGTGCTAGAGACCCGGGGGATCATGGAATTGTCCCCCCAATGCCAGAATGGCATTGGGGTGACAATTCCATGATCCTAGACATGTTACATGGCCATGTTCGGAGTTACCATTGTGACGCTGTACATAGGTAGTGACCTATGCACAGTGCACGCGTGTAATGGTGTCCCCGCACTCACAAAATCCGGGGAATTTGCCCTGAACGATGTGGGGGCACCTTGGCTAGTGCCAGGGTGCCCACATACTAAGTAACTTTGCACCCAACCTTCACCAGGTGAAGGTTAGACATTTAGGTGACTTATAAGTTACTTAAGTGCAGTGGTAAATGGGTGTGAAATAACCACACTGGAAACACATACAGGGCATACTTTATGAGCACTTGGGTCCTGGCTAGCAGGATCCCAGTTACACATAGGCAAAAACAAACATACATACAGTAAAAATGGGGGTAACATGCCAGGCAAGATGGCACTTACCTACACCCCCCCTTGCCCAGATGGGTCTTCATTGTCTAAGTGGAAATATCTGGATAGTCCATCTGCATTGGAGTGGGTACTCCCAGGTCTATGTTCCACTGTATAGTCCATTCCCTGTAGAGAAATGGACCACCTCAACAATTTAGGGTTTTCACCTTTCATTTGTTTTAGCCAAAGTAGAGGTTTGTGGTCTGTCTAAACAATAAAGTGAGTGCCAACAGGTATGGCCTCACCTTTTTCAGTGCCCAGACCACAGCAAAGGCCTCCCTCTCTATGCCAGACCAACGCTTTTCTCTAGGGGTCAACTTCCTGCTGATAAAAGCAACAGGTTGATCCTTGCCCTCGGTATTCAGCTGTGATAACACTGCCCCAACCACTAATTCAGAAGCATCAGTCTGGACTATGAATTGCTTGGAGTAGCAAGGGCTTTTTAGGACAGGTGCAGAGCACATGGCCTGTTTGAGCTCATCAAAAGCTTTTTGACAGCTAGCTGTCCACAATACCTTCTTAGGCATCTCTTTGCTAGTGAGATCATTAAGAGGGGCTGCAATGGAGCCATAATTCTTGACGAATCTCCTATAGTACCCTGTGAGGCCTAAGAAGGCTCTCACCTGGGTTTGAGTTGTGGGGGGAGTCCATTCCATAATGGTTTGGATGTTCCTCCAGTGGTGCAATCTGTTCTCCACCTACCAGGTTGCCCGAATAAACCACTTTCCCCTGCCCTAGCTGGCACTTTTATGCCTTGATAGTGAGGCCTGCCTTTTGCAGGGCCTCCAAAACATTCCACAAGTGGACCAGTTGATCATCCCAGTTGGAGCTAAAGACAGCTATATCATCTAGATATGCTGCACTAAAAGCTTCCAACCCTTGCAGGATTGTGTTCACCAACCTTTGAAAAGTGGCAGGTGCATTTTTCAGACCAAAGGGCATTACTGTAATTTGATATTGCCCTCCAATGGTTGAAAATGCAGTCTTTGGTTTTGCATCTTCTGATAACCTAATCTGCCAATACCCTGCAGTTAGATCAAAAGTGATTTGATACTTGGCAGAAGCCAGTGTATCTATGAGCTCATCTGCCCTGGGTATAGGGTGAGCATCTGTCTTGGTTACTTGGTTGAGTCCTCTATAGTCAACACAAAACCTCATCTCTCTTTTTACATCTTTAGTGTGAGGTTTTGGGACAAGCACAACTGGGCTAGTCCAGGCGCCTTCTGAAGGCTCAATCACCCCTAAGTCTAACATTTTCTGCACCTCTTGTTTAATGCAGTCCCTGACATGGTCAGGCTGCCTATATATCTTAATTTTGACAGGTAAACTGTCTCCAGTATTGATAGTGTGTTCACACCAAGTAGTGGTACCTGGTATCAGTGAAAATAGTTCAGAAAACTGACTTAAGAGATTAACATAGTTGTCTTTCTTCTCAGCAGTAAGACAATCTGCTAAGACCACTCCCTGCACTAAGCCATCAGCTTCAGTGGTGGAGAAGAGATCAGGGAGAGGGTCACTCTCTTCTTCCTGTCCCTCATCAGTTGCCATGAGCAGGGTGAGATCAGCCCTGTCATAGTAGGGTTTCAGGTGGGTGACATGGAGCACCCTAAGGGGACTCCTGGCAGTGCCAAGGTCTACCAAGTAGGTGACCTCACCCCTTTTCTCAACAATTAGATGGGGTCCACTCCATTTGTCCTGGAGTGTTCTTGGGGCCACAGGCTTCAATACCCACACCTTCTGTCCTGGGTGGTACTGAGTCAGGACAGCCTTCTGGTCATGCCATTGCTTTTGCAGCTCCTGGCTGGCCTGAAGGTTTTTACTGGCCTTTTTCATGTACTCAGCCATTCTGGATCTTAGGCCAAGTACATAGTCCACTATGTCTTGTTTAGGAGCCTTTAAAGGTTGTTCCCAACCCTCCTTCATGGGGACCTCTCACAGGGTGCCCAGAGAGGAGTTCAAAGGGGCTGAAGCCCACTCCTTTTTGGGGTACCTCCCTGTAAGAAAAAAGGAGGCAAGGTAACAGGATATCCCATCTCCTTCTGAGTTTTTCAGGGAGTCCCATTATCATACCTTTGAGAGTTTTATTAAACCTCTCAACCAGACAATTTGTTTGTAGATGGTAAGGGGTTGTGAACTTATAGGCTACACCACACTCCTTCCACATGGCTCTGAGGTATGCAGACATGAAGTTACTCATTCTGTCTGATACCACTTTCTTAGGGAAACCCACCCTGGAAAAGAATCCTAGAAGGGCCTTTGCCACTGCAGGTGCTGTAGTGGTCCTTAAGGGAATAGCTTCAGGGTACCTAGTGGCATGGTCCACTACCACTAAGACAAATCTATTGCCTGAAGCTGTTGGAAGGTCAAGGGTGCCAACTATGTCAACCCCTACCCTTTCAAAGGGCACCCCAACCACAGGAAGTGAAATTAAGGGGGCCTTTGGAGTGCCACCAGTCTTGCCACTGGCTTGGCAGGTCACACAAGAGCGACAAAACTCTTTGGTGTCCGTTGACATATAAGGCCAGTGAAACAGGGGAACAAGCCTGTCCCATGTTTTGCTCTGGCCCAAATGCCCAGCCAAAGGAATGTCATGTGCCAAGGTAAGAAGAAACTCCCTATATTACAAAGCGATGACCAATCTCCTGGCAGCTCCAGGTTTAGGGTCCCTTGATTCAGTATAGAGGAGGTTGCCTTCCCAATACACCTTATGGCTATCACACACATCCCCATTCTGCTGTTTGACAGCTTGCTGTCTTAAACCCTCTAGTGTGGGACAGGTCTGTTGTGCCACACTCAGCTCTTCCCTAGCAGGCCCCGTGCACCCAAAAGCTCAGCAGTGTCTGCTGCCAGCTCATCTGGTGTAGGTTCTGCACAGGGAGAGGATTCCTCTTCCTCAAAAGAGGAATATTCTGGAGAGGGAGGGATAGAGGGCAGGGATTTACCCTTCTCACGACTAGCTTTTGGGAGCACTTGGTCCATTGTTCCAGGATCCAAGCTTCCCTGTCGTTTTTGCTTTTTGGCCTGAGCCCTTGTCAAAGCAAAAATATGCCCAGGAATGCCCAGCATTGCTGCATGAGCCTCCAACTCCACTTCAGCCCAAGCTGATGTCTCCAAATCATTGCCTAGTAAGCAATCTACAGGTAATTCAGTGGCTACCACAACTTTCTTTGGACCAGTATCCCCCCCCCCCCCCCCCACAGTTGAGATTCACAACAGCCATGGGGTGGCTAAGTGTGTTATTATGAGCATCAGTCACTTGGTACTGCTGACCAAGTAGGTGTTGATCAGGGTGAACCAGTTTCTCTATAAACATAGTTACACTGGCTCCTGTGTCCCTGTAGGCCTGAACCTCAACACCATTGATTAGGGGTAGTTGCTTGTACTTACCCATATTAAGAGGACAAGCAACCAAGGTGGCAAAGACAATGCCACCATCAGAGATTAAAACAGCCTCTGTGGTCTCCCTAACAAGACCAACCCCAATCACACTGCCAATAGTGAGCCCAGCTACACCCTTGGATTGGCTATTTGTAGTAGACTTCCCACCACCACTGCTATTACTAGGGGCACTAGAGGTTGCAGTTGGGGTTGTGGTGGTGGGAGGTTTGGTGTTTTTCTTTCGATAAGTGGAATCACTTGCCCAATGGCCTTTTACTTTACATAAATAACACCAAGGATTTTTCTGATTGTTAGAAGTGGATTTGGACCCACCACCCCCAGAGGATTTTTGTGGGCCTGATGAAGACTCTGAATGTTTTTTATCTTTGTCCTCACCCTTGTCAGAAGACTTACCATCCTTCTTCTTGCCATCCTTGTCACCCCCTGTATGAACCTTTCTGTTCACTCTTGTTCTGACCCATTTGTCTGCCTTCTTTCCCAATTCTTGGGGAGAGGTCAGATCTGAGTCTACCAAGTACTGGTGCAAAAAATCAGAAACACAATTGTTAAGAATATGCTCTCTCAGGATCAGATTATACAGGCTTTCATAGCCAGTAAGGATATGCTCTCTCAGGATCAGATTATACAGGCTTTCATAGTCAGTCACCTTACTGCCATGCAACCAACCCTCCACGGCCTTCACTGAACAGTCTACAAAGTCTGTCCAGTCTTGAGAGGACTCTTTTCTGGTGTCTCTGAACTTAATCCTGTATTGTTCAGTGGTTAAGCCAAATCCATCCAAGAGTGCATCCTTCAAAACTTTGTAATTATTAGCAGCACTTTCTCTGACAGTAAGGAGCCTATCCCTACCCTTACCAGTGAAAGATAGCCACAAAATAGCAGCCCACTGCCTTTGAGTGACCAACCGTACCATACATGCCCTCTCAAGTGCAGCAAACCACTTGTTAATGTCATCCCCCTCCTTGTAAGAAGGGACTATCTTATGCAGGTTTCTGGAATCTTGCTCTCTAACAGGATTGCTATCATAAACACTGCTGCTGCCACCATGGGTAACTAACCCCAATATCTGCCTTTTCCTTTCTACATCCAGAGATTCCCTGTCTAAGGGCAGCTGCTCCTGTTTAAGCTTCAGCCTGGCCTCTTCCAACCTCAGCTTTCTGAGTTCCCTTTCCATTAAGTTATCCTCAGGGTGGGAGGCTTGGGAATGGTGAGATACAGAGGAAATTTTAGAATTGGCAGAGAGAGACCTGTCCCTAACTGACTGGACCCAAGTAACCTGGCCTTTAGGAGTGAAAGGTGCCCTACTAATGTGTGACCCCCTCCCACTACCAGTGTCACTAGGTGGCCTGCTAGGTGGCAGGTCTTTGGAAGAACCCTCCCCAATCTCTTCAGGGAAATCCTCTCTGAGTCTGACTGGGTACCTTCCCCTCCTACCGCCTGTTCCTGGGATGGGCCAGACTGGTTCTGGTCACTTTCTAGGAGAAGGTTAAAATGAAAGTCTTTGGTAGGATTCTTGCCAATGCTTAAACCTCTTTCTATGCAGAGACCCCTCAAACATTTAAAGTTTAAACTCTCATAGGTTGCCTGAACAATTTTGGGAGTTAGCTCTACTGCAGACATGATAGAAAAGGTTTAGGACAGAGAGAGACAAAGTTTTAGAACTTTTGAAAGCACAGAGAACAAACTTTTTGAAAACTTGTAAAAGTTTTAAGAACTTTTCAGAAACTTTATAGAACGTTTTAGAGAAGGAAAGTTAAACTGTTTGGTTC
This sequence comes from Pleurodeles waltl, assembly GCF_031143425.1. NCBI lineage: Eukaryota > Metazoa > Chordata > Amphibia > Caudata > Salamandridae > Pleurodeles > Pleurodeles waltl. The sequence continues at coordinate 14,522,210 of NC_090436.1, read as the reverse complement.
AATGTGTATATCTTGAAGTATTTGGTATATGTTTTTCTCATGAAAAGCACCGATGACAAAGTGGTAAAGCAGTTACAAGTACTTATCCCACCGCTGCACCACCAATGTAGGAGGCTGGCCTGACTTATAGTGGGTACCTTGTGGTACTTACATCTTGTGCCAGGTCCAGTTATCCCTTATTAGTAGATTAGGGGTGTGCTAGCAGCTTAGGCTGATAGAGGTAGCTATAGCAGAGCAGCTTAGGCTGAACTAGGAGTCATGCAAAGCTCCTACTATACCACTTATATCATACAGCACTATATCATAAGAAAACACAATACTCAGAGTTACTAAAAATAAAGGTACTTTAATTTAGTGACAATATGCCAAAAATATCTCAGAGGATATACTCCCTTAGGAGGTAGGTGATATACACAAAATATACACACACAAACCAAAATCAGGTAAGTAACAGTTAGAAAACAATGTAGAATCACAATAGCATTCAATAGGGAAAAATAGGCCTAGGGGCAACACAAACCATACACTCAAAAAGTGGAATGCGAACCACGAATGGACCCCAGGCCTAGTGTAGTGTGTACAAGGTCGCTGGGAGTGTAAGAAAACACTAAGGGTGTCCAAGATACCCCACCCCAAGACCCTGAAAAGTAGGAGTAAATTAACCCTACTACCCCAGAAAGACAGTAAAGTCGAGATAGGGGATTCTGCAAAGACAACAACTGACTGCAAAACACTGAAGATGGATTCCTGGACCTGAGGATCTGTAAAGGAAGGGGACCAAGTCCAAGAGTCACGCAAGTGTCCGGGGGGGCAGGAGCCCACTAAACCCCGGATGAAGGTGCAAAAGGGCTGCCTCTGGGTGGAAGAAGCCAAAGACTCTGCAACAACGGAAGGTGCCAGGAACTTCTCCTTTGGTCAAAAGATGTCCCACGGAGTGCTGGAGGATGCAGAGTTATTTTCCCTCAGAAAGACCTCAAACAAGCCTTGCTAGATGCAAGAGTCGCAGTCGAGGAGTTTGGGTGCTGCCAGGGCGCAGGAAAAACTATGAGGTCGCCCCTTGGATGAGGAGACAGAGGGGGCACTCAGCAACATGGAGAGGCCACACAGAAGCAGGCAGAACCCGCAGAAGTACCTGAACAGGCACTTAGAAGATCTGAGGACGACGGTCAACTCAGAACAACAAAAGAGGGTCCCACAACGTCGGAGTCCAACTCAGCGAGTTGGGCAATGGAGGACGGAGTGCTGGGGACCTGGGCTAGGCTGTGCATGAAGGAATCCTTGCAAGAGTGCACAGAAGCCCTAGCAGTTGCAGTTCACGCAGTAAACAGGATTACTGTCTGGCGAGGGAAGACAATGACTTACCTCCACCAAATTTGGACAGAAGGACCACTGGACTGTGGGGGTCACTTGAATCCAGCTCCTGTGTTCCAGGGACCACGCTTGTCGAGATGAGAGGGGGCCCAGAGGACTGCAGCCGCCCAACCGGTCCAACATTTTGAACCACCTCTGGTCCCTTCCTCCTCCCAAATCCCAACTCCCACCCCAATCCCAAGCACACTCACTTCTCTGTAGGCACCCACTCCAACAGACTCAAGCAGCACACCCACAGTCACATAAGGACAAACACACAAAGAAACACAAACATGCACCCATCCAACATACACACATACTGACATTATACCCACAGGCACCACAACAAACCTCCACAACCACCATACCCACCACCATACTCACCACCACACCCACAAGCACCACCTCCACACCCACAACTACAACACCCACCACCACAGACACAAGCATCACAACCTCCAGCACTACCCCAACCACCACCACAAAAACAAAATCGCCAGCACATCCACAATTACGACAACAACCAGCATCCCCACAACCACCACCACTCCCACATGCACCACAACCACAACATCAACCTCAACAGCACACTCATCCAAACACACAAACTCACATAAACGCATACCTACATGCAAAACAACAGCCACCAAATCCAAATGCACACACCCACCCGAGCACCTACCAAGAAACACACACCCAAACATACACCAGACACATGTGCATCTGCAAAACATAGAGACACACGCACCACAACCACACCAACCCCATCAGCAGCACACTCATCCAGACATGCTCACACAAAAGCAACACACAACAAGACCAACCAAACCCATACACACTCACTCGAACACCAAGCACCTTCCAAGAAACATACACCCAAACATACACCACATACCTCAGACCTACGTACACCTACAAAACAGACACTCACACATCACCAACTCCAGCTCCCTCTACCTCCCAAGCCAAATTGTCTACCATGCATTCTACCCCTCCATCCTGACCCCTGTGAAGTCCATGCCCACCCATCCCAAGGAGGATCCTTGAGGTGCCTGCTCTGTGTCCACTAGATGCCCCTTGCTGAGGAGGTTGTCCCTTGGCAGCGTAACTAGGAGGTAAAATCTTGGGCACAAACTCAAACATTGATATAGTGGATCCTTTTCTTGGGACATTTATGTTTTATTTATTCTGGGTTTTTTTTAAGAGGCAAACCTCATTAAATAATAAAAAAAATATTTTCACAAAGCTTTTCCTGACATTATTTTTTAATTAAAAGTAATTGATTGATGATAATGTTATTTATGAAAATGTGAGTAACATGAACTTAATTTCAACAAAACAGGTTTTTTTTTGACACATTTTTATAGTGCATAAATTAGTGATGAACATTTAAAATGGACATGGCAATGGATAGCATTCATCATGATAACAGACACTTACACCAAAATTAAACATGTTTTAAAAAAAAATTGTAATACAGATCTGTTTATTTAAAAATGATGTGTTAATATGCATTACACATAAAAATAATTTAGAGTTACATCAAATTTCATGATATACAGAAAATGCACTAAATAAGGGGAAATAAGACATTAATACATATATGAAATGTTTTAAATTTAGAAGTGACACTGAATGCACATTTCTTGTAAACCAACTTGTTGCACTGTGTAGTGCAAATACTACATTTTATTAGATTGATGTTGTTCAAATAATGTGTAATGCTAATGTTTCTGATTTGATAGTTTAAGGAAAAGAATTAAACACACCTGTATGGTCAAATTTTGTGTCCATTAGCATTAAGGCAGCTTGGATAAAATTGTTAAATGTAAATAAAATATAAGGTGCGTTTCTTTACATTTCTCAAACTACCACTTTACACACATATGCATTGGACATTATTATACTATTTCCTGTAAGTATTTATAAAACATGCCTGAGTACAGAGCTAATATAAACAGACAATTCTGATGGTAACAGTTAAAAAAAGTCACTTACCTTCGGTTCCGGCGATGATGGGGTTGATTTGCACCCAGGTCAAGTAGCAGCAGCAAATAAAGAACTTGTATGATTGGGTTCATGGCGGCTAGGCAAGAGAAAAGTAGATAAAAGGTCATTTTTGACCTTATATGCCTTCGAATCTGTCAACTCAGGTGTGGAGGTTTAGCTCCCAGAGTTAAGTCAGTGGGAAGACACTCCAGGGCATATTTAAGAGCCCCTAGCGCTACTAGAGCGTCACTTTTCATGGCGCTCCGTTGGCACTATGCCCTGCGCCATATTTACAAGGTGGCGTTAAGACACTTTTTGTGTCTTAATGCCACCTTGTAAATACGGTCCCTTCATATGCAGCACTTTGCGCGAAGGGGCGTGTAATGGGTGTTGCTGTGGGCGTGCCACAGCAACACCCATTGCATTTTGACGCTACCCCACATTTATGAGTTTTTGTAAACCTGAGGCAGTGCCAAAATCCAATGGGTGGCGTTAGAGTGGCACAACGAGGAGAAATGCTTTCACTTCTCCTTGTCTTTTGCTCTTTCTATGTGTGCTGCATTTTGCAGCACACATGCAAAGAGCAAATCGCCATTTAAGATTGTTTTTGTACAGGAAGGTATTCCTTCCTGCACAAAAACAATTTCCCCCTCAACGCAGCCATCCTTGCACTACATGCAAGAGTGGCTGCGTTGGCGCACAGCAGCATATTTAGCGCAGGGGGAAACACAAGGATGTGGCGTATTAAATTAAATACAGCGCATCCCTGCGTTGTGAAAATGACGGTGCACGATGCTGCCTAATTTGGCTCAGCGCCGTGCACCATCATTTTCCATTACATTTGGCCCTTTGTGTTTAGCCAGGTGGTAGGACTGTCTGTGGCGCCCTCGACACACGTGTAAAATTCTGGCGGTGACGGCAGTTCGCCATCGGACTTTGTCTATGGACCCAGTATCTAAATTAAGCGGGCAGACCGCTTAGATGATGGACGGGTCATCCAACGGAACAATGAGGGCCTAACTAGATCTGCCGACATCTAAATCAGGCCCTAAATCTAAATGGTAAAACTTCCAACTTGGTCGAACCTGTTTTCTGTATCTGACCTGCTCCATCTCAGTTGGCCTTAACTTGCACCTAGGTACTGGTCCAGTGAAATCACATGACCGAAGTTGGAGCTTAATTTCTTTTGATGCTTTTTCACATTTAAAATTTAAAAATCTATAACTCTCTCTTCCTATATACGATTTTTGTTGAGTTGAAGTCATTTTACTTATTGAAATATATTTCAAAATTGATTTTGGTATTTTTCTTGTGTTGCATTTCAACTTTAATACTGTGTTGGTACACATAACTACTTTACGCATTGCCTCTACATTAAGGCTGTCTGTTCCATAGCTACCAGGGCACGGAGCTCAGGTTAATTTAGTGATTTTGAAGGATCACATTGATGAGAATTGTGATTACTACTGTAGTTGGATTCCTACTCCCCTCCTCTAATACCTTAAATTCCTAAATTGGTAGCAGCAGTGAAATTGCTAGGCCATACTAACTTCTCTGAATAGGCTTTTGACTGCTCTGTTAACCTCAGAGAGTCAAGTGATACTTGGGCCCATATTTAAGGAAAATGATGCGCAACAGCACTAGTGCAGTTGTGCATCAAAAATATGAACGCAAGCTAACGCCATTCCTTAGCACTATCCATATTTAAAAAAGACGCACAATGGCGATAAGGAATGGTCAGTGTCATTGAAAATTATGCTAGCCTGTGCTGGAAGGCGTCCTGAGAAATGGCACTAGTGGTCCAAGAATGACGCTAGACTGATCAGCGGCATAAAATCTGCCGCTAGTCAGCCTAGCATCATTTTTGGATGCACAAGCAGACAAAAAATTACTCCTGTCTAAGTATAAACAGAAATCATTACCACAACCCCAATGCCAAACAAAGGGGACCAGTGTCCCCAGGACAACCCAAACAGACCCAATGCCAGCCAGAGGGGCCCAGGTAAGGGCCCTCCAGTGGCACACAACAGTTACGCATGTCAACTTACCTGGGATGGGCTCCCTCCACTTATACTTATAGTGTTTTCCTCTAGTGTGGGTGGTGGTGATGCTGGGGGTTGGGGTGGGCATCTATATGCCCCAAACAGTGACACCATGGTGGACTCCATGGTGTTCCCTAAGGAAATGTGCCTAACAGCACTTTAACGCCTGGTCTGACCAGGTGTTAAATTGTGGCGCTAATTGGCCTTAGTATCATTTTCTGGGTCTACCTCCTAGGTGTAATGCATTTTAGCATAGGGATGTAAACATGGCACTAGGGGGCTGGCGTCATTTTTAGGAAGGGCACGCCTACCTTGCATATCATTCTCGCAATTCAACGCAAGGTGGGTTGGCGCTTCCTAAAAATGACGCTAATTCATAAATTTTGACGTTAGATGGGTCTAGCATCAAAATATAAATATGGAGTTAAGTTAGTGCTTGAATGACGCTAAGGTGGTGCTAATATTTATAAATATGGGCCTTGGTTCCCAGTAAAAAGACCATTGTCAAACTATTACTTGTGAATGACTCACATCTTGCACAAGGAATAAACAAATTGTCACTATCCTCATGACAATTTATGGGTCCATGTGGACCTCAGGACCCCATATTTTACCTTAGATGGACAACCAGCAGTGTCTAAGATCTACTTCTTGCACCTGGGAACCTGCTTTAGTAAGAATTGTGGCACTTGTAGGTTGTCAGTTTCAAAGAGACAAAGTCATGTATTCTACCCTAGGCCATAGAAGTCTGTGTCAGGAAATTTAGTAGGGTTTCCATTGGCTGTATGTGAAAAAACTGAACATGGTCCAAAAGGAAGCTTAACACCTTCAGAACATCAGAGTTGGGATTCTAAAAAGTGCATTTAGGTCCTGCATACTCAAAAAGTGAGTTTGATATTGGGTCTTAGCTATTTGAAGAATTGTCAAAACCAAACAGAAAATTATATTCTATTTTTGGTATCAATGCTCATGGCAGTTTTTGCTCAGTGTGGACATCAGGACCGCATATTATACCTCACATGGCCTAGAAGATATCCCATGGACCTGTTTCTCATCTCTGGTCACCTGTTTTAATATGAATTGTGGCATTTTTGGTGTTTAGGTTCAAATGGACAAAATCACTTTTTGTACCTGAGGCAATGGATCTCTGAGTCGAGAGAGGGTGCAGGTTCTTCCCCTGGCTGGAGGTGAAAAAGAACATGAACCTGACACAAAAAAATACCCAGACCCCTTTAAAACATCAGTTATGGGCTTTCTAGCAATTGTGTTTTAGTGCTGTGTACACAAAAAGTAAGGGCCTGATTATGATTCTGAGGGAGGAGTTTCCTCCATCACAAATGTGATGGATATCCCGTCCGCCCCATTACGATCGCCATTGAATATAATGGGATCGTAATACGGTGGACGGGAGATCCATTTGTGATGGAGGAAACCCCTCTGTCAAGATTGTGATCAGACCTTTAGTCTGATATCTAGTCTGAGCTTTTTGAAAAATTAGCACAACCAGACAGAAAATAGTTTTCTGTTAGGTTTTGCTCATTTTTGGAATTGACGGCATAAAAATATATGAGTCCCAGTGTCAATCAGGACTCCATAATATACCACAGATGGACCACCAGTCAGCTCTAGGACCTGTTTCCTGCCTCTGGTCACCTGCTTTAGAAAGACTTGTGCCATCTTTAGGGTCTCAGGTTCAAGGAGGCAAAGTCACTTTCTCTAAACAAGCCCATGGAACTCTGAATCAGGAAAGATTGCATGTTTTTTTACAGGCTGGATATGAAAAAACTGAAAGACGGTGGGAGCACACTGCCTCACATCCTAGCACTCAGTTCACCCCAAAGCATTGTGGTAAATGTAGTGCATGATAACACTTACTTCAGTGACATTCTTAAGTTTTTTACCCTTGATGGCACTGTCGGTGCTGTGTATCTCTAGACAAATGTTACAGGATATTTTTCTTTCATCAGTAGAGAGCAGCACATAGTAGTGAGGGGTGCTGGAAATGCTGCTCAGAGTATTCTTACTTGTCTGTACCACTCACTGAGTGCAGGTGCATCACCCAGAGCTTGTCAGCTCATTAGCTCAAGGAGACTTTTTACGCAAAACAGCCAAACAAAACAGTTAGTCAAAACAGACAACTAAGAGTTATGCAAGGTTGCAGGTTCTCCCCGTGGTTGGATGTAAAAAAGCAAAACATAGTCCAAAAGATACCTAAACACCTTCAAATGATTAGCTGAGCTTTCCTGAAAGTGCATTACCACCCTGTATTCTCAAAAAGTGTCTGAGATATCCAATCTGAGCTATTTTGAAAAATGTGCAAAACCAGACAGAAATGTATTTTCTGATTAGTTCTGTTAATTTTCAGCATCAGCCCACTTGACAGTTTATGGGCTGCTGTGGATGTAGGGACCCCATTCAGAACCTCAGATTGTATATCAGTAACATCTAGGACCTGTTTCTAGCCTCTGAACTCTTAGCACCAAATTTGTGTCATTTTTGTAAACTCAAATTCGGCGCAAACCTAACTCCAAATTTATACTTTGGTGCTAGACCCATTTAGCGCCAAAGTTTTGGAGTTAACGTCATGTTTTGCTTGCGGGAAACTACCTTGCATCAATGAGATGCAAAGTAGGCGTTCCTGTGCAAAAAAGGACGATATGGCCTTAGCACCCTATTTATCCACTGTGCTAAAATGACGCACAGGGGGAAGGGGGCCTTAAATAATGGTGCTAAGCTTCCTTAGTGCCATTATGTAACGCTGTGTCAGGGCAGGCGTTAGGGGACCTGTGGGCCTATTTCCATGGCCGGACCCCACCCACACCAGAGGGATGCCACAGGATGGGGGACCCCATCTCAGGTAGGTATTTTTGAGTGCCATAAGGGGGCCTAAGTTGGGCACCCCTACATGGCCATTGGGGTGGTGGGCATGACTCCTGTCTTTACTAAGACAGGAGTCATGTCCATGGGTGGTTTACGCCCAAAAATGACGTTAGTCTGGATAGAGGCATTTTTTATGCCTCTGCCAATACTGGTGTCATCCTTTGACCCACAGCATCCTGTTCCCCCCACGCCTCCCCCACCCGGCTAGAGTTCTTTTTTATGACGCTAGTCTTACTGCCGGCTACTGTCATTCCATAACTAGAGTGTTAGCGCAGTTTTGCGTGAAAAAGTACAAATATGCCCCTTAGTTTTGTAAGGATTGCGCCATTTTTAGGTTTTCTGTTTTACAGGTGAAAATTCACTTGTTCTACTCTAGCCCATGAAAATCTGAGTTGGGAAATATTTTAGGTTTTTCCCCTAGTTGGGTGTGAAAAAATGAACATTGTGCAAAAAGATATCTAAACCTCTACAAATCATCAGATCTGGGATTTCTAAGAAGTGTTTCTCAGGGTCTGTGTACCCAAAAAGCGAGTCTGATGTTCATTCTAACCTATTTGAAAAATACAGGAAAACCAGACAGAAAATATTTTTCTGACTTGTTTTGTTAATTTTCGGTGTCAACCCCCATGACACTTTATGGGTCCCTGTGGATTTCAGGCCCCCAAGTTATACTTCAGATGGTCAGGCAGTAGTCTCTAGGACTTGTTTCTAGCCCCTGAGAGCCTATTTTACTATAAATTGTGGCATATATGAGTTGTCAGGTTCAAGGGGACAATGGCACGTTTTCTACCTGAAGCCACGGAACTGCAAGTTATTTAAAGCTCCAGGTTTTTTCTCTGGGCGGATGTGGGGGAAAAAATAAACATTGTCCAAATAGTACCTTATCCCTTTCCAAGCATCAGATCTTAGCATTCTAACAAGTTTATTTAGGTCCTATGAACTCAAAAAGTGTGTTTGATACTCCCTTCGAGTTATTTGAAAAATTAGCAAAAGCAATATTTGAGTGCCTACTTGTATTCAATTTTTTTCGAAATATTGGTTCAGAGACGTCTGGAAACACATATGGCTCCAGTTGGACCTGGATTGCAAGGTTAGTGCATCTTGGCAAGCGCTGGTAAGAGGCATCTCACAGAGACTAGATATAACCACTGACAAGGCCCTGAATCAAGCTGAAAGGATCAGTTTTGTCCTGTTCTGCAGTAACCACTCATACTACTCAAACATCCCTCTCTTCTTCAGGAACTACTCACACTGCTCCAATGTCCCTCTATTCTACAGCATGCACTCATCCAGGTGCAATACTTCCCTGGTCTATCCTCTTCCTTTGAGAAACTCAATTCTCTTATTCCATATACCTGCACCTTTTCCCAGGCAGATAGCTTCCACCTGTGATGTAACTTTTCTGCGTCCACCCCTTTTGTTCTCATGTTTAATTGCTGGACATTGTTCAGAAGTGACGCATATCACTGTTGTTTGTACAATATGATGATACGCTGTGTATGCTATATAAGTATTTAGGAAAATAAAAATAAATAAAAAATGTCCCTGTGTGTCTGTCCTTAACAGGAAAGGGTCATTCCACACCATTCATCTCCACAGGATGTGACAACGAAGCATTTCTCTGCAGTCCATGCAGTGATGTCACTTTCTAAAGAGACAGATCCTGGGAAATGCAGCAATGTCACTTTCTGAAGAGATGGATTCTGGGAAAAGCAGTGATGTCACTTTCTGAAGAGATGGATTCTGGGAAAAGCAGTGATGTCACTTTCTGAAGAGACAGATGCTGGGAACTGCTGTGATGTCACTACTTGTGGAGATGAATGAAGTGGAATGAGGTCTGCTTGCCCTGCTTCTTCTTTCAAAGATTTGTTTGGGCGGTATACCAGGAATAAAACTGCAAGAGTGAAGGTAGAGCTCAGGACAAAGGTGATCATTTAAGGTTTGGTGCCCCAACTGACAAATCACAGGACTGATGAAGGTACTGCTTCTACTACACTGCCCCAGCCAGGCCATCAATTCTAGATGTGTAAGCAGTTGTTAATGTACGGTTTAACCTCATCGGCTTCACCCTACAGGATGAGAGCTTCTTCAGAACAAATAATTTTGTGGCGGCTGGTTCACCATACTGCAGCAAGATGGTAAAAATGTGAGTCCTGAAGGCGGACTCCCCAAAGTGGAAGAATATTCCCAGGGTTCACATAAATACAAAATGTCTGTGACAGGTAGAGTTTTCTCAAAGGACATGAGAATTTTTTTTAAAAAATTCTGGAGGGGATCATTTCAGTGGTGGGCCCTCATAGAAAGGAGGCCATTGGAAATGAACTGGGACATCTTGGGCTATATCTGCATGTCTGCATGCAGGTTCTGATGATAAAACAATGGTGGCTCTGCCACCTTGCTGACCACCTTGGGCCACCCTCTAATGCACATCAGAAGTCATGTGTAATATTAGTACTTTGTAAATGAGCTCATGGAAATAGGCTGCAGAAACTGACATCAGGAACACCTGTTACTCAACCTAAAACCACTCTACTTACCAACAGATGGGCTGTTTATTTTAGAGTGGCCCTTGTAATGATATTTCTGAAAGTGTTCGTTCTGCGAGTTACGCCATTGCTACTTTGGCATGGGGGCGCTATGTAGAAATCTTTTTAAATGAGCCCCATAGCTGGTCCAAAACTCTATATGTGTCAGTGCCATTTTCAATGTATGTCCTAGAAATAACCCCCCACCCCCAACTTAGAGGATTCCATTTCCTTGTCCCACATTTGTGATGGCAGATTCCCAATGCTACCAAGCTATTTAGGGTTTTCTGTTAAATACACTTTTCCTCTAACCTGGTTCCTGGCATCATCAAAGAGTTGGGAATCACTAGACGTGAACTGAGATGTAGGCTACGGGGGTCTACGCTCTGTCTTTCTATCTATCTACCTATCTATATTCCTGCATTTGTTTGCCTGTATTTGGGACAGTTCCTGAATGGTTGAAGCTTATAAAAGACTGGTGAGACTGGGGCTGAGTCAGTCCAATGTCAGGCATAAGGTGGATTTATGGACACAGTTAATCACATCTTCTGTACCTGTGAGGGATTCCTGAAACTATGGAGTATGATGAGTACAGATGAAGCTGTGCAACCCAGAGGTTCTAGCGCTGTGAAGTTCAGGTTATAGAAGTTGGACCTGGTTAGTGTGATCCACATTGTACAGAGACCTCCAGAGTCCTCTTCAATCACTTATCCTACTAGCTGATTTACTGACCATGAGTGTCAGAGGAAGTAAGAAACCCAGGGTGGAGTGTGAGCGCACATGAATAAGATTTAGACTATCAGCACCATAAAAGAAAGGCCCAAGAAAGGGAAGTAAACAGTGGGAAATAACTAGCCACAGATGAAAAGAAAGGTTGAGTAAAACTATAAGACTAGCATCTGAATTTGAATTTAGACCAGCCCTTTGGAGAATGTCTGATGACCAGTTCTGGACTATGAATACCAGTTATGAACTGGAGCTTTAAGAACAAATGTGGGGCAATTGGAAGTCTTCCTATGGACCTTCTGAGGTTTTTTACTTAAACACTCATCTCATACCTGCCTAAAAGCAGAAATATAAGTGTTCCTAAAGGCATTTCCGGGGAGCTTGCAATACCCGTAATGGATGTGCACTGTGCAAGCCTCCACACACCAGCTAGAAACTCACTCTGAATAGGGGTTTTCAGCTCACTAGGTGCTCACTCGTATATCAGCTCTTCATCACGTGACTCTGTGAGGGGACACAACCTTTACTTTGCAGTCTTTACCATGCAATACCTTTACTTTTATTGAGGGAAACCATCCCAAACCCCACCTTATTGAATTTTAAAAAAAGAGGGTGATTTGAGGGCATTCTCCCAAAATATTGTTTTGTTAAATAGGGGTTTTACTTACCTTAAGAGGTTCTTACCATATGTGGTAAAGGCATTTGCATGGTATAGACATGTGTGGTAAAGGCATTTGCGTGGTCAAGGCATCTGCATGGTAAAAGCATGTGTGGTAAAGGCACCTGTGTGGTAAAGGCACGCGTGGCAAAGGCGTTTGTGGTTAAGGCATCTGTATGCTAAAAGCATGTGTGGTAAAGGCACCTGTGTGGTAAAGGCATTTGTGGTAAAGGCATTTGTGGTAAAGGCATCTGTATGGTAAAAGCATGCGTGGTAAAGGCACCTGTGTGGTAAAGGCACGCGTGGTAAAGGCATTTGTGGTAAAGGCATCTGTATGGTAAAAGCATGCGTGGTAAAGACACATGTGTGGTAAAGGCACGTGTGTTAAAGGCATTTGTGGTAAAGGCATTTGTGGTAAAGGCATCTGCATGGTAAAAGCATGCGTGGTAAAGGCACATGTGTGGTAAAGGCACGTGTGGTAAAGCCATTTGTGGTAAAGGCATTTGTGGTAAAGGCATCTGCATGGTAAAAGCATGCGTGGTAAAGGCACATGTGTGGTAAAAGCACATGTGTTGTAAAGGCATTTGTGGTAAAGGCATCTGTATGGTAAAGGCACCTGTGTAGCAAAGGCATTTTTGGTAAAGGCAAACGTGATAAAGTCATGTGTTCCTGCATGAAGATACTGTAGGGCACATGGGTGCACCGTGTGTGCTGGCATGCCTACATAAAGTACATTATTTTATTTTCATTTCTCTTGAGTGCGATCATCACTGTGAGTGCATTGTCCCCCTGGCCACAACAAAGCTCTGTCCCTGCTCCTCCCTCTCTGCAGCTTGCTGTGCAGAATCGGAGAGTAGTGCCCCAGGATGGTTGTGGGCTAAAAGCCAGGAGTTTCCTTTCCTCAGGGTCCATTTATTTGAGTGTGAGACATTTTAGGAGGTTTGAAAGGACTTCAGAGAAGTGACCCCGGCTTGAAATCTGATGCAAGCCCTTAGAGAAAAGGACAAAATTCAGCTGTAGCGTTTGGGAACGTGCCAGATGCAATAGTGCTTTTTGTCTTTCTTGGGTGAGCCCAACCAGACTAGGAGAATTGTGATACATAAGAAAGAAGCAATTCTTCAAAGTCAATAACTTTAGAGGAGGGCTGAGGCTACGTACTACTACTTGCTGCTACAGTAGGAAGGTAACAAGTGAGAGTAGCCCTCTCTGTCTTAAACGGATGCCACTGGAATTACGCAATTGTGCGGCTGCTGTGATTTTTGCGTAGTTATCGATTTACCGCATTTGACACATAGGGGGTCATTCTGACCTCGGCGGTAAAAGCCGCTTACCGCCGGTCAGAAGGCCGCCACAATACCGCCGCGGCCGCGGTCAGCCGCTACGGACATTCTGACCCACAACTGCAAATCCTCCAAAAATCCGACCTCCACTGCAGTCCGCCACATCAGCGGGCAGTGGTAAACTGGAGATGACCAAACCTCCACCGCCACGCCAACAGAAATACGCCCATCCCATTATGACCCGCAAATCCACGCGGCGGTCATTCAACCGCGGTAGTCCATTGGCGGTACACACCGCCGCGGTCAAAATACACACACCTTTACAAAACACTACCACATTGGACAATTTGAAAGGCACACACCTGAAACACATACACACACCACTCCCACACATCCAATACCATATAAAACACACACCCACATCACCCACAAACCCCTACTAACAAAAACCAGAGACGAAGGAGAGAGAGACACATCACAGAATAGAGAGCCAGACACACAGAGGCACACCACAACATCACACACACCACATAGAAGCACAAAGCACCACACACCAACACACACATCATCACATACACCACCCCACACCTCATACACACCACCCCATGGCACCACAAAGGCACCCACGCTTTTCGGACCAAGAACTCCGGGTCATGGTGGAGGAAATTATAAGAGTTGAACCCCAGCTCTTCGGCTCACAGGTGCAGCACACCACGATAGCCAGGAAGGCGGAGCTATGGCAGCGGATCGTGGACAGGGTCAACGCGGTGGGACAGCATCCCAGAAATAGGGACGACATCCGCAAACGATGGAACGACCTACGGGGGAAGGTGCGATCGATGGTCTCGCGACACAACATCGCAGTGCAGAAGACTGGCGGGGGACCATCACCCACTCCACCCGAATTCACAGCATGGGAGCAAGAGGTACTAAACATCCTGCATCCTGATGGCCTCGCTGGAGTATCCGGAGGAATGGACTCTGGTAAGTACAAGCCCAACCACTTCACCCCCCCCCCCAGCATGCTAACCCCCACCCTCACCCCCAACCCTCCAGCACACATCCTCCCTGAGAATGTCTCTCCAGCACAACCCACCCAACACCAACCCATGTATGCCATCCCCAAACTATGGACACCCATCACCTAAGCATGACCACTGCACATACCCATCCCCCCCCCACAAAACACCCTCACAACACCTCCCCCAAGGGAATGCCAGCACTGGGGGACAAGGGCACCCATAAAACGCAAGCTAATGCACACACAGAAACAATAACCATACCCTCTTACCCCATGCAGGACCCGAACGACAACACACCGGTCTGGAGGGACCAGAAATGTCCATCCCACCCCCGGAAGAGGCCCCTAGTGATGACAGCAGCTCTGTCGACCTGGAACCTGATGACCAGCCCGGACCATCGGGGACCTCTGGACAGTCGGTTCCCCTCAGACAGGCACAGGCCACAGCAGACCCAACCCCCTCTGGGAACAACAGCACAGCACCCACCCAGCGGGCCCATGCCTCTGTCTCTAGGACAGGTCAAGCAGCGGTGTGTCTGCCACTACAGGGCACCCAGGGTAACCCAACACCCCAACAACAACAGGGACCTGGGGGCAGTGGGAGTGGGCACACCGTCCAGGGGACAGAGGCCCAGGGAAACAGGGCAACTCGGAGGGCTGCTGTGCGACAGGGGGGGGAGGAGAGGCCCAGGGAACCCACTCTCCAAGAGGCCCTCACCACCATCATGGCAGCCTACCACCACTCACAAGAGACGATGGCGACGGTACTGGCCAGGTTCCAGGAGATCCAGGCACAGCAGGAGGAACGCTACATGGGGTTCAGCGACCAACTCACCAACATCTCAACCGCTATGGGGAGCATAGTCCAGGCCCTGAACCGTATAGAGGACACGTTTCGGGACCATGTGGCATCACACAGGGCCCCTGTCACTAGCCAGGAACAGGAACAGCCTACCACCTCCGCCGGCGCTAGTGGACAGGAGGCCCCACCACAACGACAGCCCACCAGAACCCCACCTCCTGCTGAACAACAACCACCCCGCAAGAGGAGCCTGAGATAAAAAAAAACGACAGAGTAGGATGTCAAGACCCCCGCCAGCATCACATACCCCCTGAAGGCCTCACACTGTTCCACATTGCCACCCTGTCAAACCTTGAACTTCCCCTGCTCCATCCTGCCACAGGCATATGGACAATGCACCTGTCAGACTGAGAACTGGACTCTGCCATGGACATTACTCCACCCCCACCAATCACTGTTTCACTATCATGTACCAATATCTATGCACTAAAAATAAATCACTCTTTGCACTGAAATCAATCAGGACTCAGCCTGTCTTATTTACTAATGTATGACACATTACATATCAATTACGTATTTTTAACATTGTGATGAACACATACCGAGGTAACTTAGCATTAGTCCATGGGCCATTCAAGCAGAGGTCACGCAGTGGCTCATACAGCACTGAAAAGTGAAGGGAAAATCAAACATCATATTTAAAGTTCTGGGGGGAAATAGACAAAGTTGAGATGCAGGAGGCTTTCACGAAATGTAAAATGGCATGGGTGATTCTTACCTGTGTGCTACTGAAAATACTGTTCTATTACTCTGTCCCTGTTGTCTGTGTCGTCCTCTGAGTCTTCCTCCTCTTCACTCTCCGCAGGCTCCACAGCTGCTTCAACACCACCATCTGCACCATCCTCCTGCAGGAAAGGAACCTGACGTCGCAATGCCAGATTGTGAAGCATACAGCAGGCCACGATGATATGGCACACCTTCTTTGGTGAGTACATCAGGGATCCCCCTGTCATATGCAGGCACCTAAACCTGGCCTTCAGGAGCCCAAAGGTCCTTTCTATGATCCTCCTAGTTCGCCCATGGGCCTCATTGTACCGTTCCTCTGCCCTGGTCCGGGGATTCCTCACTGGGGTCAGTAGCCAAGGCAGGTTGGGGTAACCAGAGTCACCTATTAGCCACACACGCTGTCTCTGTAGCTGCTCCATCACATAGGGGATGCTGCTATTTCGCATAACATACGCGTCATGCACCGACCCTGGGAACTTGGCATTTACATGGGAGATGTACTGGTCAGCCAAACAGACCACCTGGACATTCATCGAATGATAATTTTTCCTGTTTCTGTACACCTGCTCATCGTCTCTTGGGGGTACCAAAGCCACATGGGTCCCATCAATGGCACCAATGATGTTGGGGATATGTCCAAGGGCATAGAAATCACCCTTCACTGTAGGCAAATCACCCTCCTCTGGGAAAATGATGTAGCTCCGCATGAGTTTCATCAGGGCAGACAACACTCTGCTCAAAATCTTTGAAAACATAGGCTGAGACATTCCAGATGACATGGCCACTGTTGTCTGGAATGACCCACTTGCCAAAAAATGGCGGACTGACAGAACCTGCACCAGAGGGGGAATCCCTGTGGGTTGGCGGATGGGGGACATCAGGGCTGGCTCCAGCTGGGCACACAGTTCATGGATAGTGGCTCGGTCAAGTCTGTATCGAAGTATTATATGGCGTTCTTCCATTGTCGACAGGTCCACCAGCAGTCGGTACACGCGAGGATTCCTCCTTCTCCTCGGAAGTCCCAGCGGACGGTGCCTAGGAAGGACAACATGGAGCACAGAGTCAGGCAAACCACAGGTACGTACAGACAGCTTGCACAGTTGAAGAATGGCAATGGGTTGAAAGGCGTGTATGTGTGGCAATGCAAGGCCTAGGCCTGTGTGTCGCAGTCAAAATTAATCCATGTAGGCCCTTGAAATGGCGGCTGCCTGACCTGTGAAGTGGGACAATGGGATGTGAGGTCAATGCGCTGGCGGGGCACACCGTGGCGGTAGGCGGTCGAAGACCGCTATACGAAGCCGCATTGGTTAACATTGACGCCTATGGGTTTCAGGAGCCAATGACGATGTGCGCCGGCGGTCGCGGTACGCACCGTCGCGGTACGCACCGCCGCGGTACGCACCGCCGCGGACGTGACCGCCATTTCCTAGCTGATTGATCACTCGAGACCTGATCATCCACAGGAGAGGACCTATACTGCAAGTGCTGCTGTGAACTCGGTCTGGAAGAGACAATGGCTGCTGCGACTGGGGAAAGGGCCCCTGCCTTCACATCTGAAGAGTTGGAGAAGCTCGTGGATGGGGTCCTCCCCCAGTATGCGCTACTCTACGGTCCTCCAGACCAACAGGTTAGTACACCGGGTGCACATGGAATGGGCTATGCCTGTGTGGAGTGGGGTGGATGTAAGATGGTGGGGTGGGGAGAGAATGAGGAGTGCAACGCACGACAGATGAGAGCATGTGCCATATAGCAAGGTTGGGGGGGGGGGCAATCACATCTAACGTGCAGGTCATTGATGTTTGTTTCCTTTCCACCCTGTACATGTTAAATAGGTCAGCGCCCATCTGAAAGTCGACATTTGGCGTGCCATCGCCAAGGAAGTCCGGAACTTGGGGGTCCACAACAGACGGGGCACCCACTGCCGCAAGAGGTGGGAGGACATCCGCCGCGGAACAAGGAAGACCGCTGAAACACTGCTGGGGATGGCCTCCCAACCTAGGAGGGGTGCCAGTCGCACCATGACCCCCCTGATGTCCCGGATCCTGGCGGTGGCCTACCCTGAGTTGGATGGGCGCTTGAAGGCATCACAGCAGACACAAGGGGGTGAGTATCAGCACATTCTACTATCTGTATGCGCAGTTGAGGCGTCTGGGTGGGGGAGGAGGGCTGTGGGTGACATTAGGCCAGGGCGCTTTCTGTAGTGTAGTCCTCTCCCTTAGGCATGGCCCTGTGCCCCCGGCCCCCACCTCTGTAGGGTGACAAGTACAGCCATTGATGGTCCTGCATCACCCATGTGCGCGTTAGACGTCTCGTGACCTGTTGGCCTAGTCAGTAGTACTGAGTAGTGTACCCCGAATGCGCGGCTTAGTGCATGAGGCTCCTGTGTCTGTCCTCTCCGCCAACGGTGTTGACATTGCATGCACTCAACTTGGTCTTCTTTTTTCTCCCCCCACCCTTTTTCTTCATCTTCTTGTGCATGTGTGCATTAGCATCATCAGGCGGAGGAGATTTGGCATCGGAGCACGAGGGAGCTGCAGGTCACAAGGCCCCGGTGGGCCCAGGAACAGACACCGAGGGCACCAGTGATCCGGAGGGCGAGGGGAGCACCACAACGGGGACCGGTGGTGAGACCAGCGACTCAGACACGTCCTCGGATGGGTGCTCCCTAGCGGTGGTGGCAACATCCGTGCCCCCCGCCACTACAGGTACAGCCGCCACCCTGCGCACCAGCACCGCCCTCCCAGCAGCCCCTCAGCCTACGCTCCGTGCCCGGTCGCCCAGGAAGGCGCGCGTCTCCTTCGCCCCAGGCACCTCAGCCCCTGCCCCTGTCACCCCTGCTGCCCTCAGTGCGGAGCTCATTGACCTCGTGAGGACGCTCATTGTTGGGCAGACTACCCTTTTGAACGCCATCCAGGGGGTGCAAAGGGAGGTGCAACAGAGCAATGCGTACCTGGAGGGCCTTCATTCGGGTCAGGCTGCCCATCAACGAGCGTTCACTGCTCTGGCCTCAGCACTGACGGCAGCCATTGTCCCTGTCTCCAGTCTCCCTCTTCTGTCTGCCTCCAGCCTGTCTCTGTCTCCTGTTCCTCAGCCTATCCCATCCACACCATCAGACCAGCCTGCACACACCTCAACACCCAAGAGCAGCTCATCCAGACACAAGCACCACAGATCCCACAAGCACTCACCCAAGCAACACCCAGATGCAGACATTCCAGCAGTCACTACCACCTCTGTGTCCCACTCCTCCTCGTCTCCCTCCTCCCTCCCTGTGACGTCTACACTCACACCTGCATGCACCCCAACATCAGCCAGTGCTTCCATCACCATCTCACCCTCCAGTACAGTCCACACTCGTGCAGTCACCACCCCCACTGCCATTTACACGTCCCCTGTGTCCTCTCCCACTGTGTCTTTCACCCCCTCTTCCAAGACACACAAACGCAGGCAGCCACCCACCCAACAGCCATCCACCTCACGACAGCCTACAGCACCAGCACCTTCACCCAATGACAGCACACCTGACTCTCCTACAACCACATCCTCTTCCTCCACTCCCATCACCACTTCTCCTTCTCTTTACCTTGGCCCTAAAAAACTCTTCCTGGCTAATCTTAACCTCTTTCCCTCCGATGACCTACCCCCTCCATCTGCAAAGAGTCCCAAGAGCACCGCAGCCACCACCAGACCAGCTTCGAGTGTCACTGTTGTGCCTGGGTACTGGAGCCCACCCTTTGCCAGCAGTGACACGTCGATCAGCAGCAGGAACACATCCAGCCCCCCCCCCCCGGAAAGAGGACCCGCAAGAACAAGGGCCGCCGTGCGAGGACTGACACGGCTGCCCCCAAGGAGCAATGTGCGCCCACTTCACCAGCCACAACCTCTAGGGGAGGCAAGGGCCCGGGAGCAACATCTAAGGAGCGGAAGGCCAGCAGGAGCGTGGGGCAGGTGGGCCCCACATGTCACATACCAGATGTGAAGGAGGACACCAGAGAGCCCAGGAGTCCGTCCCCGAAGGGTCCAGACACGTCACGGTCCGAGGGCGACTGAGCAGGGAGTCCAGCCCAGGTCTGGCTCCCTTGCCCGTGCAGAAGAGCACCGCTGAACAGGGCCCGCCGTGAAGATAGGCACCGCTGAACAGGGCCCCGCCGTGCAGAAGAGCACCGCTGAACAGGGCCTCGCCGTGCAGAAGAGCACCGCTGAACAGGGCCCCGCCGTGAAGATAGGCACCGCTGAACAGGGCCCCGCCGTGCAGAAGAGCACCACTGAACAGGGCCCGCCGTTGAGAAGAGCACCGCTGAACAGGGCCCGCCGTGCAGAAGAGCACCGCTGAACAGGGCCCCGCCGTGAAGATAGGCACCGCTGAACAGGGCCCCGCCGTGCAGAAGAGCACCGCTGAACAGGGCCCCGCCGTGAGGATAGGCACCGCTGAACAGGGCCCGCCGTGCAGAAGAGCACCGCTGAACAGGGCCCCGCCGTGCAGAAGAGCACCGCTGAACAGGGCCCGCCGTGCAGAAGAGCACCGCTGAACAGGGCCCGCCGTGCAGAAGAGCACCGCTGAACAGGGCCCGCCGTGCAGAAGAGCACCGCTGAACAGGGCCCCGCCGTGAAGATAGGCACCGCTGAACAGGGCCCCGCCGTGCAGAAGAGCACCGCTGAACAGGGCCCCGCCGTGCAGAAGAGCACCGCTGAACAGGGCCCCGCTGTGAAGATAGGCACCGCTGAACAGGGCCCCGCCGTGTCAAGCACCGCTCCGCTGGGCCCTTCCTGTCAAGCACCGCTCCGCTGGGCACCGCCATGTCAAGCACCGCTCCGCTGGGCACCGCCGTCTCAAGCACCGCTCCGCTGTGCCCTTCCTGTCAAGCACCGCTCCGCTGGGCCCTTCCTGTCAAGCACCGCTACGCTGGGCCCTTCCTGTCAAGCACCACTACGCTGGGCCCTTCATCTCAAGCACCGCTCCGCTGGGCACCGCCGTCTCAAGCACCGCTCCGCTGGGCCCTTCATCTCAAGCACCGCTCCGCTGGGCACCGCCGTCTCAAGCACCGCTCCGCTGGGCCCTTCATCTCAAGCACCACTCCGCTGGGCACCGCCGTGTCAAGCACCGCTCCGCTGGGCACCGCCGTCTCAAGCACCGCTCCGCTGGGCCCTTCATCTCAAGCACCGCTCCGCTGGGCCCTTCATCTCAAGCACCGCTCCGCTGGGCACCGCCGTCTCAAGCACCGCTCCGCTGGGCCCTTCCTGTCAAGCACCGCTCTGCTGGGCACCGCCGTCTCAAGCACCACTCCGCTGGGCCCTTCCTGTCAAGCACCGCTCCGCTGGGCCCTTCATCTCAAGCACCGCTCCGCTGGGCCCTTCATCTCAAGCACCGCTCCTCTGGGCACCGCCGTGTCAAGCACCGCCCTGCTGGGCACGCCGTCTCAAGCACCGCTCCGCTGGGCCCTTCATCTCAAGCACCGCTCCGCTGGGCACCGCCGTCTCAAGCACCGCTCCGCTGGGCCCTTCCTGTCAAGCACCACTCCGCTGGGCACCGCCGTCTCAAGCACCGCTCCGCTGGGCCCTTCCTGTCAAGCACCGCTCCGCTGGGCCCTTCCTGTCAAGCACCGCTACGCTGGGCCCTTCATCTCAAGCACCGCTCCGCTGGGCACCGCCGTCTCAAGCACCGCTCCGCTGGGCCCTTCCTGTCAAGCACCGCTCCGCTGGGCCCTTCATCTCAAGCACCGCTCCGCTGGGCCCTTCATCTCAAGCACCGCTCCGCTGGGCACCGCCGTCTCAAGCACCGCTCCGCTGGGCGCTTCATCTCAATCACCGCTCCGCTGGGCACCGCCGTCTCAAGCACCGCTCCGCTGGGCACCGCCGTCTCAAGCACCACTCCGCTGGGCCCTTCCTGTCAAGCACCGCTCCGCTGGGCCCTTCATCTCAAGCACCGCTCCGCTGGGCCCTTCATCTCAAGCACCGCTCCGCTGGGCACCGCCGTCTCAAGCACCGCTCCGCTGGGCCCTTCATCTCAAGCACCGCTCCGCTGGGCACCGCCGTCTCAGGCACTGTTTATGGTTCACTGTGCCCACCATGCCTCCTCCTTGACCAGTGGAGACTGTCATCCACCTGATGGACTGTGGCTTTGCACTCCCCTGGATGGTACAGTGGGCAGCCCACCCACTGTAGAGACATTGAGAGACTGTGGCTTTGCACTCCCCAGGATGGTACAGTGGGCAGCCCACCCACTGTAGAGACATTGAGAGACTGTGGCTTTGCACTCCCCTGGATGGTACAGTGGGCAGCACACCCACTGTAGATACTTGAGAGACTGTGGCTTTGCACTCCCCTGGATGGTACAGTGGGCAGCCCACCCACTGTAGAGACTTGAGAGACTGTGGCTTTGCACTCCCCTGGATGGTACAGTGGGCATGGTGGCTCCTCATGAATCTGGCGTCGTGGACTCATGTGGCTGTGGTGCTCCCCCCTTCCCTTCCCCCTGAGGTGCCTGTAGTTTTTACATCTGATGCCCCTGCAGTGTTCTCTCCAAAGGACTCAGGACTCCTGTGTGGGCTTTGCCCTTGTTGCGCAAAACTATGGCCCACGGACATGTTCAAATCGTAGGATGTGCAGGACTTGTTACTTCAGTTATACACTCATGTGTATATATTTTTTTGGGATGTAAATATTTTTCATGGTTGGACTATAATATTCTTGAGGTTTTTGGTACATAAATATTTTTTCACAATTTGATTTTGTCATAGCATTTTTTACAGGGGTTTGGGTGATGTCACTGTGACCTGTTGCTCTGCATTGGTGTGTACATGTTGGGGGGGGGGGGTCGCATATGTGTGTGCCCGTAACCCTTTCTTCCTCCCCCCTCCCGTGTGTCGTAGGTGCAGTACTCTCCGTTGACGTCTGCGCCGGAGTTCGTACTCGTGGTAGATGAGAAGGTAGACGAGAGCAGGTATGATGTTCAATTCGGGTTCCATGCTGTCCTCCTTCCTCGTAGAGTGCGTAGTGGTGAGCGTTTTCCCGTTCGTAGTCTGTTTCTGCCGTGTTTTTATCGGCGGGGCTCCCGCCCCGGAAAAGGTGGCGGATTGGTGAGTTATGATAGTGTGGGCGGTACATTGTCTGCCGCCTGCCTGTTGGCGGTGACCGCCGCGCTGTTTGTCTGTACCGCTGTGGCGGTCGGAGTGTTAATGTGGCGGGCTGTGTTGGCGGTTCCCGCCAGGGTCAGAATACCATTTTTTGGACCGCCAGCCTGTTGGCGGGTTGGCCGCCGCTTTATCACCGACCGCCAGGGTTAGAATCACCCCCATAATCCATCATCTGCAGCATAATCTGTAGATTTTATCCCCCAATTTTTTTTTATGGCTCAAACGGTTGATTAGATACTAAAAACGCAGTGACGCATGTTGCTGTGCAGTGGAAGGCCCATTGCAAAGCTGGACCGCTCCCCTTTCTGTTGCTTATTGCTATAGTTGGGTGTAAAACTCGTACTAATGAGGTGCAAAAAATGCCCAGACAGTGTTACCAATGTAAAAATGACAAAATAATGAAGTAATACTATAACAAGTGTGCAACATTATGCTGCAGAATTGCATTTTTTGCCTCATAACTTACTCAGCCCTGCCTCATAATTTGTCCGTCTCCTGCCTCCAGGGCCAGCTTTAGCGCTGGTGGCGCCCTGTGCCACAGTCTTTTTTGGTGTCCCCACCCCATGACCACCTCCTTGGATTCCATCACTACCACCCGGCAAATGTGCCCCTCATCTATCCATACCCCCATTTGCTTTAAAGCGCTTAGAAAGGCTGGCTTTACTAATCCACTCAGCTATCCACATACAATATAATTGTGTTCTTTGCAGCGGGAGCATTAACCCTCTGCGCTACTTTATGTGAGTGAAAACTGCCGCCAGACAAAACTCCCATCTATCTCCGTAGCAGGATCATTAATTACAAGAGGTGTCTTGACATTTTAATTGCTTCCTGAAGGCTGGACGCACAATGAACTTTTCAGTACGTGCTTTTAAATCGCAAGTTTCTGAGTTATTGCTAAACACAGCACCCCCTGAGGTCAGCGCCCCCCAATTCAGGTCAGCACCCGGTGCGGTTGCACCGCTCACACTGTCCTAAAGCTGGCCCTGCCTGCCGCATAATTACAGTAGTCCTGTGTATAGTGCAAGTGAGTGTCAGTTACTTGTGCATGTTACAATGAACAGTGAGGTCTGTGAATGGAATGTCTTTATATAAATATTGACACTGTGAGCTGCTGCTATTTCTAGTTGTACAGCACCTCAAGTTACCATATGACTCCTTGTCATTATTGCCACTGTGCTTTTGTCCCGGTCCTTGTAGAGGTTACTTCAAGGGGTGAGTCTATTTTGAGAGTGCATTCTGTGAGTTAGCCAATGCGGGCCTTACTTCTATGTGAAAAGGGAAAGCATGGCATGTACATCAAGGAACCTGTGAGTTGACTGCGGGCCCTCCGGGCAGTGACTTCAAAGGATTTGTTCTTAAGATGTGTGAGGTGTTGCCTGGGATTGGCAGTGCAGGCCATGAATGTACGAGCTTTGCATGTGCCAGCTCTGTGTGTGTTGACATTCTGTGCATGTAATGCAACTATAAGCAGTGCCTGGACTGAGACAGTTTTGGCAAGATGTGTGGGGCGAGGAGGAGAAGGGAGGAAGCAGTGAGTAGTGTAAGCACCTCTAAACAACACTTATGAGGTGTCCATAGGATGTGTGTGTGTGTGTGTGTGTGTGTGTGTGTGTGTATTTTATCTGTGTCCTTATTAGTCCACAGAATTCTCAACTGCGACACAGGAGTGAATACAATCTACATAAGACTGGTGGTGATAGTATATTGATCGAAGAACTCCCTCGCGGCCGAGCTAAGAAAGCACAGTCCGCTTGAGGACCGCAGTAGCTAGGCACTTTGATACCAGCCAACCCCATGTTACCCCTAAGTCATGTTGGCAGAAGTAGGCTCTGTTGTCAGATGTAAACAGCACAGTTTCAGTGTACAGTAAAACACATATGTCTCTCTGCAGAGGACCACTCTTCATGAGCCTACAGACCACACAGACAACATCAGAGGTAGGTGTTAGTAAATGCTGCTTTATTCCATGCAGAAGATTGGAGCAGGTGAAGCAGAAGCATTTATACCGTGTACACCTGTCCAGGTAATAGAGAGAAGAAGAGAGAGATGGTGAAAACAGCTCAGCTATGTCTGGAATCAAGGGAGAAGATAGGTCAATGACTAAAGTCTCTCTTGCAATGTGCAACGAGTGAAGTAGAATGAATGGCAGACATGAGGGAGCTGGTCATTCAGGCATTACTCTCGAACCTCTTCCCTCAATGAACTTCCCTCAGGGTTTGTAAGGCTTCAAGGAGTTGACTGTGTCGTTCCAGCCAATGGAGAGATAGCTGTCCAGGTTGTCACCGGCCAGGGCCACGATGCAGGAGCCGTCGTAGTCTTCCTTCTCGTAGAGGCGCCAGGCTCCCTTGGTAACTTTATGAGAAGAGATCATGTTGTTCATTTCATAAGAATTCAGATTTGGGGTGGGTGATGTTAGCATGGTGGCTTTGCCTCCATAATTGATGTGCTCATAGACGGTGATCTCCGGATCCCTCAGTCCCCCCTTCACCACACGCACTGAGGAGATCGCTTCAGAAAATTCGCCCAGAGAGTCGCAATCCCCCTCCTGGAACAAAGCAAAATTCCCCTTAAAGTCCTTCTCTTTAAAGACGATACAGGGGTTGCCACTCACTCTCAATGACTTGGCCCGCTGCAGGAATCCCACTGATGACAAATTTGGAACATCTTGTTTGACAGGCCCAGAAGATGCGCCTTTGCAGCCCTCTTCAGCGAAAAAGTGGATAGTTGTCATCCTGGACCTTTCTGTAAGTGCTTAAAGGCAGCAGACTCTGGTGCTTAGGCGCTGTGAGTGTTGTGGCTCTTTCTGGTCACTCAGGTGAAGGACAAACTGGTCTCTCTCAGTCGGTGTGACCTGGAGAAGAAACAGCAGCTGGACTCTCAGGCTGTTCTGTAATGGATAAAATTGTGCATTCGGTTAATATGAAATGACAGGGTCCGTGTGATTGACACAAGCGTGTCTCCATAAGGATCATGTTAATCTACACAATCTAAAGCTGGAGCATTGTCATAACTCAAATACTGATGAGGAAAACTCATTTCAAAGACTGACTTTAATTCTGGTTTGTTCATTTGCTTAAAAAGATGTGCACATGACCAACGACAAGCCAATCATTCTACCAAAGCAGGTGAAGGGGTTTTGGCTGGTGGAAACCACTTACAGGTTCTCAAAAAATCCTTCACCACAGGTTTGGTAAAACATTTTTTTAGATAGGATTTGTTCAGTATAAAACATATATATATATATTTACTGCTCTAGCCCTGAACTTGTAAAGAAGGCCATAGATTACTTAGATGACAGTTACATACGGTATATAACCAACATAGGCCCTTAGCACATGTTTGTCGGCCTTTGTCAGAATAGGGTGTGTTTTTTAGCAATGACAACAATAGACTTTGTGGAATGCAGTTGATGAAAAGGGTTAAAGTGTTGTAAATGTGTATTCCCTTTAAGGAAGGCATGGCTTTCTGTCCACCTTCAACTTGCTGAAGCTGTGCTCATCACTGGACACCCACATACTCTCACAGTTTCACTCTTCCCAACCAGCCCCACTTACTCCATTCCCTGCATCCTCCTGCCTTTCGTCTTGGGTGACCTTAGCACCCTGTAACCTGGCGAACCTCACTTTTTTCAGTCAGATTGCGCTAATCCCAGCTCCCAAGCAGTGCCCATGCCTTGCTCACCGCAGACACACATGCATGCTCCTACAATGTGGCACCTTGGACCACAATGAGTTAGTGGGCACTCCTGTCCTCTAACTCTTCCTACTGAAGCTTTGCACCAGACAGGATGCAGGTCACAATGTTTCATTTCATGGGTTATTGTGTTTTGAACATCTCATTGTTGACTCTTTACTGAGCTCTGTACTGTTTTTCCTCTTTGTTGCACAAATTGAATCCCTAATTTATAACCGACAAAGCGACCTCGCCTGTACTGGAATGTAAATGTCCTTTTCTGGCAGATCTACAGACATAGCCTTTGTATAATGATGCCCCTCGCAGTCCAGGGCACGCACAAAGAGATGTGAGGTTCCTGCATTTGGCTGTGATCAGGAAAGACAAAAGGTGAGATTCACCTCAAGGGTTCCCTTCACCTTCATAAACCAACTGCAGCCCCCCCACCATCTATCAAAGGGCAATGCTTCAGGAAGTTTAATCAGCACCCCATTGCTATCAAAGTCTTCATTTTATTTCTAAAGGGAGCCCACTCACTATCCTCCTCACTTCAGTGTCTGGCGTTGCACCCTCAAGTCACAGAAATGTGTGCAGTGCACTTCCACTCTCCGGGGAAGTTGTCCTGGACATCCATGTTGTGACAAGCCACAACCAGAGGTATCCAAAATGGATCCTTATGTGCCTTTATATTAATGTCATCCAAATTGAGGATTCATGACACTTCCACTCCAGCAGTTGGAGAACCTCCTTCTTTCTGTGTGCATTATTTACTCAAATATTTATCTCACACTGATATGCTTTTGTGGTTACTGCTTCCTTCAAGCACAGCCTCAAGCTCCCAGTAGAGGTGCCATTCAGTCACTTTATGCTTCCAATCCATGGCCTGATTATCTGACCTTACTGGTAGCCTAACAGTGGACAGACTCTTTCCCTGATTCTAGGGCCTATCACTATCTTTGTATACAAATTAAGAAGCTTCTCTCTAGTCTTGCATCCTCAAATTGCACGCTGTCTCAAAAAGCATCCTCTATATTCTAAATCCGGCAAGAAAAATGCACCTATATTTAAAATATCTAATTGTTGCTTCTCCATTTATTCTTACAAATGGTCTTTATCCTTCCTTTCTATTTTCTGCATGAATGCTGTCTCTGAGCACAGACTTCTTAAAGTCACATGCATGTTTGCTGGAATATCTTTAATTGTATTTCTGAATATTGCCCACAACCCATAACAAATATCAAAAATGTTCTTTCTTTAAAACTCATACCCTGCAATTTGCCAAAACCTAATCACCACAAGCCTATCACCTTACCCCACCAACCCTCTGTTAGAACACACATAATACCCTCCCCCAATAATGAACACAGTGAACTACTATAAATATAATCTACCTCAAAGAAACAGTGCTTAATTTGTGCCAGTGTTTTCCGGTGCTTGGCACCAGCACTTATTTCATAACACATATGTAAGGCGGTCTATTATATGGTGGAGCTGTCATTGCATTTCTTGAAAAAAGATGAGCAAATTGTTTAACATTTAAATATACAATTAAAACAAAAATACCATGGAATGTAGGCCAAACATCCGTACACTGTAATGGCTATTAGGGGTCGTTGGCCCTGGTATTTGGGAGTGACTTAGGGCCAGATGTAGCAAGCATTTTGCGCCTCGCAAACTGCGAAAAACGCAGTTTGCGAGGCGCAAAAGGCCAAACGCGATGCACAACCGCAAATTGCAAGTCGGTACCGACTCGCAATTTGTGGCTGCGACTCGCAAATAGGAAGGGGTGTTCCCTTCCTATTTGCGACCGCATCGCCATGCATAGTTGCTTTGGGACCGCGAATGCGGTCGCAAACCAACTTGCAGTTACCATCCACTTGAAGTGGATGGTAACTCATTCGCAAAAGGGAAGGGGTCCCCATGGGACCCCTTCCCCTTTGTGAATGCCAATTAAAATATTTTTTCAGAGCAGGCAGTGGTCCTATGGACCACTGCCTACTTTGAAAAAACGAAACTAAATGGTTTCAGCATTTTTTCTTTTTGCAGCTCGTTTTCTTTTAAGGAAAACGGGCTGCAAAAAGAAAAAAAAAACTGCTTTTTTAATAAAGCAGTCACGGACATGGTGGTCTGCTGTCTCCAGCAGGCCACCATCCCTGTGAGTGCCTAGACTCGCTATGGAGTCGCAACCTGCGACCCACTTCATAAATATTCATGAGGTGTGTCTTTGCGAACCCATAGCGAGTCGCAGAAGGTGTCTGAGACACCTTTCTGCATAATATTTTGCGAGTTGCAAATTGCGAGTCGCTGTGACTCGCAATTTACAACTCGCAAAATATTATTTTGCTACATCTGGCCCTTAAAGTGGGACAAGCAGCAGTGGGTTCTTGGGAAATAGCTTGGGACTTGGCACTGATTGTTGTACAAATCAAGCACTGAATGAATGCATTGAATGCTTTCATTGAGCACCCGAAGTCATTTTGCTGCTCTGCCCTATGCCAATTTGAATGGGCAGAAATGCCATGTATTTACAAGATACACTGCATTCCTGTTCTTCCAGCCAGCGCCAGTGCACAAATTGGAGCCGAGCGTCAATGCAGGTATCCATGTGCCATGGTGCAAGGGTGTCTGTGTCGTTGGCATGGTTGTTTTTGTGCAGGAAGGGGCTCCTTCCTGCACAAAAACGAGAGGTGCTTTCCACATTTTATGTGTGCTGCAGAATGCTGCACATCAGAAAAGAGGAAAAAACGAGGAGAAATGTAAGGATTGTTCCTCATTGTGCCTGCTCTGGAGAGGCACAATATTTAGGCGCTGCCCCAGATTTATGCTATGTTGTAAATCTGGGGCAGCGTCAAACACTTGGGTGTTAAGTGGGAATGCCCAGAGCAATGACCAAGGATCACCCCTGTGATGCAGTGTGAGCCAATGCAGTGACCTGCGCTGCGTTGCCTTACACCATATCTACAAGGCCATGTCAAGTCGCGCAGGGTGGATATGGGACTGCACTGCGAGCCACTGGAGCCTCAAAAAAGTGCCACTTCTGTGGCACGCGAGGGCTTGTAAATAAGTCCATGGATGTCCAGTCTGTCTCCGGGCTTTCTTTATGCTTTGAATCAATGAGCTGATTGGCTGACCTTGTTGGTAGCCTAGCAACAGACTCTTCCCCTGATTCTAGTGCCTATGAAAAGTTCAAAATAATATTGTTATCTTCACATGCAGCAACTTCTAAATGTAGCCTCTCCTCACACCCCTGCAACCTAACAACACCTAATCCCCTCAGCTCCTCTACGAACCCCACCAACCAGCTGCCTGAACTCACATACTCCCTCCTCAAGTAATGAACACACTGAACTTCTATTAATGGAATCCACCACATAGAAACTAGAATGAATGGTTTGCTTGATTAATCCCAATGACTAACACTTGATTAAACACTAGCCTTTGGCTCTGGAGCGGCGTGCTGCCTGGCGCGTTTCAGCGCCTCATCAGGGGTAGTAAGCACTATACATACATGCAACTACTATACAATACCATGGCAATCTGTGCTCACCGTGGGATGAAGCAGCAACTTGGCTCTCAGGCTGTGGGTCCTGGCTGTCTCTGGGGACTCTCAGCTGAAGCAGGAGCTGGTGTCTCAGGCTGAAAGAGCACTGGCAGTCTGGGTCAGTCAGAGAGAACCAGATGTCTCTTTCTCAACACCTGTGTGTTTTTATACTCTCTCAGTCCTCTCTGACACTGCAGATGTGGGAGGAAGAGGAGTGGCTATGTTCCCACCCACAAACCATTACTGAGAAAACGATTTAAATTCCTTAGAAAAAGATGATGTCTCTTTTATGTACTTTGTAATACGCAAATGTTGCTAAAAATATTCCCTCCGGTGGTTTTAGGAAAATTCACTAGAAAAGTGATTTCAGAATTTCCACTGTGAATATACTGAATCAGTCAGTCACAGCGTCTTTTACCAAATAATCTTTGCCTGACTATTGCAGCCATAAACCTTACAGTATGAATACATCCTTCTGATGCTAAAGTGAACACATCAGCATTCTTTTAAAGATGTGTCTAATGAGTATTTGTTTCAGCTCTTCATACACACTCACAAGCAGGCTGGGTACATACACATAGCAGATAAGTTTCTTTATCCAAAGCACATAAGCAGCAGAGCTCCCCTGTACTTGAACACAAGCCAAAAACCCTTTAACAAGTTTGAAATGGATATAATATGGTCTCAACTGTAAGACATTATGATTTTTTGAAAACAAGTAGATATTTCAATGGAGCTGGGGTGCAAACACTAAACGTAGCTCTCTTCTTAGTGATGTTTGCAAAGTAAAGCAAACTCGGTTGCAGGCTATTATCCCAAGCACAGGTGAGATGACATTGCCTTTCTATGTCACTCATTAAACAAAGAGACCAATTCCTATTCGTTTCCTCCAAGAGGTTGTTTTAGGGGGACAGCTCCTCACGAGTAGCCAGCTGTGAGTAAATAGATGCTATCGGGACTCAGCATCAGTCTGCACCTCAGCTACAACATGACCCACTTCTACTCAAGTTACTGCTCTGGAACCTGTCTATAATCTTAAACAGTGACCCCATTAATTTGTATTTTTTTTGATAATCCAGTACATTCCCCTCTATAAAGTAATAACCATAACCAAGTACAAAGTTCCTTTTGGGCCGAAAAACCGATTATGTTGGGGATGAAGACAGCATTTACTTCAACTGTCCAGATGCATTTTCAATTTGATAGATATAGATGTTTTTTTGGATTCATTTTTTATGGGGGGCATCGGGCAGCCCCCAGATGGAGAGATTGTCTTAAAACATAGCAAAGCATACCTTACACAGGCAAAGAATAGCATGAAATAACATTATGTCCTACAGGATCAACTCGGTTGCTATAACATGAGCCAGAATAACATAAGACTTGTCTGTGTTGATAAATATGTACATCTATGTGTTTGCATCTGGTCCATGGACAAGAGAAGTTTTCACTGGACTTCCTGTGCTGATTCTGCTGTCTGCTCTCTTTATAAGGGAGGTTCTTGCTGCTCCTGGAGAGGCTGACCCTCAGCTGGTGCTCTGGGACATGATACAGCTTTGGCTGATCATTTAAATCTTATAGGGCGTTCAGGGGTTGATTCTGTACTTCTGCGTCACATAAATGTAACCACTGCGAGGTGGAATTGAACTTATCGACCATGGACCACTATGATATTTTATTACATATGTGGACTATTTTCTGTTTTTGACTTGTCTTCCAAGCTTTTTACAAGAAGTGCCATTAAAGTGTATTTATGGAATAAATCAAACTGTATTGACATTTGGCTCATGCAAAACTCTTGACCTTACCTGCTTTTCCTTCTTGTTGGTTTCTCAGTTGGAGCTACTGAGCTACTGAGACAGTGGCAGAAGGGATGGAAAGGCAGCCTTGCAGACATCATAGCATAGCACGCCATAGCATGGCAAAACATAACCTGAGGACTAATAACTTAACATAGAATGGCATGGGAGTTAGCATTTATGTATGTACACGTTTGATATTGGTATAAAACGCTGAGGAGCGCTGGACAGGGTCAAAGGTTAAAAAAAAGTAAATGAGTAACTGTTGGGAAAGCTGGGTTCTGAGAGTTGAAGTAAACTGCAACTTCGGTGGGACCATGTTGTTTATAAAGGTGTGTGGGAAGCTCTTTTCTAAACTGGAGCAGGGTTGTGACAGTCTTCTTAGAAGAAGACATGTTGTTCCAGATACTTGTGCGTAAATGGAGAAGTTATGTTGTCTTGTTTTTCATTCTTGAACTTCTGCTTCTCCAGTTTGATGGTGTCCTGGCTTTCAGTGTGCCAAAGGTCACTCAGGATGGGGAGATTGTCACTCAAATAGGTGGGGTGCGGGTCAGGATGGCTTTGTAGATGCTGCAGCTGTTTTTAAAGATGGGATGGGGTGGCAGGCATAGCCAGTGAAAATCCATCAGCATGGGGGTGACCGTATTTCTTCAGGCACTTGACAAGATGTGCTGCAGCCTGTAGGATATCCTTAATAGAGGCCATGAATATGGGAGGCTATGGGGGGCTATGGAGCAGAGCGTTGCTGCGATCCTCAAGAGAGAGAACACATTCCAGATATATTGTCTGGCATTGATGGCTTCACTGTCTTCAGTAGAAAGAGCAGGTACCAGTGCTTGTTTTTATAATCTGTTCCTCAGGATGTGCTCGGTGTCCAGGGTAAATCCAAGCATGTTAAGTTTGGGTGAATGTTGATGGTTAAAGCTGTCTAGGTTCTTGCCAGGCTTTGAATAGTCTTTGTTTCCTATGCTTAGAAAATAATCCAAATTCATTCTAGGTGGGATTGAGCTTCAGGTAGCCACATGACATCCAGGTCTGAAAAAGGTATCAGCAGTATTTGATGCATTGAATGTCTGGGGAAGGGTAAACATTCAGGTAGAGCTATCTGGTGTCAGCCTATTGGTGCACTGTGATGTTATCACTGAACAGAGTCCCCTGAGGCTATGTGTAGTAGTTAAAAAAGACAGGGAACTGTATGGAACCAGGGGGACTCCACACATGATAGATCTATCCTGGGACCTGAAAATACGCAAGTGGAAAGTGAGTATTGATTGGATAGAAAGAAACAGAACCAATGAAGGGCATCTGGTGTCAAGAGACCATTGTTTATGATTTGCAGTGTAGCTGGCTCTCTGCTGCAGCATGATCTGAAGCTGGATTGGTAGTTAGCATGTGATGGTTGGCACTGGTGTGATCTTGTTCTGTGCAAAGGCTGTTTCTTAATTATCTTGCAGAAGAAAGGTAGGTGAGTGATGGGGCATGGCTGGCAGTCAGTACCTATGGTCTCTTCTGGAGAGGGAGGGTCTGGCATTTCTTCAGACCTTCTGGGATAATACCTTGAATGAAGTATGATGATTACAGTTGAGAAAGCTTTTCTGGACAGGGCTTTCATGAAGGATGAGAGTAAGACATCATTATCATAGGCGGTGTCTCTGAGGGAGCTGAGGATTTCGCAAGGTCAGCAAGAGACAGAGATTTGAAACATGAAAGATATTGGATGCAGTGTGAAGAGGTGGGACTCAGGGAAAAATAAGTTTGGTGTTGTTGATGTGTTGTTGGATTGTTTGTAGAAAACATTAATGGGCCATTGCACTTGCATGCGGGTATTGGATTGGAGTATGGATGCGCGATAAGTGCCCACTGCTGTAGTCAGGTTTTATTGATCATGCTGCTATAGTACTTGGCTTTGGCTCATATGTTGTGTTCTATGTATGTTACATGGAAAGATTTAAGTTGTGTGAAGTCATCTATTTTTCCCCTATTTCCTTTCCATTCTTTAGTTTCTGTCACGACTCACATGCTGCTTACGCCTGGAATCCGCAGATCGAGTGGCATGGGTCTTGAATGTTCGGCTTTGGCCTAGATAGGGGCGACTCTTTCTGGTAGCCACAGTGCTGTAGGCAATGGAAACGCCAAGAACAGACTGTGCCCTTCAGAAATAGCGCCAGAGGGAAAAAAACCCTGAAAAGGGGAAAAAACCTCCAAACAGATAGATTCCTGAAACAGGAACAAAAGAACAGGAATCAACAGAGGCAAAATACAGGAAATACACTGAA
This sequence comes from Pleurodeles waltl, assembly GCF_031143425.1. Taxonomy (NCBI): domain Eukaryota; kingdom Metazoa; phylum Chordata; class Amphibia; order Caudata; family Salamandridae; genus Pleurodeles; species Pleurodeles waltl. The sequence continues at coordinate 14,487,727 of NC_090436.1, read as the reverse complement.
TCGACGGGAACCAGCACAGAAAGGCAAAGAAACAGGAGTGAAGACACCATCCAAACAGAAAGTGTTGCAGCGCAAGGAGAGAATGAATCACAGTCCTTAAATACCAACAAACAGGAAGCGACCGACAGGAAGTAGAAAGACACCATCTTAGATAGGGAAAAGATACATAGAATAGAATGAACTAGGAACCATAGAGAGCAGGGAACAAGGAATGCTGGGAAAAGAAGGGAGATATGGGAAGGGAGAAAAAACATAAAGGAAGGCACAACCAGATAGCCAGGGAAAAGCAGAGAAGAAAAGAAAAGAACAGGTGAGAGAGGGGGGTTTAGACCTGCCTGTACGCGTGGTGCAGAAAAGGAAAACGAGGCCCCATGCCAATTCTGGGGCCTCGGAGAATGCAGAGTAGTCTGGGGGCGCGGCGCGTCTTGTGGCCGCGTTCCGCGTCCCAAGCCGAATGTTCGGCTCGAGGCGCACGCAGCGGCGCAACAGTAGGCCCCCCCCTGAAGATCCAGGTTTGTGAGGAAACAAGCGGTGAAAATGGTGAATCAGAAGAGGTGCGTGAACAGAGGATGCATCTTCCCAAGAGCATTCACTGAGAGGATAACCCTTCCAATGAATCAGATACTGAAGACGTTTGTGAAAGATACGAGAGTCACAAATTTCTTGTACCTCATGTTCAGGTACATCATCCACTAACACAGGAGGAGGACAAGGAAACTGACGAGAGTAAGGATCAGGTACGTAAGGTTTGAGCTGGGAAACATGAAAGACCGGATGAATTTTCCATGTACGAGGCAAGTGAAGACGGACAGTGACAGGATTAATCAGCTGAAGGATAGGGAAAGGACCGTAGTAGCGGGGTGTGAACGTATTCTGAGAAAGGCGTAAAGACAAGAATCTTGATGAAAGGCAGACTTTATCCTGAAGGTGATAGTCTGGAATGTCCCCACGTTTCTTGCCTGCTATTTTCTTCATATATCTCTTGGTGTTCAACAAGTTAGATCGAATTAATCTATGGATCTCTAGAAGTCGTCTGGAAAGGGAAGTAACAGCAGGCAGAGGAGAGGTAGAATGAGGAGAAGTAGGAAAAGAGGTAGGATGATAGCCATAAGAACAGAAAAAAGGAGTGACTTTGGAGGCACTATGGACAGTATTATTGTAGGAGAATTCAGCAATAGGGAAGTAAGTGTTCCCGTTGCTCTAGGTAGAATTACAAAAACAGCAAAGGTATTGCTCTAATCCTTGATTAAGACGCTCAGTCTGTCTATTGGTTTGAGGATGGAAACCCGATGATAGTGCTATATTGATATTCAGTGACCTACAAAAATGTTTCCAAAACCGGGAAATGTACTGAGGTTCTCTGTCAGATACAATGGTATGTGGAAGTCCATGGAGACGGAAAATATGATGGATTAATATATGACTTAGGTCTTGGGACGTAGGTAACTTTTTCAAGGCAGTGAAGTGAGCCATCTTAGTAAAGGAATCGATTGTGACCATGATAACCTGGTTTCCTGCTGATGGAGGGAGCGAACACATGAAATCAGTAGAAATGGTATGCCAGGGAGCTGAAGGAACAGGTAATGGTTGTAGTAATCCTGCAGGTCTGGTACGGGGAATCTTTACTTGAGCACATATGGGACAAGCCTGAACGTATCTTTCGACATCCGACTTCCAGGTAGACCACCAGAAAGATCGCGAGAGAAGTTCTTGCGTGGCCTTGATGCCTCTATGACCAGCAACCAGCGAATCATGGCACATTTGTAGTGCTTTTTCTCTTACTCTATTAGTAGGGAGGAACAACAGGTTCTGATAATAAGAATATCCTTGCCTTTTACATATAAGGGGGTTTAATTTCTTTAATTCGTGATCAGACAGGTTGGAGTATTCCAGTTGTACCTCATCCAAGAAAGACTGGGCTACTCCGATTATCTTACTAGGCTCAAGTAGATACTGTGATGGGGTAGGAGTACAATCTGGATAACGGCGAGACAGAGCATCAGCCAGAATATTTTGGGATCCAGGAATATAGGTGATGTAAAAATCATACTGACTGAAGAAAAAGGCCCAACGAGCCTGGCGACTATTCTGGCATTAAAAAGTACGTAAACATTGTAGATTACGATGGTCTGTTCTCACCTCGAAAGGCTCCTTAGAACCCATAAGAAACTGTCTCCACTCTAGGCAGGCTGTTTTCAGAGCTAAAAACTCCCTTTCTAGTACTGGGTAATGTTGCTCCGACGTAGAGAGTACATGGGACAAATAGAAAACAGGATGCTCAAGACCGTCATCTTCTTGTTGTTGGAGTAAGACAGCTCCGATGGCTCTTTCTGGAGCATCTGTAACAACAAGAAGTTGTTTGTTGGTATCTGGGTGTCTCAAGATAGGAGCTTGAGTGAAAGCCTTCTTTAGACCTTAAAAAGCTGTTTCAGCCGCCTTAGTCCAGACAAAACCTTTAGTTAAATTTTCCTTCTTTAAAGTTTGAGTTATGTGGCTGGTTTGTTTCGCAAAGTCTAAGATAAACTTCCGATAAAAATTAGCTAATCCTAGAAAACATTGTGCTTCCTTAATAGAAGAAGGAGAAGGCCAATCTAGGATGGCTTATACCTTTTCTTGGTCCATAGCTATGCCAGTGGGAATTAAATGATAACCCAGATATTTGACTTCCGTCTTGCCAAACTCATACTTTTCTGGTTTACAAGATAGTTGAAGTTCCCAGAGTCTTTGAAGGACTTGTTTCACGTGAGAGGAATCCAGTTCAGGATGTCTAGAATAAATAAGAATATCGTCTAAGTAGATGACAACCGTTTGGTTCAAAAGATCAGAAAACACAGAGTCCATAAATCTTTGGAAAATGGAGGGGGCATTAGCGAGACCAAAAGGCATAACTCTGTACTCATAGTGACCAAATGGGGTCCCGAAAGCTGTTTTCCACTCGTCTCCTTCTTTAATACGTAAAAGGTGGTAGGCTCCCCGTAGATCCAGTTTGGTAAAGTGTTGAGCCCCTCTGACTGCCTCTAGTATATCCTTGATGAGGGGCAAAGGATAACGGTCCTTTATAGTTATCTTATTCAGGTCTCGAAAATCCAGGCAAGGACGAAGATCCTTCTTCTTCTTGGGTACAAAAAAGAGGGGAGCCCCTGCTGGAGAGGACGATGGTACAATAAGACCGCTCTGTATATTTTCTTCCAGATACTCCTTTAGGACTTCCCTTTCGGGTTCCGTGAGTGAATACATCCTCCCAAAGGGAACAACAGTTCCAGGTTCCAAGGGAATAGCACAATCGTAATCTCGATGTGGGGGTTACACAGGTCTGGATGTTTTTTGGAACACATCTTGAAATTCTAAATAGTGTTCAGGGACTCCTTGGACAGTATTGATGGAACATCCAGTGGTAATTTCAGTAGGTGTCAATCTCTTAGGTGACCAATATGTGTCTGAAGCAAAGCAGTTCTCATGACAAAACTGTGAAGACAAGGAAATAGTCCAGGTTTCCCAATTCACATACGGATTATGTCTTATGAACCACAGAATTCCTAAAATGATGGTATGGTTGGGGGATGATATGAGATCAAAGGAGATGTGTTCTTGATGATTACCAAATTGTAAACTTAATGTCAGGGTGGTAGTATCGACTGGACAAGAAGATATTAAGGGAGGAAATTCTTCTTCCTCAGAAGGAGAACCATCTGTAGAGGGAGGGATAGTGGGTAGGGATTTACCCTTGCTACCCTAGCTTTAGGGAGCACTTGGTCCATTGTTCCAGGATCCAAGTTACCCTGTCCTTTTTGCTTTTTGGCCTGAGCCCTTGTCAAAGCAGAAATATGCCCAGGAATGCCCAGCATTGCTGCATGAGCCTCCAACTCCACTTCTCCCCAAGCTGATGTCTCTAAATCATTTCCTAGTAGACAGTCTACAGGTAAATCTGAAGCAACCACAACTTTCTTTGGACCAGTAACCTCCCCCCCCAGTTGAGATTCACAACAGCCATGGGGTGGCTAAGATTATTGTTATGAGCGTCTGTCACTTGGTACTGCTGACCAAGTAGGTGTTGTTCAGGGTGCACCAGTTTCTCTATTACCATGGTAACACTGGCACCTGTGTCCCTGTAGGCCTGAACCTCAACACCATTTATTAGGGGAAGCTGCTTGTACTTATCCATATTAAGGGGACAAGCAACCAAGGTGGCCAAATCAATGGCACCTTCAGAGACTAGCACAGCCTCTGTGGTCTCCCTAACAAGACCAACCCCAACTAAATCACCAAAAGTGAGCCCAGCTACTCCCTTGGATGGATATTAGTAGGTTTGCTCCCACCACCACTGCTATTACTAGGGGCACTAGAATTTGCAGTAGGGGTTGTGTTAGTGGGAGGCTTGGTGTTTTTCTTTGGACAACTGGCATCAGTTGTCCAAAGGCCTTTGACTTTACACGAATAACACCAAGGCTTTTTAACTTGATTTGAAAAGGATTTGGACCCACCACCCCCACCAGAGGATTTTTGTGAGCCTGATGAAGACTCATTTTTAGTTTTGTCCCCACCCTTGTCAGAAGACTTACTATCCTTCTTCTTGCCATCCTTGTCACCCCCTGTATGAACATTTCTGTTCACTCTTGTTCTGACCCATTTGTCTGCCTTCTTTCCCAACTATTGGGGAGAGGTCAGATCTGAGTCCACTAGATATTGGTGTAACAAGTCAGACACACAGTTATTCAGAATATGCTCTCTCAGAATACGATTATACAGGCTTTCATAGTGAGAAACTTTACTGCCTTGTACCCACCCTTCCAAGGCCTTCACTGAACAGTCAACAAAGTCTATCTAGTGTTGTGAGGACTCTTCTGGTGTCTCTAAACTTAATCCTGTATTTTTCAGTGGTTGAGCCAAATCCATCCAAGAGTGCATCCTTCAAAACTGCAAAATTGTTAGCATCACTTTCTCTAACAGTAAGGAGCCTATCCCTACCCTTTCCATTGAAAGATAGCAACAATATAGCAGCCCACTGCCTTTGAGGGACCCCCTGTACCATACAGGCCCTCTCAAGTGCAGCAAACTACTTAAGTTACTTAAGTGCAGTGGTAAATGGCTGTGAAATAACGTGGACGTTATTTCACTCAGGCTGCACTGGCAGGCCTGTGTAAGAATTGTCAGAGCTCCCTGTGGGTGGCAAAAGAAATGCTGCAGCCCATAGGGTTCTCCTGGAACCCCAATACCCTGGATACCTCAGTACCATATACTAGGGAATTATATGGGTGGACCAGTATGCCAATGTGAATTGGTAAATTTAGTCACTAGCCTGTTAGTGACACATTTGGGAAGCAGAGAGAGCATAACCACTGAGGTACTGGTTAGCAGAGCCTCAGTGAGACAGTTAGGCATCACACAGGGAACACATACAGGACACATACTTAGGAGCACTGGGGCCCTGCCTGGCAGGGTCCCAGTGACACATAGACTAAAACAACATATATACAGTGAAATATGGGGGTAACATGCCAGGCAAGATGGTACTTTCCTACACCTGGGCACTGCCAGGAGTCCCCTTAGGGTGATTCATGTCAACCGCCTAATACCCTACTATGACAGGGCTGATCTCACCCTGCTCATGGCAACAGATGAAGGACAGGAACAAAAGAGTGACCCTCTCCCTGATCCCTTCTCCTCCACTGAAGAGGATGCTTTAGTGGAGGGAGTAGTTTTGGCAGATTGTCTGACTGCAGAACAGAAAGACAACTGCATAAATCTCCTTGGACAGTTTTCTGAACTCTTTTCAACTGTGCCTGGCACCACATCTTGGTGTGAACCCACAATTGATACTGGAGACAGCTTGCCTGTCAAAAGTAAAATCTATAGGCAGCCTGACCATGTCAGGGATTGCATAAAACAAGAGGTTCAGGAAATGCTTGACCTAGGAGTGGTTGAACCTTCTGAAAGCCCATGGGCGAGCCCTGTGGTGCTTGTACCAAAGCCTCACTCAAAAGATGGAAATGGGGAGATGAGGTTTTGTGTAGATTACAGAGGTCTCAACCAGGTAACAAAAACTGATGCTCACTGTAGGAGGCTGGCCTGGTTTGTAGTGGTACCAAGGGGTACTTACAATCTGCACCAGGTCCAGTTATCCCTTATTAGTGTAGAAGAGTTGTCTAGCAGCTTAGGCTGATAGAAAAGGTAGCTTAGCAGAGCAGCTTAGGCTGAACTAGGAGACGTGTAAAGCTCCTACTATACCACTGGTGTCATATGCACAATATCATAAGAAAACACAATACACAGATATACTAAAAATAAAGGTACTTTATTTTTATGACAATATGCCAAAAGTATCTTGGTGAGTACCCTCAGTATGAGGATAGCAAATATACACAAGATATATGTACACAATACCAAAAATATGCAGTAATAGCAATATAAAGCAATGCAAGCAATGTACAGTCACAATAGATTGCAATGAGAGCACATAGGTATAGGGGCAACACAAACCATATACTCTAGAAGTGGAATGCGAACCACGAATGGACCCCAAACCTATGTGAGCTTGTACAGGGTCGCTGGGACTGTAAGAAAACAGTGAGGGTTAGAAAAATAACCAACCCCAAGACCCTGAAAAGTGGGTGCAAAGTGCACCTAAGTTCCCCAGAGAGCACAGAAGTCGTGATAGGGGAATTCTGCAAGGAAGACCAACACCAGCAATGCAACAACAATGGATTTCCAGACGAGAGTACCTGTGGAACAAGGGGACCAAGTCCCAGAGTCACACTCAAGTCGGGAGTGGGCAGATGCCCAGGAAATGCCAGGTGTGGGTGCAAAGAAGCTGCCACGGATGGTAGAAGCTGTGGATTCTGCAAGAACGAAGAGGACTAGGAACTTCCCCTTTGGAGGATGGATGTCCCACGTCGTGAAGAAGCTTGCAGATGTATTTCTGTGCAGAAAGACCGCAAACAAGCCTTGCTAGCTGCAAGGGTCACGGTTAGGGTTTTTGGATGCTGCTGTGGCCCAGGAGGGACCAGGATGTCACCAATTGCGTGAAGAGACAGAGGGGGCACCCAGCAAGACAAGGAGCCCACTCAGAAGCAAGCAGCACCGGCAGAAGTGCCGGAACAGGCACTACAAAGAAGAGTGAACGTGAGCTCACCCAAAGTCACAAAAGAAGGTCCCACGACGCCGGAGGACAACTCAGGAGGTCGTGCACTACAGGTTAGAGTGTCGGGGACCCAGGCTTGGCTTTGCACAAAGGAAATCCTGGAAGAGTGCACAGGAGCCGGAGCAGCTGCAAATCACGCAGTACCCAGCAATGCAGTCTAGCGTGGGGAGGCAAGGACTTACCTCCACCAAACTTGGACTGATGAGCCACTGGACTGTGGGAGTCACTTGGGCAGAGTTGCTGAGTTCCAGGGACCATGCTCGTCAGGATGAGAGGGGACCCAGAGGACCGGTGATGCAGTCTTTTGGTGCCTGCGGTTGCAGGGGGAAGATTCCGTCGACCCACGGGAGATTTCTTCGGGGGTTCTAGTGCAGAGAGGAGACAGACTACCCCCACAGCATGCACCACCAGGAAAGCAGTCGAGAAGGCGGCTGGATCAGCGATACAAGGTTGCAGTAGTCGTCTTTGCTACTTTGTTGCGGTTTTGCAGGCGTCCAGAGCAGTCAGCGGTCGATTCCTTGGCAGAAGGTGAAGAGAGAGATGCAGAGGAACTCTGATGAGCTCTTGCATTCGTTATCTAAGGAATTCCCCAAAGCAGAGACCCTAAATAGCCAGAAAAGGAGGTTTGGCTACTTAGGAAGGAGGATAGGCTAGCAACACAGGTAAGAGCCTATCAGAAGGAGTCTCTGACGTCACCTTGGTGGCTCTGGCCACTCAGAGCAGTCCAGTGTGCCAGCAGCACCTCTGTTTCCAAGATGGCAGAGGTCTGGAGCACACTGGAGGAGCTCTGGGCACCTCCCAGGGGAGGTGCAGGTCAGGGGAGTGGTCACTCCCCTTTCCTTTGTCCAGTTTCACGCCAGAGCAGGGCTGGGGGATCCCTGAACCGGTGTAGACCGGCTTATGCAGAGATGGGCACCATCTGTGCCCATCAAAGCATTTCCAGAGGCTGGGGGAGGCTACTCCTCCCCAGCCCTGACAGCTTTTTCCAAAGGGAGAGGGTGTAACACCCTCTCTCTGAGGAAGTCCTTTGTTCTGCCCTCCTGGGCCAAGCCTGGCTGGACCCCAGGAGGGCAGAAACCTGTCTGAGGGGTTGGCAGCAGCTGCAGTGAAACCCCGGGAAAGGTAGTTTGGCAGTACCTGGGTCCGTGCTAGAGACTCTGGGGATCATGGAATTGTCTCCCCAATGCCAGAATGGCATTGGGGTGACAATTCCATTATCTTAGACATGTTACATGGCCATGTTCGGAGTTACCATTGTGACGCTATACATATGTAGTGACATATGTATAGTGCACGCGTGTAATGGTGTCCCCGCATTCACAAAGTCCGGGGAATTTGCCCTGAACATTGTGGGGGCACTTTGGCTAGTGCCAGGGTGCCCACACACTTAGTAACTTAGCACCCAACCTTTACCAGGTAAATGTTAGACATATAGGTGACTTATAAGATACTTAAGTGCAGTGGTAAATGGCTGTGAAATAACGTGGAAGTTATTTCACTCAGGCTGCAGTGGCAGGCCTGTGTAAGAATTGCTAGAGCTCCCTATGGGTGGCAAAAGAAATGCTGCAGCTCATAGGGATCTCCTGGAACCCCAATACCCTGGGTACCTCAGTACCATATACTAGGGAATTATAAGGGTTTTCCAGTATTCCAATGTAAATTGGTGAAATTGGTCACTAGCCTGTTAGTGACAATTTTGAAAGAAATGAGAGAGCATAACCACTGAGGTTCTGGTTAGCAGAGCCTCAGTGAGACAGTTAGTCATCACACAGGTAACACATACAGGGCACACTTATGAGCACTGGGGCCCTGGCTGGCAGGGTCCCAGTGACACATACAACTAAACAACATATATACAGTGAAATATGGGGGTAACATGCCAGGCAAGATGGTACTTTCCTACACAACCCCCCCCCAAACGAAGGACAATATGACTAGCCATGACCTGATGAGTCTTCATTGTCTAAGTGGAAATATCTGGAGAGTCCATCTGCATTGGAGTGGGTACTCCCAGGTCTATGTTCCACTGTATAGTCCATTCCCTGTAGGGATATGGACCACCTCAACAATTTAGGGTTTTCACCTTTCATTTGTTTTAGCCAAAGTAGAGGTGTGTGGTCTGTCTGAACAATGAAGTGAGTGCCAAACAGGTATGGCCTCAACTTCTTCAGTGCCCAGACCACAGCAAAGGCCTCCCTCTCTATGGCAGACCAACGCTTTTCCCTAGGGGTCAGCCTTCTGCTGAAAAAAGCAACTGGTTGGTCCTGGCCCTCAGAATTCAGTTGTGATAGTACTGCTACTACCCCTAATTCAGATGCATCAGTTTGAACAATGAATTTCTTGGAGTAACATGGGCTTTTTAGGTGCAGAGCACATGGCCTGTTTGAGCTCCTCAAAAGCTTTCTGACAGCTGGCTGTCCATAATACCTTCTTAGGCATTTTCTTGCTAGTCAGATCATTAAGAGGGGCTGCTATGGCACCATAATTCTTTAGGAATCTCCTATAGTACCCTGTGAGGCCTAAAAAGGCTCTCACCTGGGTCTGTGTTGTAGGGGGCACCCAATCCATGATAGTTTGGATTTTCCCCTGTAGTGGTGCAACCTGTTCTCCACCAACCAGGTGGCCCAGATAAACCACTTTCCCCTGCCCTATCTGGCACTTTGACACCTTGATAGTGAGGCCTGCCTTTGCAGGGCCTCCAAAACATTCAATAGGTGGACCAGGTGATCATCCCTGGTTGAGCTAAAGACAGCAATATCATCTAGATATGCTGCACTGAAAGCCTCCAACCCTTGCAGGACTGTGTTCACCAACCTCTGAAAAGTGGCAGGTGCATTTTTCAAACCAAAGGGCATTAATGTGAATTGGTAGTGCCTTCCAATGGTAGAAAATCCAGTCTTTGGTTTAGCATCTTCTGCCAATCTAATCTGCCAATACCCTGCAGTTAGATCAAAAGTGCTAAGATACTTGGCAGAAGCCAGTGTATGAATGAGCTAATCTGCCCTGGGTATAGGGTAAGTGTAGGAGGCTGGCCTGGCTTGTAGTGGGTACGAGAGATACTTACACCTTGTGCCAGATCCTCTTATCCCTTATTAGTGTAGAAGAGGTGTTTCTAGCAGCTTAGGCTCATAGAAGGTAGCTATGGCAAAGCAGCTTAGGCTGAACTAGGAGACATGTAAAGCTCCCACCATACCACTGGTGTCATATGCACAATATCATAAGAAAACACAATACACAGAAGTACTAAAAATAAAGGTACTTTATTTTTATGGCAATATGCCAAAAGTATCTCAGTGAGTACCCTCAGTATGAGGATAAGATATATACACAAGATATATGTACACAAACCAAAATTATGCAGGTAATAGCAAAAGGAAGTAATGCAAGCAGTGTAAAGTTACAATAGATTGCAATAGGAGCACATAGGTATAGGGGCAACACAAACCATATACTCCAAAAGTGGAATGCAAACCACGAATGGACCCCAAACCTATGTGAGCTTGTAGAGGGTCGCTGGGACTGTAAGAAAACAGTGAGGGTTAGAAAAATAGCCCACCCCAAGATCCTGAAAGGTAGGTGTAAAGTGCACCTACTACCCCAAGAGAGCACAGAAGTCGTGATAGGGGGATTCTGCAGGAAGAACAAACACCAGCAATGCAACAACAGTGGATTTCCAGACCTGAGTACCTGTAAGACAAGGGGACCAAGTCCAATAGTCGCGACAGTGTCGAGAGTGGGCAGGAGCCCAGGAAATGCCAGCAGAGGGTGCAAGGAAGCTGTCGTTGGTTGGAAGAAGCTTGGAGTTCTGCAAGAAAGATGAGGACTAGGAACTTCCCCTTGGAGGAAGGATGTCCCACGTCGTGCAGAAGCTTGCAGAGGTGCTCCCACGCAGAAAGACCGCAAACAAGCCTTGCTACACTACACAGGCAGTGTGCCATGTCCAGTTTTCATTTTAGGTTGGCATCAGGACACTCAGCCTGCAATGCCAGTGCTAGGTGCACCTGAATTAATGGCCCTAGAGGAAGGCGCGATCAGTGTTGCTGTCCTCAGGGGCCTTTCCTTAGTACCTCCTTGTTAGAAATGGGGTCTTTGGTTGGCAGTCAGGTTACCCCCTGTCCAAGCAAGGACTCTCACTCTAGTCAGGGTAAGTCACACACAATCCAAATTATCCTGTGCCCACCCTCTGGTAGCTTGGCATTGAGCCGTCAGGCTTAACTTAGAAGGCAATGTGTAAAGTATTTGTGCAATAAATCATGCAATAACACAGTGGAACACCACAAAAATATACCATACAGTGTTTAGAAAAATATATAATATTTATCCAGGTAAATGCAGCTCAAAATGATCAAGAATTAATTAGTATACGTTGAAATATCACTGTAAAAATGATATAAAGTGTCTTTAGTCCTAAAAAAGCAACAAGGGTCTCTTGCAAGCACAAAGTACCTGATTTGTGTCGAAATTAGCCGCAAGGGGCTGCAGAGAATGAGATGTGTGGAAAACAGAGAGGTGTGTTTTCGTTTCTCTGGGCGCACCCAGATGATGCGTCAATGATTTTCCACGCAGGGAAGGCTTTGCATCGATTTCCGGCGTGCTGACTTGGATCCTCTTCGGGTTGCGGGGTTTTCGGACGCCCCGGGGATGATTCATTGAAATTCTGGGCGTGCAGAACTAAGTCACAGGAGCTGCGTCGATCCGGTGGGTGATGTGTGGATTTTTCTGTTGCACAGCAGGCACTGCGTCGATTTCTCTCAGGAAATCAGGCTGCGTCGTTCCGGCTCAGCTGTGCATTGATCCAGTGGGCCGTACGTCGAAGTTCCAGTCGCAACGCTGATGCTGCGTCGATCTTCTCCCGCGAAGTCGGGCTGTGTCGATCCGGTTCGGAGTGCAGTGATTTTCTCACCGCGATGCAGGCTGTGCGTCGTTTTTTGCAGGCTGTGCGTCAAATATTCGCAGCACAAGGAGTTCTTTGCAGAGATGAAGTCTTTTTGGCCCTGAGGATTCAGAAAACAGGAGGCAAGCTCTATCCAAGCACTTGGAAAGCATTTCTCTGCAGAGCCAGAGAGCAGCAAGGCAGCAAGGCAAAAGCAAGGCAGCAGTCCCTCTCAGAAAAGCAGTCCAGGTGAGTCCTTTGGGCAGCCAGGCAGGTTCTTCTTGGCAGGTTGCAGGTTCAGGTCCAGAAGTGTCTAACTTCAGAAGTGTCTAGTTTGGTAGGGTCAGGGGCCCTGTTTAAATACCCAAATGTGCCTTTGAAGTGGGGGAGACTTCAAAGAGTGGCTTAGAAGTGCACAAGGACCCCTTTCAGTTCCATCCTGTCTGCCAGGGTCCCAGTAGGGGGTGTGGCAGTCCCTTGTGTGAGGGTTGGCCACTGTCCTTTGCCATTTAAGTGTCAGGCCCTCACCCTCCCAGCCAAGGAAGACCCATTCAGTATGCAGATGCGTGCAAGTGTGACTGAGCATCCTGTGTTTGGGGTTGTCTGAGTGAATGCACAAGGGAGCTGTCAACTAAACCTAGACAGACGTGGATTGGAAGGCACAGAAGGATTTGAGTGTAGAGAAATGCTCACTTTCTAAAAGTAGCATTTCTAAAATAGTAATATAAAATCCAACTTCACCAGTAAGCAGGATTTTCTATCACCATTCTGGCCATACTAAATATGACCTGCCTACCCCTTTCTGATCAGAAGCTACCACTCAAACAATATATGAGGGAAGCCCTAATGTTAGCTTATGAAAGGGGCATGCCTCACAGCAGTGTAAAAACGAACTTAGGAGTTTCACACTACCAGGATATGTAAACCACACATGTACATGCCCTTCCTTTAACCTACATAGCACCCTGCCTTATGGGCTACCGAGGGCCTACATTAGGGGTGACTTACGTGTGGAAAAAGGGGAGTTTAAGGCTTGGCAAGTACTTTTAAATGCCAAGTCGAAGTGGCAGTGAAACTGCACACACAGGCCCTGCAATGGCAGGCCTGAGACATGGTTAGGGGGGTACTTATGTGGGTGGCACAACTAGTGCTGCAGCCCACTAGTAGCATTTAATTTACAGGCCCTAGGCACATGTCGTGCACTTTGCTAGGGATTTACAAGTAAATTAAATAAGTCAATTGGGTATGAGCCAATGTCACCATGTTTTAAGGAGAGAGCATATGCACTTTAGCACTGATTACCAGTGGTAAAGGGTGCAGAGTCCTAAAGCCAGCAAAAATGAGGTCAGAAAAATAGGAGGAGGAAGGCAAAACGTTTGGGGGTGACCCTGCAGAAAGGCTATTTCCAACACTCCTGCCCTGGGTACCTAAGTACCATTTACTATGGACTTATGGGGGCAGCTAAAGGGGTCTCCAATTGTTCCAATGTGTCAGAACAGTTTAGGTAAAGAGCTCTGATCCACGAAACCTGGTTAGCAGGGACCCTGGTCTCTAACAACTTCTAGACTACATCATACACTGGGGCTAACCATGTCAAAAAGAGGCATTTTCGCACTACTGGTATCTCTTCCCAGCTCTTCAGAAGACTCTAGACAATACAGAATGCGGCAGCCAGACTCATCCTAGACCTCCCCCAGCATACCCACACCGCTCGTCAACTCAGTAATCTCTACTAGCTCCTTGTCCAGAAAAAATGCCAATTCAAGACGCTCTCACCCGCCTACAAAGCTGTCCACAAACGGACTGTGATACATCAACCTCTGGCTGAACTTCCATCTTCACTCGAGACACCTGTGCTCCACTTCACTCACTCTCGCACATGTCCCCCGTATTCATCGCACCTGCAGTGGGGGCCGTGCATTCTCCTACATCGCCGGCAAATCCTGGAATGACATGCCCCTCCACCTCTGAACCACACCCTCCCAGGCAGACTTCAGAAAGCAACTCAAGACCTTTTTTTTCGATGCAGCAACCTCAGCGTCCAGATACCCTTAGGGGTTATAGCGTTGCGCTTTACAAAAAATTGTTTGATTTATTGATTCATTGATTGAAAGATTGATTTATTGATTGATCTGACTCCTGAGTATGAAATTCAGCCTCAAAATGATCAGCTGCAGTGAAATGGTAAAGGATCGTGGTCTGAAATGCAGTGTGTTTTAAGTGTGGTATGCAGGTGTTCATAGTAGGACAATATGCATCAGGTGTGTGATACTAGCATCCATCCACCAGTTACAGCCATTGTACAGTGTTGCCCGTGTACCGCAATGAACTCCCTCCATCAGGGACCCGCTACCAGTACAATGCCAGCACAATAGTAACATCTAAATATGCTCAGCGCAATCCCACCGATGACACAGTAATATTCGCCAACATAGAACTCTACTGCATTTGAAGTAAGGAACCGCAGACAGAGGTTCAGCCACCATAGATCTAAATACGGCGGTCAGAAGACTGTCCGCTTGACGGAGTACTTGGAACCGCCACCACGGAGGGATGCAGGACTCCCACCAAGATCTAAATCAGGCCCTTAATCTCCACACTGGCAAATGGAATGAGGTGAGAGCTGATAATGTGTCTAATGTGATGAGCACTCTAAATATACATCTCGCATTTAGTGATTGAATATAATGCAATCAACACAGAGTCTGCATACTGACAGGTACTATTAAGTGAGTGAGTAGAATCTCATTCCAGTTACTTAGCCTGAAGAGGAGTCTGGACATAAGTATTTCCATTAAATGTATAGCTACAATTTGACACATAGGGTTGTATCACGATGACGTGCACTCACTGAGCTGAACACCTGTTGCTTGTATCTCAGGTGGCTAAAGTTCAGACACATAACTCTAAATTTCACTGACATTCTGCTTGAAATATACACATAAATCAAGAATGCTGAGCATATATTCCTCGGAGAAATTCAGGGGCTTAATTACAAGCCCCTTGCAGTGCTGATGCGTCCCGTTTCCCATATGAAAAGGGACGCACCAGCGGTGAAAGGGGCTTGTAAATAAGCCCCTCAGAGTCATAAATCAACATTAGAATCCTTAGACACAAAAAACAGCCCAGCGTGCCACATCATGCTAGGACCACACTGTCCACTGGGGTCCAAATCATGACCCGTTTTGTGCCGTTCACTCTATTATGCAGAAGTAGTCTGTATGTTTCTTATTCTCATCTGCAGGCCCTAATTTAACTCAAAACATCTCCAATTTAATCAAGGTTTAGCTAAGAGCAGAGCTCAGAAGCACACAGAGGCAGGTACTGTTCTGTGCTGATCACCTCTGCTCTCTCAGCTCAGAGATGTTCTGAGCTAATGTACCAGAGAAAGGATCATGGTAGAGCCCGGGGACTGAGCAGCAGTAGTGTGATGAAGGGTCATGTCCTGGGGGCTGTCCGTGCTGGGACAGGTGATTCCAGAGAAAAGCAAAGTGCTAAATAAAGATGACAGATTTGTGTAGATTGTATCTTCTGAGAGGTGAAATGACAGTGTTCCTTGGAAGGAATGTTTCCAGCTAAGAGAATTCAATGCAGAAGGACCCTCAAGCTATATAGAGTTATTAACCCATATTACAAGGAAGTAGCAGCCCCCAAACAAATACCAGTTCAGACATTCATCTCCTTCCAGTGAAACAGCTGACTCTAACCTAGGCTAATCACAAACACCTGTACAAAGCCATCAGCAGTGTCAAACAGGTCCCACTGTATCCAGTGGACACTAGTTTATAACTCCATCAGGGTTTGCATTCTGCTTATCTCATGACATACATATCTCCATCTGCAGAAATGTCCTCACCTTCTCCTCTGACCCTTTTAACACCACCTATCCTAGATGACTTTGCTCCTCTTACCCCTCACCCATCTCCCTCCAGTGTCCTGATTGTTTCTGACAGTAACACACCTCACACCCAAACGTTCTCACTCTTCTGCACTTCACATACTTTTCCTGTCATCATAGTCTGACTCTTCCAGATTTCTACTCTTCGAAGTCTCTTTTCTTTAACCTCCAGACCCTTCCACAATACATGCACCTGATAATATTTTGTTCAGCCGCTCCTGATCCTTCTACACCACCCTTTCTGGTTCCAAAACCATCTTCCAATACTTCCTCCCTAGAAAACCTCATGTCCCATGTTCTGGTTGTTCAAGAGCTAATGCCCCTGCCTCTTTGAGAACTGTCACACATCTGTTAACTGGCGTTTACAGACTACTCCCTGAATGCTCAAACTGACGTCTTCTGAGTAATGATAGCGCGTCCAGTCCTTATGAATTACTTATGCTTGGACACGCCGGAGGTCGGTGAACCTTTTGACCGGGTTGAGTTCTCCTCATCCAAAGAATTGTCCGATCTCTCAAATCAATAATCATTAATCATTTATAATCAATAATCAATACTTGATTAGTAATCAATCAACAAATTAGTTAAACAGAAAATCAGTAATTAGACACACCATGACCTTTCAGTCATGAATAACCACATTTGTTTATTAAAAGTTAATGAGTTTATTTCCCTATATTAACAATACTTACACAATATAAGTAAGTCTCAAAATCAAATGATACACATATACGAACATTACTGGCTGTCCATAACAACGGAAGAAACGCAATCTACGCAAAACTTGGATTATAATGCACTCGGCTGTAGCAATGCAAATCACTAATAAAAGTAACTGAATTTGACTAATTGCATACATTGGTCAGCATAACAAGATTTCAATTTAGCATGGTGCATCAAATTAATACCTCAACTAACCTCTGATTAGCATTGGCATGTGGGGCTTCATGCAAAACGAATTTAGTCAACATAAATTTAGAAAACTTCTAGCTTGGGCTCGGTCAAAATAAGCAGTTGGTACCTAAGAAGGAAAATACAACGAATAATACATTTATCTTTTTAAATTACCAAATACAATCAGCATTCAAGGAAAAGTCTTCGTCCTTCAGGTACCGGTTCGATCAGCATGGGGCAAACTTCAAGAGGGCAAAGTTTAAGGCAAGTTTTCCTTGCAGCAGCAAAGAAAATTGGGTGAACAAAAGTTATTGAATGGGCAAGGCAAAGTAAAGTTAAAGTTAAAGTCTCTAGGGTAAGTATTCTTTAAAGTTTCTCTCTCCAGGATAGAGAAAAAGCATCAAAGGGTCATCAAAATGGATTCTCAAATCTGGCTTTGAAATGACATCAAAGAAAAATGGCTGGCTTCTCTCCGTCCGATGGGATTAAGTAGGAAAAGTTCCAAATTCTTCTAGTTCTTCCATTGGAGGGTCCATGGGGTGATTTCTCTTTGACCAATGAACAGTGTCTTTTCTCTTAACACTCATCTACGCATAAGGTGTCCTTGGAGTTTTGGAACACAAGTAGCAACAAAGTTGTGTAGGAAAGTACCATCTTGCCTGGCATGTTACCCCCATTTTTCACTGTATATATGTTGTTTTAGTTGTATGTGTCACTGGGACCCTGGTAACCCAGGGCCCCAGTGCTCATAAGTGTGCCTGAATGTGTTACCTGTGTAGTGACTAACTGTCTCACTGAGGCTCTGCTAATCAGAACCTCAGTGGTTATGCTCTCTCATTTCTTTCCAAATTGTCACTGACAGGCTAGTGACCATTTTTACCAATTTACATTGGCTTACTGGAACACCCTTATAATTCCCTAGTATATGGTACTGAGGTACCCAGGGTATTGGGGTTCCAGGAGATCCCTATGGGCTGCAGCATTTCTTTTGCCACCCATAGGGAGCTCTGACAATTCTTACACAGGCCTGCCACTGCAGCCTGAGTGAAATAACGTCCACGTTATTTCACAGCCATTTTACACTGCACTTAAGTAACTTATAAGTCACCTATATGTCTAACCTTTACCTGGTAAAGGTTAGGTGCAAAGTTACTTAGTGTGAGGGCACCCTGGCACTAGCCAAGGTGCCCCCACATTGTTCAGAGCCAATTCACTGAACTTTGTGAGTGCGGGGACACCATTACACGCGTGCACTACATATAGGTCACTACCTATATGTAGCTTCACCATGGTAACTCCGAATATGGCCATGTAACATGTCTATGATCATGGAATTGCCCCCTCTATGCCATCCTGGCATTGTTGGTACAATTCCATGATCCCAGTGGTCTGTAGCACAGACCCTGGTACTGCCAGACTGCCCTTCCTGGGGTTTCTCTGCAGCTGCTGCTGCTGCCAACCCCTCAGACAGGCAGCTGCCCTCCTGGGGTCCAGCCAGGCCTGGCCCAGGATGGCAGAACAAAGAACTTCCTCTGAGAGAGGGTGTGACACCCTCTCCCTTTGGAAAATGGTGTGAAGGCAGGGGAGGAGTAGCCTCCCCCAGCCTCTGGAAATGCTTTGTTGGGCACAGATCTCTGCACCAGAAGCTCCGAAGAAATCTCCCGTGGGTCGACGGAATCTTCCCCCTGCAACCGCAGGCACCAAAAAGCTGCATTACCGGTCCCTTGGGTCTCCTCTCAGCACGACAAGCGAGGTCCCTCGAATCCAGCGACACCGTCCAAGTGACCCCCACAGTCCAGTGACTCTTCAGCCCAAAGTTTGGTGGAGGTAAGTCCTTGCCTCACCTCGCTGGGCTGCATTGCTGGGAACCGCGACTTTGCAAGCTACTCCGGCCCCTGTGCACTTCCGGCGGAAATCCTTCATGCACAGCCAAGCCTGGGTCCACGGCACTCTAACCTGCATTGCACGACTTTCTAAGTTGGTCTCCGGCGACGTGGGACTCCTTTGTGCAACTTCGGCGAGCACCATTTCACGCATCCTCGTAGTGCCTGTTTCTGGCACTTCTCCGGGTGCTACTTGCTTTAGTGAGGGCTCTTTGTCTTGCTCGACGTCCCCTCTCTCTTCAGGTCCAAATTGCGACCTCCTGGGCCCCAGCAGCGTCCAAAAACGCCAAACGCACAATTTGCGTGTAGCAAGGCTTGTTGGCGTCCATCCGGCGGGAAAACACTTCTGCACGACTCTCCAAGGTATGGGGGATCTGTCCTCCAAAGGGGAAGTCTCTAGCCCTTGTCGTTCCTGCAGTATTCACAGTTCTTCAGCCTAGTAAGAGCTTCTTTGCACCAACCGCTGGCATTTCTTGGGCATCTGCCCATCTCCGAGTTGCTTGTGACTTTTGGACTTGGTCCCCTTGTTCCACAGGTACCCTCAGTCAGGAATCCATTGTTGTTGCATTGCTGATTTGTGTTTTCCTTGCATTTTCCCTCTAACACAACTTTTTTGTCCTTAGGGGAACTTTAGTGCACTTTGCACTCACTTTTCAGGGTCTTGGGGAGGGTTATTTTTCTAACTCTCACTATTTTCTAATAGTCCCAGCGACCCTCTACAAGGTCACATAGGTTTGGGGTCCATTTGTGGTTCGCATTCCACTTTTGGAGTATATGGTTTGTGTTGCCCCTATCCCTATGTTTCCCCATTGCATCCTATTGTAACTATACATTGTTTGCACTGTTTTCTAAGACTATACTGCATATTTTTGCTATTGTGTATATATATCTTGTGTATATTTCCTATCCTCTCACTGAGGGTACACTCTAAGATACTTTGGCATATTGTCATAAAAATAAAGTACCTTTATTTTTAGTATAACTGTGTATTGTGTTTTCTTATGATATTGTGCATATGACACTAAGTGGTACTGTAGTAGCTTCACACGTATCCTAGTTCAGCCTAAGCTGCTCTGCTAAGCTACCATTATCTATCAGCCTAAGCTGCTAGACACCCTATACACTAATAAGGGATAACTGGGCCTGGTGCAAGGTGCAAGTACCCCTTGGTACTCACTACAAGCCAGTCCAGCCTCCTACATTGGTGGCAGCGGTGGGATAAGTGCTTGAGACTACTTACCACTCTTGTCATTGTACTTTTCATAAGAGAAAAATATACAAAACAAGGTCAGTGTATATACACATAGCCAAAAAGTTTTGCATTTCCTCTTTTCACTCTTTTCTAAGTGCTGAAAAGTACTTCTAAACTTTCAAAAAAGTTCTTAAAAGTTTAAAAAGTTTTTTCTGTCTTTCCAAAAAGTTCTGAAAACTTTTTTCTCTTTTTCTATCATTTTAACTCTCTCAAAAAAAATGTCTGGCACAGGAAAAAATGTTGAACTGTCCAAACTTGCATATGATCACCTTAGCTGGAAAGGAGCAAGGAGTCTCTGCATAGAGAGAGGTTTGAGTGTAGGGAAGAATCCTTCTTTAGAACTGTTAATTAATATGCTTAGAGTACAGGATAAGGCCATAAGTGCCCAATCTGTAGAAAAAGTAGCTAATGATTCTCAATCTGATCCAGGGACTCCCCCAGGAAAAGGTTCAGGAAAGAAACTTCTCAGCCTGCCCATTACTAGACAGTCTAGCATAGTTGGTACAGAGGTTGAATCACACCATACTAATGGTGTGCTCTCACATTATACTGGTAGCCAAGCTGTTTGGGTGCCCTCTGTAAGGGACAGTTCTCCTTCTGTTCATTCCCATCATACCTCTGTATCTAGAAATGTCCCTCCCACCCACCCTGATGACAGATTGTTAGAAAGGGAGCTCAATAGATTGAGAGTGGAACAAACCAGACTGAAGCTCAAGAAGCAACAGCTGGATTTGGATAGACAGTCTTTAGAAGTAGAGAGGGAAAGACAGAAGTTGGGTTTAGAAACCCATGGTGGCAGCAGCAGTATTCCCCATAGTCATCCTGCAAAAGAGCATGATTCCAGGAATCTGCACAAGATAGTTCCCCCTTATAAGGAGGGGGATGACATTAACAAGTGGTTTGCTGCACTTGAGAGGGCCTGTGCTGTACAGGATGTCCCTCAAAAGCAGTGGGCTGCTATCCTATGGCTATCATTTACTGGAAAAGGTAGGGATAGGCTCCTTACTGTAAAAGAAAATGATGCTAATAATTTCCAAGTTCTTAAGAATGCACTCCTGGATGGTTATGGCTTAACCACTGAACAGTACAGGATAAAGTTCAGAGAGACCAAAAAGGAGTCTTCACAAGACTGGGTTGATTTCATTGACCAGGCAGTGAAGGCCTTGGAGGGGTGGTTACATGGCAGTAAAGTTACTGATTATGACAGCCTGTATATCTTGATCCTGAGAGAGCATATTCTTAATAATTGTGTGTCTGATTTGTTGCACCAGTACTTGGTGGACTCTGATCTGACCTCTCCCCAAGAATTGGGAAAGGAGGCAGACAAATGGGTCAGAACAAGAGTGAACAGAAAAGTTCATACAGGGGGTGACAAAGATGGCAAAAAAAAGAAGGATGGTAAGTCTTCTGACAAGGGTGGGGACAAATCTAAAAATGAGTCTTCATCAGGCCCACAAAAACACTCTGGGGGGTGGTGGGTCCAAATCCTCCTTTAATCAGAACAAGGAAAAGAAACCATGGTGCTATTTATGTAAAATAAAAGGCCATTGGACAACAGATCCCAGTTGTCCAAAGAAAGGCACCACAGCTCCTACCACTACAACCCCTACTGCTACACCTAGTGTCCCTACTAATAGCAGTGGTGGTGGGAGCAAACCTACTAATAGCCAATCCAAGGGAGTAGCTGGGCTCACTTTTGGTAATTTAGTTGGGGTTGGTCTAATTAGGGAGACCACAGAGGCTACTTTAGTCTCTGAAGGGGCTATTGACTTAGCCACTTTGGTTGCTTGCCCCCATAACTTGGAGAAGTACAATCAACTAACCCTAATAAATGGTGTTGAGGTCCAGGCCTACAGGGACACAGGTGCCAGTGTCACAATGGTGATTGAGAAACTGGTGCACCCTGAACAACACATACTTGGACACCAGTACCAAGTAACCGATGCTCACAACATAACACAAAGCCACCCCATGGCTGTTGTAAATCTCAACTGGGGGGGGGGTATCTGGTCCAAAGAAAGTTGTGGTAGCTTCAGATTTACCTGTAGACTGTCTATTAGGGAATGATTTGGAGACATCAGCTTGGTCAGATGTGGAGTTGGAGGCCCATGCAGCAATGCTGGGCATCCCAGGGCATATTTTTGCTTTGACAAGGGCTCAGGCCAAAAAGCAAAAAGGACAGGGAAGCTTGGATCCTGGAACAATGGACCAAGTGCTCCCTAAAGCTAGGGCTAGTAGAAGCAAACCACTTCCTACTATCCCTCCCTCTACAGTGGATTCTAATTCTGAGGAAGAAGAATTCCCTCCCTGTGCAGAACCTACACCAGAGGAGCTGGAAGCAGACACTGCTGAGCTTTTGGGTGAAGGGGGGCCTGCCAGAGAGGAGCTGAGTGTGGCACAGCAAACCTGTCCCACATTAGAGGTTCTCAGACAGCAAGCTGTCAAACAGGCTAATGGGGATGTCAGTGACTCTCACAGAGTTTACTGGGAGGACAACCTCTTGTACACTGAGCATAGGGATCCTAAACCTGGAGCTGCCAGGAGATTAGTGATTCCTCAGGAGTACAGAAAGTTCCTCCTAACACTGGCACATGACATTCCCTTAGCTGGGCACCTGGGTCAAATGAAAACTTGGGACAGATTGGTACCATTGTTTCATTGGCCTAGGATGTCTGAGGACACAAAAGAATTTTGTAAGTCCTGTGAAACCTGTCAAGCCAGTGGCAAGACAGGTGGCACCCCAAAGGCACCCCTTATCCCACTGCCTGTGGTTGGGGTTCCCTTTGAAAGGGTAGGGGTTGACATAGTTGGCCCCCTTGACCCTCCTACTGCTTCAGGCAATAGGTTTATCTTAGTGGTAGTGGACCATGCCACAAGATATCCTGAAGCTATTCCTTTAAGGACCACTACAGCTCCTGCAGTGGCAAAGGCCCTCCTGGGAATATTTTCCAGGGTGGGCTTCCCAAAGGAAGTAGTATCAGACAGAGGAAGCAATTTCATGTCTGCATACTTAAAGGCCATGTGGAAGGAGTGTGGTGTAACTTACAAGTTCACAACACCCTATCATCCACAAACAAATGGACTGGTGGAGAGATTTAATAAAACTCTCAAAGGCATGATTATGGGACTCCCTGAAAAACTCCGCAGGAGATGGGATATCCTTCTACCATGCCTCCTTTTTGCCTACAGGGAGGTACCCCAGAAAGGAGTGGGCTTCAGCCCCTTTGAACTTCTTTTTGGACACCCTGTTAGGGGTCCACTCACACTTGTAAAGGAGGGTTGGGAACAACCTTTAAAAGCTCCTAAACAGGATATTGTGGATTATGTACTTGGCCTCAGATCAAGGATGGCTGAGTACATGAAAAAGGCCAGTAAAAACCTTCAGGCCAGCCAAGAGCTCCAGAAGCAATGGCATGATCAGAAGGCTGTTTTGGTTCAGTACCAACCAGGGCAGAAAGTGTGGGTCTTGGAGCCTGTGGCCCCAAGAGCACTCCAAGATAAATGGAGTGGACCCCACACAATTGTTGAAAAGAAGGGTGAAGTCACCTACTTGGTTGACTTAGGCACTGCCAGGAGTCCCCTTAGGGTGCTCCATGTCAACCGCCTGAAACCCTACTATGACAGGGCTGATCTCACCCTGCTCATGGCAACAGATGAGGGACAGGAAGAAGACAGTGATCCTCTACCTGATCTCTTCTCTTCCACAGAACAAGATGCTCTTGTGGAAGGTGTAGTTTTGGCTGATTGTCTTACTGCTGAGCAGAAAGATAATTGCATAAATCTCCTAGGACAATTTTCAGAACTCTTCTCCATTGTGCCAGGCACCACTTCTTGGTGTGAGCACACTATAGATACTGGAGACAGTTTACCTGTCAAAAGTAAGATCTATAGGCAGCCTGACCATGTCAGGGACTGCATAAAGCAAGAAGTTCAGAAAATGTTGGAACTAGGAGTAGTTGAGCACTCTGACAGTCCATGGGCTTCTCCTGTGGTACTGGTACCAAAACCCAATTCTAAAGATGGAAAGAAGGAAATGAGGTTTTGTGTAGACTATAGAGGTCTCAACTTGGTAACCAAAACTGATGCTCACCCTATACCCAGGGCAGATGAGCTTATAGATACACTGGCATCTGCCAAGTATCTAAGCACTTTTGATTTGACTGCAGGGTATTGGCAGATCAAATTATCAGAAGATGCTAAATCTAAGACTGCATTTTCTACCATTGGAGGACATTACCAGTTTACTGTAATGCCTTTTGGTTTGAAAAATGCACCTGCCACTTTTCAGAGGTTGGTGAACACAGTCCTGCAAGGGCTGGAAGCTTTCAGTGCAGCATATTTGGACGATATAGCTGTCTTTAGCTCCAGCTGGGATGATCACCTGGTCCACCTATGGAAAGTTTTGGAGGCCCTGCAAAAGGCAGGCCTCACTATCAAGGCTTCAAAGTGCCAGATAGGGCAGGGTAAGGTGGTTTATCTGGGACACCTTGTTGGTGGGGAACAGATTGCACCACTTCAGGGGAAAATCCAAACTATTATTGATTGGGTTCCCCCTACCACTCAGACTCAGGTGAGAGCCTTCCTAGGCCTCACTGGGTATTACAGGAGGTTCATTAAGAACTATGGCTCCATTGCAGCCCCTCTTAATGACCTCACATCCAAGAAAATGCCTAAAAAGGTATTGTGGACAGCAAGCTGTCAGAAAGCTTTTGAGGAGCTGAAGCAGGCCATGTGCTCTGCACCTGTCCTGAAAAGCCCTCGTTACTCTAAAAAATTCTATGTCCAAACTGATGCATCTGAATTAGGAGTAGGGGCAGTCCTATCACAACTTAATTCTGAGGGCCAGGATCAACCTGTTGCTTTTATTAGTAGGAGGTTGACCCCTAGAGAAAAGCGTTGGTCTGCCATTGAGAGGGAGGCCTTTGCTGTGGTCTGGGCTCTGAAGAAGTTGAGGCCATACCTGTTTGGCACTCACTTCATTGTTCAGACAGACCACAAACCTCTACTTTGGCTAAAACAAATGAAAGGTGAAAATCCTAAATTGTTGAGGTGGTCCATATCCCTACAGGGAATGGACTATACAGTGGAACATAGACCTGGGAGTAGCCACTCCAATGCAGATGGACTCTCCAGATATTTCCACTTAGACAATGAAGACTCATCAGGTCATGGCTAGTCTTATTGTCCTTCGTTTGGGGGGGGGTTGTGTAGGAAAGTACCATCTTGCCTGGCATGTTACCCCCATTTTTCACTGTATATATGTTGTTTTAGTTGTATGTGTCACTGGGACCCTGGTAACCCAGGGCCCCAGTGCTCATAAGTGTGCCTGAATGTGTTACCTGTGTAGTGACTAACTGTCTCACTGAGGCTCTGCTAATCAGAACCTCAGTGGTTATGCTCTCTCATTTCTTTCCAAATTGTCACTGACAGGCTAGTGACCATTTTTACCAATTTACATTGGCTTACTGGAACACCCTTATAATTCCCTAGTATATGGTACTGACGTACCCAGGGTATTGGGGTTCCAGGAGATCCCTATGGGCTGCAGCATTTCTTTTGCCACCCATAGGGAGCTCTGACAATTCTTACACAGGCCTGCCACTGCAGCCTGAGTGAAATAACGTCCACGTTATTTCACAGCCATTTTACACTGCACTTAAGTAACTTATAAGTCACCTATATGTCTAACCTTTACCTGGTAAAGGTTAGGTGCAAAGTTACTTAGTGTGAGGGCACCCTGGCACTAGCCAAGGTGCCCCCACATTGTTCAGAGCCAATTCACTGAACTTTGTGAGTGCGGGGACACCATTACACGCGTGCACTACATATAGGTCACTACCTATATGTAGCTTCACCATGGTAACTCCGAATATGGCCATGTAACATGTCTATGATCATGGAATTGCCCCCTCTATGCCATCCTGGCATTGTTGGTACAATTCCATGATCCCAGTGGTCTGTAGCACAGACCCTGGTACTGCCAGACTGCCCTTCCTGGGGTTTCTCTGCAGCTGCTGCTGCTGCCAACCCCTCAGACAGGCAGCTGCCCTCCTGGGGTCCAGCCAGGCCTGGCCCAGGATGGCAGAACAAAGAACTTCCTCTGAGAGAGGGTGTGACACCCTCTCCCTTTGGAAAATGGTGTGAAGGCAGGGGAGGAGTAGCCTCCCCCAGCCTCTGGAAATGCTTTGTTGGGCACAGATGTGCCCAATTCTGCATAAGCCAGTCTACACCGGTTCAGGGACCCCTTAGCCCCTGCTCTGGCGCGAAACTGGACAAAGGAAAGGGGAGTGACCACTCCCCTGACCTGCACCTCCCCTGGGAGGTGTCCAGAGCTCCTCCAGTGTGCTCCAGACCTCTGCCATCTTGGAAACAGAGGTGCTGCTGGCACACTGGACTGCTCTGAGTGGCCAGTGCCACCAGGTGACGTCAGAGACTCCTTGTGATAGGCTCCTTCAGGTGTTAGTAGCCTTTCCTCTCTCCTAGGTAGCCAAACCCTCTTTTCTGGCTATTTAGGGTCTCTGTCTCTGGGGAAACTTTAGATAACGAATGCATGAGCTCAGCCGAGTTCCTCTGCATCTCCCTCTTCACCTTCTGATAAGGAATCGACCGCTGACCGCGCTGGAAGCCTGCAAACCTGCAACATAGTAGCAAAGACGACTACTGCAACTCTGTAACGCTGATCCTGCCGCCTTCTCGACTGTTTTCCTGCTTGTGCATGCTGTGGGGGTAGTCTGCCTCCTCTCTGCACCAGAAGCTCCGAAGAAATCTCCTGTGGGTCGACGGAATCTTCCCCCTGCAACCGCAGGCACCAAAAAGCTGCATTACCGGTCCCTTGGGTCTCCTCTCAGCACGACAAGCGAGGTCCCTCGAATCCAGCGACACCATCCAAGTGACCCCCACAGTCCAGTGACTCTTCAGCCCAAGTTTGGTGGAGGTAAGTCCTTGCCTCACCTCGCTGGGCTGCATTGCTGGGAACCGCGACTTTGCAAGCTACTCCGGCCCCTGTGCACTTCCGGCGGAAATCCTTCATGCACAGCCAAGCCTGGGTCCACGGCACTCTAACCTGCATTGCACGACTTTCTAAGTTGGTCTCCGGCGACGTGGGACTCCTTTGTGCAACTTCGGCAAGCACCGTTTCACGCATCCTCGTAGTGCCTGTTTCTGGCACTTCTCCGGGTGCTACTTGCTTTAGTGAGGGCTCTTTGTCTTGCTCGACATCCCCTCTCTCTTCAGGTCCAATTTGCGACCTCCTGGTCCCTCCTGGGCCCCAGCAGCATCCAAAAACGCCAAACGCACGATTTGCGTGTAGCAAGGCTTGTTGGCATCCATCTGGCGGGAAAACACTTTTGCACGACTCTCCAAGGTGTGTGGGATCCATCCTCCAAAGGGGAAGTCTCTAGCCCTTGTCGTTCCTGCAGTATTTACAGTTCTTCAGCCTAGTAAGAGCTTCTTTGCACCAACCGCTGGCATTTCTTGGGCATCTGCCCATCTCCGAGTTGCTTGTGACTTTTGGACTTGGTCCCCTTGTTCCACAGGTACCCTCAGGCAGGAATCCATCGTTGTTGCATTGCTGATTTGTGTTTTCCTTGCATTTTCCCTCTAACACGACTATTTTGTCCTTAGGGGAACTTTAGTGCACTTTGCACTCACTTTTCAGGGTCTTGGGGAGGGTTATTTTTCTAACTCTCACTATTTTCTAATAGTCCCAGCGACCCTCTACAAGGTCACATAGGTTTGGGGTCCATTCGTGGTTCGCATTCCACTTTTGGAGTATATGGTTTGTGTTGCCCCTATCCCTATGTTTCCCCATTGCATCCTATTGTAACTATACATTGTTTGCACTGTTTTCTAAGACTATACTGCATATTTTTGCTATTGTGTATATATATCTTGTGTATATTTCCTATCCTCTCACTGAGGGTACACTCTAAGATACTTTGGCATATTGTCATAAAAATAAAGTACCTTTATTTTTAGTATAACTGTGTATTGTGTTTTCTTATGATATTGTGCATATGACACTAAGTGGTACTGTAGTAGCTTCACACGTCTCCTAGTTCAGCCTAAGCTGCTCTGCTAAGCTACCATTATCTATCAGCCTAAGCTGCTAGTCACCCTATACACTAATAAGGGATAACTGGGCCTGGTGCAAGGTGCAAGTACCCCTTGGTACTCACTACAAGCCAGTCCAGCCTCCTACAAGTTGCCAATTAATTCTGCATCAGAGTCTTTATTGTCTGCACCTGCAGAAACTGACCTTGCTTCAAAGGGGATGAAAGTTGCCTAACACGCAACCTTGATATGAGTATAAGTCATTCTACTGGAAAAATACAGCTTTTAAAGGTTTAAAACACGTCTTTGTTAATACAAGTCAAAACCCCGCAGTTAAATTGAGACCAGGCAACTAGGCCAAAGCCTCTGCTAAATTTAAACCCTTCGCTGCCAGGCCTTTTCCCCCTCCTGTGCCGATCCTTTTTTTAGCTATTTGGGGCAGTTCGTGCTTAGGCCCTCATAACTTTTTGTTCACATAAGCTACCCACGCCAAATTTATGTCCTTTTTTTCCAACATCCTAGGGATTCTAGAGGTACCCAGACTTTGTGGGTTCCCCAGAAGGAGGCCAAGGAATTAGCCAAATAACAGTGAAAATTTCGTTTTTTTCAAAAAAATGGGAAAAAGGGGCTGCAGAAGAAGGCTTGTGGTTTTTCCCCTGAAAATGGCATCAACAAAGGGTTTGCGGTGCTAAAATCACCAGCTTCCTAGCTTTCAGGAACAGGCAGACTTGAATCAGAAAACCCAATTTTTCAACACAACTTTGGCATTTTACTGGGACATACCCTTTTTTTACGATTTTTTGTGCTTTCAGCCTCCTTCCAGTCAGTGACAGAAATGGGCATGAAACCAATGCTGGATCCCGGAAACTGCAACATTTCTAAAAAGTAGACAAAATTCTGAATTCAGCAAGAGGTAATTTGTGTAGATCCTTCAAGGGTTTCCTACAGAAAATAACAACTGAAAAAAATATTGAAATTGAGGTGAAAAAAACATCAATTTTTCTCTACGTTTTACTCTGTAACTTTTTCCTGCAATGTCAGATTTTCAAAAGCAATATACCGTTACGTCTGCTGGACTCCTCTGGTTGCGGGGATATATAGGGCTTGTAGGTTCATCAGGAACCCTAGGTACCCAGAGCCAATAAATGAGCTGCACCCTGCAGTGCGTTTTCATTCTATAACGGGTAAACAGCAATTCATTTTCTGAAATATAAAAAGTGAAAAATAGCTATCAAGAAAACCTTTGTATTTCCAAAAAGGGCACAAGATAAGGTGTTGAGGAGCAGTGGTTATTTGCACATCTCTGAATTCCGGGGTGACCATACTAGCATGTGAATTACAGGGCATTTCTCAAATAGATGTCTTTTTTGCAGACTCTTTTATATTTCGAAGGCAAATATGTAGAGAAAGACAGGGGGCAATAACACTTGTTTTGCTAATCTATGTTCCCCCAAGTCTCCCGATAAAAATGATTCCTCACTTGTGTGGGTAGGCCTAGCGCCCGCGACAGGAAACGCCCCAAAACGCAACGTGGACACATCACATTTTTTCAAAGAAAACAGGTGTTTTTTGCAAAGTGCCTACCTGTAGATTTTGGCCTCTAGCTCAGCCGGCACCTAGGGAAAACTACCAAACCTGTGCATTTTTGAAAACTAGAGACCTAGGGGAATCCAAGATGGGGTGACTTGTGGGGTTCTGACCAGGTTCTGTTACCCAGAATCCTTTGCAAACCTCAAAATTTGGCTAAAAAAACACGTTTTCCTCACATTTAGGTGACAGAAAGTTTTGGAATCTGAGAGGAACCACAAATTTCCTTCCACCCAGCGTTCCCCCAACTCTCCCGATAAAAATGATACCTCACTTGTGTGGGTAGGCCTAGCGCCCGTGACAGGAAATGCCCCAAAACACAACGTGGACACATCACATTTTTTGGAAGAAAACAGAGGTGTTTTTTGCAAAGTGCCTACCTGTAGATTTTGGCCTCTAGCTCAGCCGTCACCTAGGGAAACCTACCAAACCTGTGCATTTTTGAAAACTATAGACCTAGGGGAATCCAAGATGCGGTGACTTGTGGGGCTCTGACCAGGTTCTGTTACCCAGAATCCTTTGCAAACCTTAACATTTGGCTAAAAAAACACGTTTTGCTCACATTCCGGTGACAGAAAGTTCTGGAATCTGAGAGGAGCCACAAATTTCCTTCTACCCAGCGTTCCCCCATGTCTCTTGATAAAAATGATACCTCACTTGTGTGGGTAGGCCTAGCGCCCGTGACAGGAAATGCCCCGAAACACAACGTGGACACATCACATTTTTTTAAAGAAAACAGAGGTGTTTTTTGCAAAGTGCCTACCTGTAGATTTTGGCCTCTAGCTCAGTCGGCACCTAGGGAAACCTACCAACCCTGTGCATTTTTGAAAACTTGAGACCTAGGGGAATCCAAGATGGGGTGACTTGTGGGTATCTGACCAGGTTCTGTTACCCGGAATCCTTTCCAAACCTCAACATTTGGCTAAAAAAACACGTTTTCCTCACATTTCGGTGACAGAAAGTTCTGGAATCTGATAGGAGCCGCAAATTTACTTCCACCCAGCGTTCCCTAAGCCTCCCGATAAAAATGATACCTCACTTGTGTGGGTAGGCCTAGCGCCCATGACAGGAAATGCCCCAAAACACAACGTGGACACATCACATTTTTTTCATACGGGGTTGCTCCCCCTGTGTGACATTGGCGCCAAAAGAAAAATCCCCGGTGCCTATTGGTTTCTGCCCCCTTGGGGGCAGATTGACCTACAATCGGCCAATCGGCCCCCAAAGCAGGCAGAAATGGCCTAAATACAATTTGCTCCTCCAGGGGAGCGACCCTTGCCTAAGGGGTCGCTCCCCATCTCTAAAAAAACAAACCAACAAAAAAAAAAAATTTGCCCTGATCCTAGAGGTTTCTGCCCCCCCGGGGGCAGATCGGCCTAATAACAATAGGCCGATCTGCCCCCGGGGGTCAGAAATGGCCTAAAATAAATTTGCCCCACCGGGGAGCGACCCTTGCCTACAAGGTCGCTCCCCTTGTGTGACGGCGCAAAAAAAAGATCCCTGGTGCTTAGTGGTTTCTGCCCCCCTTGGCGGCAGATTGACCTAAAATCGGCCGATCTGCCCCCAAAGTGGGCAGAAATGGCCTAAATACAATTTGCCCCTCCAGGGGAGCGACCCTTGTCCAAGGGGTCGCTCCCCATCTGTAAAACAAAAAAACAAAAAAATCGCTGGTGCCTAGTGGTTTCTGCCCCCCTTGGGGGCAGATCAGACTAATCAAAATAGGCTGATCTACCCCCCAGGGGAGCAGAAATGGCCTAAAATAATTTCCCCCCCCAGGGAGCGACCCTTGCCTAAGGGGTCGCTCCCCTTGCGTGAAATTCACGTAAAAAAAATAAAACGCCCTGGTGTCTAGTGGTTTCTGCCCCCTTGGGGGCAGATTGGCCTCATCAAAATAGGCCAATCAGCCCCCAAGGGGAGCAGAAATGGCCTAAATATAATTTGCCCCCTAGGGTAGCGACCCTTGTCTAAGGGGTCGCTCCCCACCTAAAAAAAAACAAAACATACCAAAAAGGAAAACAAAAAGAAAAAAAGATCCCTGGTGCCTAGAGGTTTCTGCCCCAGGGGGGTGCAGAAAAGGCCTTCCCAAAAAAATGCCCCCCCTGGGAGCGACCCTTGCCCAAGGGTTTGCTCCCTTGTGTCCATTTAAAAAAAAAATTACAAAATCCCTGGTGCCTAGTGGGGTTTCAAAAGCCGGATTGCAAGCAATCCAGCTTTTGAAACCCTGGGAGAGACTTCAAAGGGAAGGAAATACATATCCTTCCCTTTGAAGCCTCTCCGGGCCTCTCCCACGCGATTGAAAGAGAAATACTTTGCATTTCTCTTCCAGCGCGATGGGGGAGACCCTGTGACTAATCAGCGCGCGCTCGCGCGGCGACGTCACTGGGGGTTGGGGGGGTCGGGGGTGGAAGGGGAAGGGCTTCATCTTCCATCCCTGACTTGGGGGGGGGTGCGGGAACCCCACAGAGGGAGCGCTACAGCTCCCTCTGGGCTCTGTGACCAGGACGTAATGGTTACGTCCTGGGCACAGCAGTACTGTGCCTCGGGCACAGAACGGGTTAAGCTAAGCATATAACAGTTTAACAAGAAAATCATAAAATATAGCTGCAATTATGACATTTTAATGCATTTGTCGATTTTCATGATTAATTAAGCTTGTTTATACTAATGGCGATCTACTTCGTGGGCACATTTTCTACATACATTATTTTTCTTTGCTAAAATCACATTGTCTTATACGATTTTATTACATGATATATGAATGTTTGTTAGTCTTTCTTTTTCTGCTTCATCAGTCCCTCCTCTGATGACTAATTATGTCATCACATTAAATCTTCCATCACAAATTTTATTTCATTAAAATTCTGTTTTAATAATTTTGCATTTCAATCATTTCCCTTTTCCTTTTTACTCCCTTTGATTTTTCCCTGTATAATTTTACCATTTCTTTTTGTTCTTTCTTTTCAATTCTTCTCTTGATTTCAGTATTTTAATAGCTTTCCATATTCCCCAAATACTTATTAAGCAAATTAGCATTATTAATATTCCTTTTACTATTTTCGGTAATATTCCGTTCCAAATGTTGCTGAGACAATTTCCCACGGAAGCAAATCCTTTTCCAACTTTTTCCCATACTCCTGGTTCTTTCAATTCTTTCAAATCTGTACTATCGTTAGTTAAATTTGTAAGCAGATTTCTAATTTGTTTGCTGTTGTCTGGTATAAATGAGAAACAGTGACGTGCACTAAGCATTTTGCAAACACCGCCATTCTTTGCTAAAAGAATGTCTAAAGCAAGCCGGTTTTGAAGAGTCATAGCTCTTTCTGCAGCAAGTTCAGTATCCATCAGGATCATTGCTCCTGAGAAATTTGTCAGCATGTTATCCACAATAGTAGACAACTTTCGTATTTTGATTGAATTCAGTATAACTCCTCCTGAAGGAATTATTGCCCCAAATATGTCTCCTACCACACCAGAAGCTGTCTCCCTTTTCTGAATACAATGTAATTCAGACAGCTTTGGAAATGTCTTTAAGTCATCTAGTTGATAAATCTTTGGAAATACTATTCCCAAATAACATCTCCCATACCATCCTTTTGGAAGACGATAATAGGCATTAAGTCCACAAATATAATATACCCCTGGAGTAGCTGGATCTAGTCCATTTAACATGAACGTCCATTTACTCTGGAACAAAAACACGTGTTTACATTCACGCGTTCCTACAAAGATTGTGTCATAGTAGGATTTAGGTCTATATATCCAAAATTTCCCTATGTGTAATGCATGTAAAGCTAGTTTCCCTTGTGTCTTTATTGCGGCAAAAGCATAGTTCTCTACAGATGTCCTTTTATGTAATTCTTTTTCTAATTTTTCCGTTATCATTTTCCTTCTATCTTCAGTGTGATCTAAAAAGTTTTTCTCTACAGGTGAAAGTAAGCATGTAAGGTTTTCTTTATGAGCGTGAGCTGCGGAAAAAGGTGATAATGGTTCAAAGAAACCCCTAACTAATTTTATATAATAATCTCTTGCTACTTTACTCAAGTATTCAATTATAGGGACATATGAAAATACGACATCATGATAGGAATAGAAATATTGAATATACCCCTGGCCATAAAATCTGGTTAGTAACAAACTACATGTTATTCCATACGTAAGGGGCATGCTATGATATGTCACCCCTTCTATTACTGAGGTAGGAATTTGTGTACATATATAACAATCTTCCGCGTCCATTGTCTCAACATACTCACTCAGCAAGCGATATAAGACATTAGATGAGAGTTCTTTCTTGTCGTTATTATAATCATGTAAATATTTTTCGTCTTGTTCGAGTCTTTTTAAAGGAGTTCATTCATTAGTAGGTTTTAAAGTAAAAGCATCATTCGCATCTCTTTCATTTCCTCCATGCATTCCAAGAATCATTGCCATAATTATTAGTACACATGCAATTATTAGACCTATAAACATTTATTTACCATATTTCATTTTATGTCCTTGTGTAGTATTGTCTGTCATGATCTATAGAGAATCAGAAAGTTGAACATACTTTTTCAAATCAAATTTACAGATATATAAAGGATCAACAAGGTCAAAGTTCACACGGTTTTCTTTAGCAACATAGTCTCTTATCGGTTTTAGCAGTTTTTCTCTCAAAATCGGTTTCAAAAGTCAATCAGGAGATCAATGTCTTATTCGGTAATGTTCATGAAATTTCACTTGTCAAGTACCAAATTGTTGTTCTGCTTCTTCATTTTCAAGACTAAGAGATAGAAATTCGTCTGACCAATCATTAGTGGCAGTGTATGCCCATTCTGGACCAGAATATCTTCTGCTCGCTATTCTTTTCCTTTTCAATTTTGCATCTCCTTTCGATTCCCTTTCGCTTATGTCTTGTTCTTTGGCTGTGTCTTTTTCTTCACTTGATATGGTTATGATAGACACTTCCTTTCTTTTCTCCTTCAATTTTGGCCATTTGTTTTTGTTTAATGTTTCTTTAGTCTTTGATTTCACTGGTGATATGCTTTGTCTCCGTTTCGCGTTGTTTTCACCTGATGGACCTGCAAACGGTTCTGGAAGAATTGGAACAACTTCACTTTGCTCTGTCTTGCCTCCTTAACCTGGGAGGTCAGTCAGGTTTTCTCCTTCTTTTCCTGTATCGTCTGCTTCTGGGAAAGCCCTCCACTTATTATGCTCTCCTGTTTCTTCACCTGAGATAGGATCTTTGTCACCTCCTGAGTCTTCTTCTCTGTTGTCCTCAAAAGGATCGACTGCGTCTTCTTCAGAGAATATTTCTTCTGTCTCAATTTCTTCGCTTTCAGGCTCTCTTCGTTCTGTCTCAGTACCTGGTACTTTTCTGTTAGCTGTTTGTAATTTCAGTGCTTCAATTTCCTCTTCAGTGGGACACGTCACCCTTTTCGTGTGACTGGCGTGAATCCAATTGGGAACTCCCGCACACTTCACAGCGGTGGTAGTCGTCAGAATCACTTGAAAAGGTCCTTTCCAACGGGGTTCCAAACATGACTTTCTCACGTGCTTTTTTACCACAACCCAGTCACCTGCTTTCAGGGCGTGTCCTTGACCTTGGATCTGTGGCAAGGTGGTTGCCTCTACCTGGTGAGAAAAAGAGCGGGCCACATCAGACAGACCTTTGCAGTAGTCCAATACCATATCATCTGTAATATTTACAAGGGCATTCACAGGAACTGCTGGAAGTCTCATGGCTCTGCCCATGAGAATTTCATGTGGTGATAGTCCAGTTTTTCTATCAGATGTGTTTCTCATTGACATTAACACCAAAGGCAACGCGTCAGGCCATTTCAAGTTTGTGGATGCGCATATTTTCGCCATTCTTGATTTCAGCATGCCATTAATTTGCTCCACTAGTTCTGATGCTTCAGGGCGGTAGCTACAATGCAATTTTTGTTCAATGTTCAATGCTGCACATAGTAATTTGATTACTTCGTTATTGAAGTGACTTCCCCTATCTGATTCTAAAGAGATCGGAAATCCGAAACGTAGTATTAGTTCTCTCAAGAGTAGTTTTGCAACTGTGAGACTGTCATTTCTGCGTGTAGGGTATGCTTCCATCCAGTGTCTAAAAATACAATCACCAACACATATTTTAAGCCTGCATGCATAGGCATCTCAATGAAATCCATTTGCATCCTGCTGAACGGCCCACCTGCTTTTCCAATGTGGCTCAAATTTACTACGGTTCCCTTCCCTGCGTTCATTTGTTGGCAAATGACGCAACGATGGCAAACTGCTTCAGCAACTTGGCGAAATCTGGGATTAAATCAATCAATTTTGAATAATCTAATCATGGCATCTCTTCCAATGTGTGCTTGTCCGTGATATAGCCTAGCTATTTGTGTCAAAAGACTGTCTGGCAAAACCAATCTCCCTTCACTTGAAACCCACAAATCATCTGTTTTTTTTACGCATTGTAATTTACTCCATGAGAGTTTTTCATCCTTAGTAACATTATTTTGTAGGAATTTCAATTCTTCTATTGTGTCTACAACTTTTATGAGCAAAGGCTTCATTTGGTTCAAGTTCTGGCTCACTTATCAAATTCCATTAGTCTCTGAGCAATATACAGTTCAATGCGCACAACCTGGCGACTTGATCTGCATATCCATTTCACAAAGAAACGAAGTCTTGTGATTTTGAGTGTGCACTGCATTTTACCACTGCTACTGTTCCTGGTAACTGGATAGCATGTAACAATTCTCTTATTCTTTCACCATTTTTCACTGGTGATCCTGAAGAGGTCATAAAGCCTCTTTGTGACCACAATTGTCCAAAATCATGCACTATTCCAAATCCGTACTGACTGTCAGTGTAAATGGTGACTTTCATTAATGCCGAAAGTTGGCAAGCTCTAGTAAGGGGTACCAGTTCCGCTACTTGTAAATTCCTTGAAGCCAAGATGCTTCTAGAACACCAGTTATTGTACATACAGCATATCCTGCTTTCAATATTCCTAGTGCATCTCTCAAACATGAACCATCAACAAAAATAATCTGATCATTTTCTTCCATTCGAGTATCTTTGATATCAGGTCTTGGTTTAGTACAAAATTCAGTCACCAGAAGACAATCGTCTTCGATGTCCTCTACATTTTCAATTTCAACATTTTCAATGGGAAACAAAGTTGCTGGATTCAATGTAGTGCACCTTTTTAATTGCACATTAGGTGATCCCAAAATTATTGTCTCGTACCTTGTAAGCCTAGCACCAGTCATGTGCTGTGTTCGGGAACGTGTCAAAAGTATTTCGACTGAGTGAGGGACCATAACTGTTAAAGGATGTCCCATCACTATTCCTTCACTCTGATTCAGGCTCATACAAGCTGCTGCTACAGAACGCAAGCATCCTGGTAAGGCTACTGCGACTGGATCCAAAGTAGCTGAAAAGTATGCTACTGGCCTGTTTACACCACCATGGGCTTGAGTCAAGACAGACAAGGAACATGCATCACGTTCATGACAAAACAATGTGAAAGGCTTTGTGTAATCAGGCATACCTAAAGCTGGAGCTCTGCACATGCATTCCTTTAATTCAATAAAGGCATCCATTCATCTCTTTTCAATATTATTTAATCCTGCGCATCTTTCTGGGTCAGTTTCAGTAAAGGTTTGGCTAGAGTTGAGAAATTAGGAATCCATTGGCGACAGTAGCCCACCATTCCCAAAAACTTGCTCACCTCTTTTCTTGTTTTGGGTGGACTCATTTGAAGTACACTCGTTATTCCTTCTTTCATGATTATTCTCGACCCTTATTCTATTTGGTGACCCATTTCACTTTCTTTTGGCAGTATTGCAATTTTGAAGGAGACACTTTGTGCCCATTCCTTCCCAAATGGTTCAGTAGGGCAATAGTGTCAACTGTACAGTCATTTTCTGTTTTGGATGCAATCAGTAAATCGTCAATATACTGTACTAAGGTTGATTCAAAAGGTAATTCCAATGATTCCAGATTTTTCTTTAGAATCTGATTGAAAATTGATGGTGACTCCAAAAACCCTTGAGGAATTCAACACCAACTGTAGACTCTGTCCAGGAATTTGAAACAAAAGAGAAATTGGCTGTCCTCATGAAGAGGCACAGAAAAGAATGCTTGTGACAAATCGATGACTGTGAACCACTCTGCATCACAGGGATTTTGAAACATTATTACAGCTGGATTTGGTACTACGGGACAACATTTGACTATTATGTCATTTATTTTTCTCAAATCTTCAACAATTCTGACTTTTCCACTTGGTTTTATTAGTCCCATGATTGGTGAATTACATGGACTACTTAGTACTTCTTTCAGTACTCCCTGTTTCACAAATTCGTCAATGAGTTGGGCGAATTTCATTAGAGTATCTTGTGGCATATGGTATTGTGAAGTCTGAGGAAAATTTACATTACGTTTTACAGTCACTTTCACTGGTTCTGCTCCTTTGATCAATCCCACCTCTTTCCCTGTCATATCCCACACTTCCTTTCCAACAGTTTCTTGTAAATCAGCTGGAATATCTGCTTCAGTGAGCATAGGATAAAGAGTAATCAGGGGGTACTCTTCATCAACAGTTTCGATTTCTTCTTCTTCTAAACTGTCCTCTTCTTCCTCATCACTGTTTGTCTGAATTGTAATTCCATTGTGTGAGCACATAATCGAGCATCCTAGTTTGCATAATAAATCTCTTCCTCATAGGGATATTGGACTTGAGTCACACACCACAAATTTATGTAACCCTTGAAAGTTACCAATTTTGACTTGCACTGGATCTGTAATTGGGTTTGTCAGATACCGATTTTTCTACTCCCACTACTTGAACTGTTCTCCCTGAAAGTGGCAAATTTGGTACTTCGATACTTCTAACTGTAGAGCGTGTAGCTCCTGTGTCAACCAAAAATGAAATGCTGTGACCCATAACTCTTCCTTCCACATATGGTCCCTTTTGATCAACTTCCAAAGATGCTGCAAGCATACAATTTCCCCTCTCACCTGAACTTTCACTCTCCCATTCATTGTTTATTCCATTCTCCCTGTGTAACGGGAATTGGTGTACTGTGTTA
Organism: Pleurodeles waltl; assembly: GCF_031143425.1. Classification (NCBI taxonomy): domain Eukaryota; kingdom Metazoa; phylum Chordata; class Amphibia; order Caudata; family Salamandridae; genus Pleurodeles; species Pleurodeles waltl. Next base: position 14,449,076 of record NC_090436.1, on the reverse strand, counting down.
CTTTGATTCATTCCTTGACCTGTGACCTGTTGAGGAAGCATTACTTGTTGCTGAGTCATTGGTGCTAAGGGTACTTGCATTTGCTGATTAGGTACCATAGGAAACTGCTGTTGGATTGGCTGTGATTGTACCATTTGTATACGAGGCATTTGCACCTGCTGTTGTTGTATAGGTTGTAGACCCTGCATCTGATTTACATTATTTTGGAAATTTGGATTTGGACCTCTCAGTTTTGGTCCTCTCATATTCTGAAATGTATTGACATCATTGTTTTGCTGACCTACACCTTCCTGCACCAACATTGGGCACTCCCGTTTCCAATGTCCGACGATTCCGCACGTGTGACATGGCATCACTTTCTTCATTGCCTGTATACCATTAGGAATCACAACAGTATTCAAATCAGGACCATTATTCACAAAACCTCCTCGGCCTCTGCCTCTCATCTATGGTTGAAACATAGCATTTCCCTGCTGTTGCTGCTGCAGCAACTGTTGTTAGAAACCTTGCAAACCTGTCTGAGCCGCTCTAATCTGCATCACCATCACTTTTTCTTTCAACCTTTTCTGCTTTGTCTCAATCTCATCACTGCAGTATTTTGCATAGTTCAACACTTCATCGATCGATTTTGACTGCCAACAAATCAAATGCATTTTAATCATCTGGCTAATTTCTGGTGTCAATCCTTCCACAAATCTGAATACAAAATGGAGCATCTCCTTTTCCACAATCGTTTCCGTGCCACTGTAATGTTTAAATGCTTTCAACAATCTCTCATAGTATGCATGTATTGACTCTTTAACTTCCTGTGCTGTTCTGTCAATTTTCTGCCAATCTGCATTTTTCAACGCAACTTTTGTTTTCAAATACTCAATTACTTTATGGTATATGCTCATTACCCTAGGCGATGGTGCACCTGTGACCTTATCTCTTTCCGGTTCACTTGTTGGCCAATCTACAGCTGTTTTACAATCTTCCCAAAAATCTGCTGGAACTACAATTTCAAACAAAATATTCAGGTCTTTCCAAAGACACTTTGCGAGCTTCACGAATCTATCTGTTTGTTGATACCATTCGATCAGTTTCTCTCTTAATTTAGGGTAATCATCCGTAAAAGATTGAATGTCACACCTGTGCCATGGTACATGGATAGGTTTTCCTCCTGCTGTTTCTCTCATTGGTAACATAGTTATAAGATCACCATTCTGTTGTATTTTATCATTCTGATCTGGGGTACTTTCTTTCTTCTTATCCTTTTTCTTAACCCCCCTACTCTCCCACTTGTCTAAACATCTCCAAACCTACGCGCTTTGCAATATTTCTTTAAGGTGTGTTTTCATTCCTGCAGACCTCATGTGTTCAAAATCTTTTGCCTCAAAGTCTAACCTGTAACTTCTGCTCAAGTGCTTGGTTTTATTTATGTCTATTTTGTGTCTGTCTGCAATTTCTTGTAACCTCTTATGTATGCTGCTTACTTCTCTTGTAATTCTAGGGCAAATGTATCTCAGCTCTTCTTCTGTGTATGATTCTAACCTGTTCAGACCCATTGTTCCATCTACGAGTTCACCTGCTTCCATGCCCAATCTTATTTGATTCAAATATTCTTCTCCTTTCCCCTTGGGTGTACTCTGTGGGGTATTCAGACTGTTCAACCATTGTGTTAACCTTGTGCGTTTAGTCCCATTAATGTAGCATCTACGTCTACTGCTACTGATGGTTTCTGTAATGTTTCTGTTTTTGAGGTTTGCTGTATTATTAGTGGTGGATTTGACCTTACCACAGTTGACGGAACACAAATTGGAATTGGACTAAATTCCAACAAAGACCCAGATCTATTTGACAGTGTTCCTTCGGGAGTCATTTCTTGAGTATTTTCTATGTATCTCCTTCCTGTCTCATTCTGTGTCATTACACCTTGATCACATACACTTGGCTTTGCTTGTATATATAATGGTACTGGCGGACCTACAGATATTGCGTCCGGATTATGTCTGTTACCCAAATTCTGTGGCATGTTAATTCCCACATTATGGCTCATCATTGCTGACATGTCTAACTCTGTTTCTGCTGTTTGAATATACTTTGGCATTTCTTGTATCTGCTTTTGAGGCATCAAAATTTGTGTCGGTTCGGTTTGAATCAATGTCGGTCTTTTGTAATTCTGTCCTCTCTGCACTATTAAATTAGAAGTTATTTCCAAATTATGTTCATCATAATAGCGTCTTTGGACCTGTGGCTGATAATCATTAACAGGTTCCAGTTTCGTCATGTCAGGATATATTCTCTGAACTTGTGGTATTTCTTGTGTAAAAGGCATATCAGGACTACTTTGCCTCTGCAATTTTCTCAAATTCGGTGTTACAGTACCCTGTATCGGTTTTGGAGGGGCAGTACTAGTGCTTGGACCATTTTCGTTTTCCACATATGGTGATGGACGGTTGTTTAACAATTGCAGAATTAACTCCTCATCGTCTGATTCATCTGCCCTTTTCGAGGTTCTCTTATTTTCTCTATGTTTGGACTGACTCCTGTTTGTTTTATGGGTAGCTTTCTTTCCTTCCTCTGCTGCGTCAGTAATTGCTGGAAACAATTTGACTCCCTGCAATATATCTGATCTTCAAACCTTTTGAGCACTATCCCATCTAGCATCCGCTAGTGTCTTTTCTACTTTTCTCAAATTTCTTTTGCAGTTGCCTTCTAGCCATTTGTTCCCAAATTGCTAATGCTTCAAACTGTGCTGGTCTTGGAGGTATTTTCATGTCATATAGCACAAATCTTAAATTCTCAAAAACTCTTAGATTAAACGTCCCATGGATAGGAAACACTAAACTTCCATGCTTTTCTGTTAATTTACACCATTGCTTTAACCAAAGACATGGTGCGACACCCTTTTCTTCAATTACGATGTAAGCTGGTGTACCCTCAGGCGGTGTTTCTTTTCCTACATTTGCTTCAATATATACATCTCCCTTCAAGGCATTCTTAAATTCTTTGAAAAATGTAATCTTTCCGTCCTTTATTTTCTCAAAATGTAATCAATAAGTGACTTTAATCCCCAGAATACTCTTCGCTTGCCTTTCCCCACCAATTGCGCTTCACGGACTGCGTCCAATCCGTGCGCGACCCTTCTCACCAACCAACCTATCCCAACGCAGCTCCTAGTGACGTCACACTCACACACTGCGGCTGACAAAGTCTTGCGGCTTGTCCTCCTTCATTCAGCTTCACTCAAAACTAATTTCTGCAATATATTGCGAGCACTAATAAAAAAAAAAAAAATCATCTGTCGGTTTACTACAGGAAAGGTAATACAATCGCTTCAGAAACCTTAGGGATTTTTCACTAGCCTCGGCAGTTATTCCATCTTTCTCGGTTTCCCACTTTCGCAAGCAAAATTTGACATGCAAACTTTACTCTCAGCTGATCAGTGAACTGTTCTAGTGCACCTTAGGATTCGTCAAATCTCAAAGTCGAAAATGTTTCTTTTATTCCTCAACATTCGTACTGACTTGTTGACCACGCCCGATCAACCTATTAAACCGACCCAATTACAACATCATTCAAGTGTCTCATACACTTTTCAACATAGTCCGGAGTCTCTTGACCTCGCAGGGCCCGCCTCAACATCAACAACCATGTGGATAATTTTCCTGCACAAAGCGCTACACACATATGAAGTTCGACGACTTCCCTACTTTAACACTTTGGAATACCACTCCTCTAAAATTTTAATTGGAGTTCGTAACCCCCTAAAATCCTGACAAACTTCACAATTCATCTGCGGCATAAGCTATGCAAGCGCAAAACCCTAACTTCACTCATAGTGTCACTAGAAACGCTGAAAACATTCTCACACCTCCATTTCCTCCATTCGCAAGCTCCGAGATTCCAGGAAAGTCATTGGGGATTTAGAGAATCATCTTCTCTCCAACTTGTTTTATTAAGGAAAATTTTAACTTGAATCCGTCTATTGTTCGGATGGGGTCACAAAGGGCAAAACCATCAAGCTCTTCTACCATCTACTGATAGCGCGTCCAGTCCTTATAAATTACTGATGCTTGGATACGCCAGAGGTCGGTGAACCTTTTGACCGCGTTGAGTTCTCCTCATCCAAAAATTGTCGGATCCCTCAAATCAATAATCAATAATCATTTATATTCACTAACCAATACTGGATTAGTAATCAATCAACAAATTAGTTAAACAGAAAATCAGTAATTAGACACACCATGACCTTTCAGTCATGAATAACCACATTTGTTTATTAAAAGTTAATGAGTTTATTTCCCTATATTAACAATGCTAACACAATATAAGTAAGTCTCAAAATCAAATGATACACATATACGAATATTACTGGCTGTCCATAACGACGGAAGAAACACAATCTACGCAAAACTTGGATTATAATGCACTCTGCTATAGCAATGCAAATCACTAATAAAAGTAACTGAATTTGACTAATTGCATACATTGGTCAGCATAACAAGATTTCAGCTCAGCATGGTGCATCAAATGAATACCTCAACTAACCTCTGATTAGCATTGGCATGTGGGGCTTCATGCAAAACAAATTTAGTCAACATAAATTTAGAAAACTTCTAGCTTGGGCTCGGTGAAAATAAGCAGTTGGTACCTAAGAAGGAAAATACAATGAATAATAGATTTATCCTTTTATAATTACCAAATACAATCAGCATTCAAGGAAAAGTCTTCGTCCTTCAGGTACCGGTTCGATCGGCATGGGGCAAACTTCAAGAGGGGAAAGTTTAAGGCAAGTTTTCCTTGCAGGAGCAAGGAAAAATGGGGGAACAAAAGTTATTGAATGGGCAAGGCAAAGTAAAATTAAAGTTAAATTCTCTAGGGTGAGAATTCTTTAAAGTTTCTCTCTCCGGGAGAGAGAAAAAGCATCAAAGGGTCATCAAAATGGATTCTCGAATCTGTCTTCGAAATGGCATCAAAGAAAAATGGCTGGCTTCTCTCCATCCAATGGGATTCAGTAGGAAAAGTTCCAAATTCTTCAGGTTCTTCCGTTGGAGGGTCCATGATGGGATTTCTCTTTGACCAATGAATAGTGTCTTTTCTCTTAATACTCATCTACGCATAAGGAATCGTTGGAGTTTTGGAACACAAGTAGCAACAAAGTTGCCAATTAATTCTGCATCAGCGTCTTTATTGTCTGCACCTGCAGAAACTGACCTTCCTTCAAAGGGGGTGAAAGTTGCCTAACACGCAACCTTGAGATAAGTGTATTAGTCATTCTACTGGAAAAATACAGCTTTTAAAGGTTTAAAACACGTCTTTGTTAATACAAGTGAAAACCACGCAGTTAAAATTGAGGCCAGGCAACTAGGACAAAGGCTCTGCTAAATTTAAGCTAAGCATATAACAGTTTAACAAGAAAATCATAAAATATAGCTGCAATTATGACATTTTAATGCATTTGTCGATTTTCATGATTAATTAAGCTTGTTTATACTAATGGCGATCTACTGCATGGGCACATTTTCTACATACATTATTTTTCTTTGCTAAAATCACATTGTCTTGTACGATTTTATTACATGATATATGAACATTTGTTAGTCTTTCTTTTTCTGCTTCATCAGTAACATACCAAAACTCTGCATATTGCTCACTCCAGTCATAGCCACTTCAGTGCTCTCTACTCTTGAACCTTCCAAACACCCATATTATTGTGCTTCCTCACCTGCAACTCCTCATTTTACCATGCATATATCTGCAGAACCCTCCAGATCCTACGCTGCTAACTATGCCATAAGTTGCTTACCAGTCATGTCCACATATCCACCTTCAGAACCATTGCCAAACACCTCTCCCAAACTCCCAGCACCTTTCAACATAATTGCACACATTTTTATGTCACAATACTGAATACTCAAGAATATTATTGTTAGAAATTGAGTCTCTGCTTGGCTAAGGTATGCACTTAAGCCAGGCAGAACCCACCCACTCTAGTCAGAGCGATGGAATTACACACCCAGGATAACCCCTGCTCAGCCCAGTGGTAGCTTGGCACGAGCAGTCAGGCCTAACCCGGAGGCAATGTGTAAAGCTATTGCACAACACCCACAACACATGTGACACATTACTCACATCACAAAGGAAACACAACACCAAGTTATATAAAAATAAACTGTATTGTACACAACATTATTAGACCAAACATTAGAACAACATGTCAGTAATACCCTGCTACACAAGCAGTTGTCATAACATTACTCAGTTACTGCAAAAGCCAGCAGTAGTCACATGAAACACATAGGTTACTGGTTATTCTGCAGCATAAGCAGTAGTCAGGAAAACAATATCAGTAGAATTGCACATGTCATAGAAAAGACGTTGCCAGAAAGGTCAAACAACATCATGGCTGCACATATCAGAAACTACATTGAGTAAATGTCACCACAGCATCATGAATGCACATTAAAATGAAATATTCCGTACATGGTACATGAAAAGTTCCTTGGGCCACTTAAAGGAGCTCCAGCATTCCTTCTACGCTGAATGCAGCCCGAACTGGCTTCGCGGGACTGGACCTCCATCAAGGATCCCCTTCCCGTCCTGCGAGTCGTCCTGTGAATGCGAGGGAAGGGGAGCACCCACCCCTTCCTTTCCGGTGGGGAGATCGCTCCACGGAAACAAAGAATACAACAATGATCGGCCGTGGGGGACACGATAGGCTCTCGCGGGGGATGTTCTCCTGACTTATGATCATGAGGAGCTCACGTGCTCCTATAACAGAGACATAAGCAGAGGGACTTACCCTCGATCGCCAGGGTCCTGCACCTGAGGTGACCCCTCTTCAGATGGGGGTCACCTTGTCTCCTTCACCCCCAGCTGGGCGGGACCTCCGTCGAGGTGAGGAAACAGAGGCTCACAGTGCCTTTCGCTCCGGAGGGATCATGCGTCTCCCCCCGGACGGAATGCTTCTCCTGCATGGGCCCTGGGGCAGTCCAGCGAGAGTGAGGGACCTCCAATGAGGCTTCCCTCCCTCCTGACCACGACTCCTTCACTGGCCTGCACTCCTTTATCCGATCTGGTGCGTGAGCGTCCTCAAACAGCTGTGCTGGGCCGCAGAAGTGATTGCACCAATGCAGGTGCCTGTCTCTGCCCCGGGGGCATGCTCCTACACACTCCTGTGCCCCGGGGACACAGATCCAAGAGCGGGCGGCATGCATGCTGGGTTTTCTCGATCCACCCGGGTTACGGCGGTGAGTCTCCCTCCGGCCACACTGACAAAGCGCTCTTCACGCGCTGTACCCCCTGTACTTCTACTCAGTTATGCACAAGCTTTTACAAAAGGGGGAGAAGAGGTTCTAGCCCGTGCTAACTGGTTCTAGGAGTGTCTCCTCTCTCCTCCAGCAAAGGCTCCAGACATCAGTGGGGGATAATGAGCCCTTTGTGAGAGGCCAGGGCAAAGTCTTCACAAATGCAGGTGCGGCCCCTCTCTCCTTTCCTCCGACCATTCAGTATTTAGATGCACATCTGTGACACCTCCACTCTCCCTGTGTACAGGCTGTCTGAAAAGTATGCACAAAGCCCAACTGTCACTCTGCCCCAGTTGTGGGTTGGAGTCAAGCAGCAAAACACTAGAGTCATAAGCACAGAGAAATGCTCACTTTCTAGAAGGTGCATTTCTATAATGGTAATAACAAATCCACCTACACCAGTAAGCAGCATTCTCACTACCATTACAACCATACCAAACATGATACTGCTTCCTCTCATAGATCAGGCAATACCCCCTAGACATAAGTCAGGGCATTTCAAATGCAATCCTATCAGCAAGGCAGCAGTCACAGCAGTGAGAAACCAAATAGGCTGTTTGTCACTACCAGGACAGGCCACACAACCAGGCACATGTCCTGCCTGTAGGAAAGTACCATCTTGCCTGGCATGTTACCCCCATATTTCACTGTATGTGTGTTGTTTTAGTCCATGTGTCACTGGGACCCTGCCAGGCAGGGCCCCAGTGCTCATACGTATGTGCCCTGTATGTGTTCCCTGTGTGATGCCTAACTGTCTCACTGCTCTGCTAACCAGAACCCCAGTGGTTATGCTCTCTCTGCTTTCCAAATTTGTCACTAACAGGCTAGTGACTAAATTTACCAATTCACATTGACATACTGGTACACCCATAATATTCCCTTGTATATGGCACTGAGGTACCCAGGGTATTGGGGTTCCAGGAGATCCCTATGGGCTGCAGCATTTCTTTTGCCACCCATAGGGAGCTCTGACAATTCTTACACAGGCCTGCCACCGCAGCCTGCGTGAAATAACATCCACGTTATTTCACAGCCATTTATCACTGCACATAAGTAACTTATAAGCCACCTATATGTCTAACCCTCACCTGGTGAAGTTGGGTGCAAAGTTACTTAGTGTGTGGGCACCCTGGCACTAGCCAAGGTGCCCCCACTTGTTCAGGGCAAATTCCCCGGACTTTGTGAGTGCGGGGACACCATTACACGCGTGCCCTACACATATGTGTACAGTCACAATGGTAACTCCAAACATGGCCATGTAACATGTCTAAGATCATGGCATTGTCACCCCAATACCATTCTGGTATTGGGGAGACAATTCCATGATCCCCCGGGTCTCTAGCACAGAATCAGGGTACTGCCAAACTGCCTTTCCGGGGTTTCACTGCAGCTGCTGCCAACCCCTCAGGCAGGTTTCTACCCCCCTGGGGTCCAGGCAGCCCTGGCCCAGGAAGGCAGATTAAAGAACTTCCTCAGAGAGGGTGTTACACCCTCTCCCTTTGGAAAAGGTGAGAAGGGCTGGGGAGGAGTAGCCTCCCCCATCCTCTGGAAATGCTTTGATGGGCACAGATGCTGCCCATCTCTGCATAAGCTAGTCTACACCAGTTCAGGGATCCCTCAGCCCTGCTCTGGCGCAAAACTTAACAAAGGAAAGGGGAGTGACCACTCCCCTGACCTGCACCTCCCAGGGGAGGTGCCCAGAGCTCCTCCAGTGCGCCCTAGACCTCTGCCATCTTGGATTCTGAGGTGTTGCTGGTACACTGGACTGCTCTGAGTGGTCAGTGCCAGCAGGTGACGTCAGAGACTCCTTATGATAGGCTCTTACCTTTCTTGGTAACCAATCCTCCTTTGTTGGTAGCCAAACCTCCTTTTCTGGCTATTTAGGGTCTCTGCTTTGGGGAATTCTGCAGATAACGAATGCAAGAGCTCATCAGAGTTCCTCTGCATCTCCATCTTCACCTTCTACCAAAGGATCGACCGCTAACTGCTCAGGAAGCCTACAAAACCACAAGAAAGTAGCAAGATGACTACTAGCAACCTTGTATCGCCTCATCCTGAAAGCTGTCTCGACTGTTTCCAGGTGGTGCATGCTCTGGGGGTAGCCTGCCTTCACCCTGCACCAGAAGCTCTGAAGAAATCTCCTGGGGGTCGACGGAATTTTCCCCCTGCTAACGCAGGCACCAAAAGACTGCAACACTGGTTCTCTGGGTCCCCCCTCATCCTAACGAGCGTGGTCCCTGGAACTCAGAAACTCTATCCAAGTGACTCCAACAGTCCAGTGACTCTTCAGTCCAAGTTTGGTGGAGGTAAGTCCTTGCCTCCCCACGCTAGACTGCATTGCTGGGTACTGCGTGATTTGCAGCTGCTCCAGCTTCTGTGCACTCTTCCAGGATTTCCTTCATGCACAGCCAAGCCTGGGTCCCCAACACTCCTTCCTGCAGTGCACAACCCTCTGAGTTGTCCTCCGGCGTCGTGGGACTCTCATTTGTGAGTTTGCATGGACTCCGGTTCACTTTCCTTCCAAGTGCCTGTTCAGGTACTTTTGCGTGTGCTGCCTGCTTCTGGGACGGCTCCCTGAGTTGCTGGATGCCCCCTCTGTTTCCTCCTCCAAGTGGCGACATCCTGGTCCCTCTTGGGCCACAGCAGCACCCAAAAACCTCTACCGTGACCCTTGCAGCTAGAAAGACTCGTTTGCGGTCTTTCTGCGTACAATCACATCTGCAAGCTTCATCGCGACGTGGGACATCCGTCTTCCAAAGGAGAAGTTCCTAGCTCTCTTCTTTCTTGCAGAACTCCAAGCTTCTTCCATCCAGTGGCAGCTTCCTTGCACCCTCAGCTGGCATTTCCTGGGCTCCTGCCCACTCTCGACACTATCTCGACTATTGGACTTAGTCCCCTTGTCTTACAGGTACTCAGGTCTGGAAATCCACTGTTGTGGCATTGCTGGTGTTTGTTCTTCCTGCAGAATCCCCCTATCACGACTTCTGTGCCCTCTGGGGGTAGTAGGTGGACTTTATACCTACTTTTCAGGGTCTTGGGGTGGGCTATTTTTCTAACCCTCACTGTTTTCTTACAGTCCCAGCGACCCTCTACAAGCTCACATAGGTCTGGGGTCCATTCGTGGTTCGCATTCCACTTTTGAAGTATATGGTTTGTGTTGCCCCTATACCTATGTGTTCCTATTGCAACCTATTGTAATTCTACACTGTTTGCATTACTTTTCTTGCTATTACTTACCTAATTTTGGTTTGTGTATATATATCTTGTATATCAGGGAGTGCAGAATTATTAGGCAAATGAGTATTTTGACCACATCATCCTCTTTATGCATGTTGTCTTACTCCAAGCTGTATAGGCTCGAAAGCCTACTACCAATTAAGCATATTAGGTGATGTGCATCTCTGTAATGAGAAGGGGTGTGGTCTAATGACATCAACACCCTATATCAGGTGTGCATAATTATTAGGCAACTTCCTTTCCTTTGGCAAAATGGGTCAAAAGAAGGACTTGACAGGCTCAGAAAAGTCAAAAATAGTGAGATATCTTGCAGAGGGATGCAGCACTCTTAAAATTGCAAAGCTTCTGAAGCGTGATCATCGAACAATCAAGCGTTTCATTCAAAATAGTCAACAGGGTCGCAAGAAGCGTGTGGAAAAACCAAGGCGCAAAATAACTGCCCATGAACTGAGAAAAGTCAAGCGTGCAGCTGCCACGATGCCACTTGCCACCAGTTTGGCCATATTTCAGAGCTGCAACATCACTGGAGTGCCCAAAAGCACAAGGTGTGCAATACTCAGAGACATGGCCAAGGTAAGAAAGGCTGAAAGACGACCACCACTGAACAAGACACACAAGCTGAAACGTCAAGACTGGGCCAAGAAATATCTCAAGACTGATTTTTCTAAGGTAATATGGACTGATGAAATGAGAGTGAGTCTTGATGGGCCAGATAGATGGGCCCGTGGCTGGATTGGTAAAGGGCAGAGAGCTCCAGTCCGACTCAGACGCCAGCAAGGTGGAGGTGGAGTACTGGTTTGGGCTGGTATCATCAAAGATGAGCTTGTGGGGCCTTTTCAGGTTGAGGATGGAGTCAAGCTCAACTCCCAGTCCTACTGCCAGTTCCTGGAAGACACCTTCTTCAAGCAGTTGTACAGGAAGAAGTCTGCATCCTTCAAGAAAAACATGATTTTCATGCAGGACAATGCTCCATCACACGTGTCCAAGTACTCCACAGCGGGGCTGGCAAGAAAGGGTATAAAAGAAGGAAATCTAATGACATGGCCTCCTTGTTCACCTGATCTGAACCCCATTGAGAATCTGTGGTCCATCATCAAATGTGAGATTTACAAGGAGGGAAAACAGTACACCTCTCTGAACAGTGTCTGGGAGGCTGTGGTTGCTGCTGCACGCAATGTTGATGGTGAACAGATCAAAACACTGACAGAATCCATGGATGGCAGGCTTTTGAGTGTCCTTCCAAAGAAAGGTGGCTATATTGGTCACTGATTTGTTTTTGTTTTGTTTTTGAATGTCAGAAATGTATATTTGTGAATGTTGAGATGTTATATTGGTTTCACTGGTAATAATAAATAATTGAAATGGGTATATATTTGTTTTTTGTTAAGTTGCCTAATAATTATGCACAGTAATAGTCACCTGCACACACAGATATCCCCCTAACATAGCTAAAACTAAAAACAAACTAAAAACTACTTCCACAAATATTCAGCTTTGATATTAATCAGTTTTTTGGGTGCATTGAGAACATGGTTGTTGTTCAATAATAAAATTAATCCTCAAAAATACAACTTGCCTAATAATTCTGCACTCCCTGTATAACTGATCATCATACTGAGGGTACTCACTGAGATACTTTTGGCATATTGTCATAAAAATAAAGTACCTTTATTTTAGTAACTCTGTATATTGTGTGTTCTTATGATATTGTGCATATGACTCCAGTGGTATAGTAGGAGCTTTACATGTCTCCTAGTTCAGCCTAAGCTGCTTTGCCATAGCTACCCTCTATCAGCCTCAGCGTCTAGAAACACCTCTTCTACACTAATAAGGGATAACTAGACCTGGCACAGAGTTTAAGTACCCTTGGTACCCACTATAAGCCAGGCCAGCCTCCTACACTGCCTTATACAAACATAGCACCCTGCCGGTAGGGCTAGCTAGGGCCTACCTTAGGGGTGGGTTACATGTAGTGAAAGGGGAGTTCCAGGCCTGGCAAGTGAACTTAGATGCCAGGTCCCTGTGGCTATAAACAGCACACGCAGGCCCGAGACAGGTTTGAAAGGTGACTTCTGTGGGTAGCGCAAGCTGCGCTGCAGGCTGTCGGAGGCTGGCCTGGTTTGTAGTGGGTACCTAAGGTACTTAAACCTTATACCAGGTTCAGTTATCCCTTATTAGTGAAATGTAGGCAGGGTCTAGAAGCCAGGCTCTCTAGGGGTGGCTGTGGCTGAGCAGCCAAGGCTTATCTAGGAGACATGCAAAGCTCATGCAATACCACTGTAGTCACACAGTACTCACAAAGTCTGCTTCCTTTGCAGGTCCTCAGGTCCAGGAATTCGTCTTCAGTGCTTTGCAGTCAGTTGTTGCCTTTGCAGAATCCCCTATCTCGACTTTACTGTCTTTCTGGTATAGTAGGGATATCTTTACTCCTACTTTTCAGGGTCTTGTGTTGGGGTATCTTGCACACCCTTAGTGTTTTATTACACTCCCAGCGACCCTCTACACACTACACTAGGCCTGGGGTCCATTTGTGGTTTGCATTCCACTTTTGAAGTATGTGGTTTGTGTTGCCCCTTGGCCTATTGTGTCCTATTGCATTCTATTGTGCTCTATAGTATTTGCACTACTTTTCTAACAGTTTACTTACCTGATTTTGGTTTGTGTGTATATTTTGTGTATTTTACTTACATCCTAAGGGAGTATATCCTCTGAGATACTTTTGGCATATTGTCACTAAAATAAAGTACCTTTATTTTTAGCAACTCTGAGTATTGTGTTTCTTATGATATAGTGCTATATGATATAAGTGGTATAGCAGGAGCTTTGCATGTCTCCCAGTTGGACCTGGCACAAGGTGTAAGTACTATCAGGTACCCACTATAAGCCAGGCCAGCCTCCTGCAGAGGTGTCTTACCCATAGTGCATTCAGTGCATAGCGGACAAGGCACACAGGCAGTGTGCCATGCGGCATCAGGACACTCAGCCTGCAATGCCAGTGCTAGGTGCACCTGAATGCATGGCCCTAGAGGAAGGCACGATTAGTGCTGCTGCCCTCAGGGGCCTTTCTTTAGTACCGCCTTGTTAGAAATGGGGTCTTTGGTTGGCAGTCAGGTTACCCCCTGTCCAAGCAAGGGCTCTCACTCTAGTCAGGGTAAGTCACACACAATCCAAATTATCCTGTGCCCACCCTCTGGTAGCTTGGCACTGAGCCGTCAGGCTTAACTTAGAAGGCAATGTGTAAAGTATTTGTGCAATAAATCATGCAATAACACAGTGGAACACCACAAAAATATACCATACAGTGCTTAGAAAAATATATAATATTTATCCAGGTAAATGCAGCTCAAAACGATCAAGAATTAATAAGTATACGTTGAAATATCACTGTAAAAATGATATACAGTGTTTTTAGTCTTTAAAAAGCAACAAGGGTCTCTTGCAAGCACAAAGTGCCTGATTCGCGTCGAAATTAGCTGCAAGGGGCTGCAGAGAATGAGATCCGTGGAAGGCTTTGCATCGATTTCCAGAGCGCTGACTTGGATCCTCTTCGGGTTGCATGTTTTTCGGACGCCCCGGGACAATTCGTTGAAATCCTGGTCGTGCGGAACGAAGTCACAGGAGCTGCATCGATCCAGTGGGCGATGGGTGCAATTTTCTGTCTCATGGCATGCGCTGCGTTGATTCCTCTCGCGAAGTCGGGTGCTGCATAGATCCGGTTCGCCGTGCAGTGATTTTCTCACTGCGATGCAGACTGTGTGTCGTTTTTTGCAGGCTGTGCGTCAAATTTTTGCCGCACAAGGATTTCTTTACAGAGATGAAGCCTTTTTGGCCATGAGACTTCAGAAAACAGGAGGCAAGCTCTATGCAAGCACTTGGAGCACATTTCTCTGCAGAGCCAGAGAGCAGCAAGGCAGCAGTCTCTCTCAGAAAAGCAGTCCAGGTGAGTCCTTTGGGCAGCCAGGCAGGTTCTTCTTGGCAGGTTGCAGGTTCAGGTCCAGAAGTGTCTAACTTCAGAAGTGTCTAGTTTGATAGGATCAGGGGCCCTGTTTAAATACCCAAATGTGCCTTTGAAGTGGGGGAGACTTCAAAGAGTGGCTTAGAAGTGCACAAAGTCCCCTTTCAGTTCCATCCTATCTGCCAGGGTCCCAGTAGGGGGTGTGGCAGTCCTTTGTGTGAGGGCAGGCCACTTTCCTTTGACATGTAAGTGTCAGGCCCTCACCCTCCCAGCCAAGGAAGACCCATTCAGTATGCAGATGCGTGCAAGTGTGACTGAGCATCCTGTTTGGGGTTGTCTGAGTGAATGCACAAGAGAGCTGTCAACTAAACCTAGACAGACGTGGATTGGAAGGCACAGAAGGATTTGACTGTAGAGAAATGCTCACTTCCTACAAGTAGCATTTTGAAAATAGTAATATAAAATCCAACTTCACCAGTAAGCAGGATTTTCTATCACCATTCTGGCCATACTAAATATGACCTGCCTACCCCTTTCTGATCAGAAGCTACCACTCAAACAGTATATGATGGAAGCCCTAATGTTAGCTTATGAAAGGGGCATGCCTCACAGCAGTGTAAAAACGAATTTAAGAGTTTTACACTACCAGGATATGTAAACCACACATGTACATTCCCTTCCTTTTACCTACATAGCACCCTGCCCTATGGGCTACCGAGGGCCTACCTTAGGGGTGACTTATGTGTGGAAAAAGGGGAGTTTAAGGCTTGGCAAGTACTTTTAAATGCCAAGACGAAGGGGCAGTGAAACTGCTCACACTGGCCCTGCAATGGCAGGCCTGAGGCATGGTTAGGGGGATACTTATGTGGGTGGCACAACCAGTGCTGCAGCCCACTAGTAGCATTTAATTTACAGGCCCTGGGCACATGTAGTGCACTTTGTTAGGGATTTACAAGTAAATTAAATAAGTCAATTGGGTATGAGCCAATGTCACCATGTTTTAAGGAGAGAGCATATGCACTTTAGCAATGATTACCAGTGGTAAAGTGTGCAGAGTCCTAAAGCCAGCAAAAATGAGGTCAGAAACATAGGAGGAGGAAGGCAAGAAGTTTGGGTGTGACCCTGCAGAAAGGCTATTTCCAACACTCTTGCCCTGGGTACCTAAGTACCATTTACTATGGACTTATGGGGGCAGCTAAAGGGGTCTCCAACTGTGCGAATGTGTCAGAACAGTTTAGGTAAAGAGCTCTGATCCACGAAACCTGGTTAGCAGGGACCCTGGTCTCTAACAACTTCTAGACTACATCATACACTGGGGTTAGCCATGTCAAAAAGAGGCCTTTTTGCACTACTAGTATCTCTTCTCAGCTCCTCAGAAGACTCTAGACAATACAGAATGTGGCAGCCAGAATCATGCCAGACCTCCCCCAGCATACCCACACCACTCGTCAACTCAGTAATCTCTACTAGCTCCTTGTCCAGAAAAGATGCCAATTCAAGACGTTCTCACCCGCCCACAAAGCCGTCCACAAACTTGGACTGTGATACATCAACCTCTGGCTGAACTTCCATCTTCACTCGAGACACCTGCGCTCCACTTCACTCACTCTCGCACATGTCCCCCGTATTCATCGCACCTGCATTGGGGGCCGTGCATTCTCCTACATCGCCGGCAAAGCCTGGAATGACATGCCCCTCCACCTCTGAACCACACCCTCCCAGGCAGACTTCAGAAAGCAACTCAAGACCTTTTTTTTCGATGCAGCAACCTCAGCGTCCAGATACCCTTAGGGGTACTCTACAAAAAATGTATTGATTTATTGATTGAAAGATTGAAAGATTGATTTATTGATTGATCTGAATCCTGAGTGTGAAATTCAGCCTCAAAATTATCAGCTGCAGTGAAATGGTAAAGGATTGTGGTCTGAAATGCAGTGTGTTTTAAGTGTGGTATGCAGGTGTTCATAGTAGGATAATATGCATCAGGTGTGTGGTACTAACATCCATCCACCAGTTACAGCCATTGTACAGTGTTGCCCGTGTACCGCAATGGACTCCCTCCATCAGGGACCCGCTACCAGTACAATGCCAGCACAATAGAAACATCTAAATATGCTCAGCGCAATCCCACCGGTGACACAGTAATATTCGCCAACATAGAACTCTACTGCATTTGAAGTAAGGAACCGCAGACAGAGGTTAGGCCAACATAGATCTAAATACGGCGGTCAGAAGACTGTCCGCTTAACGGAGTACTTGGAACCGCCACCACGGAGGGATGCAGGACTCCCACCAAGATCTAAATCAGGGCCTTAATCTCCACACTGGTAGATGGAATGAGGTGAGAGCTGATAATGTGTCTAATGTGATGAGCACTCTAAATATACATCTCGCATTTAGTGATTGAATATAATGCAATCAACACAGAGTCTGCATACTGACAGGTACTATTGAGTGAGTGAGTAGAATCTCATTCCAGTTATTTAGCCTGAAGAGAAGTCTGCACATAAGTATTTCCGTTAAATGTATAGCTACAATTTGACACATAGGGTTGTATCATGATGACGTGCACTGACTGAGCTGAACACCTGTTGATTGTATCTCAGGTGGCTAAAGTTCAGACACATACCTCTGAATTTCACTGACATTCTGCTTGAAATATACACATAAATCAAGAATGGTGAGCATATATGTAGGAGGCTGGTATGCTTGTAGTGGGAACCAGAGGTACTTTCACCTTGTGCCAGGTCCAGTTATCCCTTATTAGTGTAGAAGAGGTGTTTCTAGCAGCTTAGGCTGATAGAAGGTAGCTATGGCAAAGCAGCTTAGGCTGAACTAGGAGACATGTAAAGCTCCTACTATACCACTGGTGTCATATGCACAATATCATAAGAAAACACAATACACAGAAGTACTAAAAATAAAGGTACTTTATTTTTATGACAATATGCCAAAAGTATCTCAGTGAGTACCCTCAGTATGAGGATAAGATATATACACAAGATATATGTACACAAACCAAACTTATGCAGGTAATAGCAAGAAAAGTAATGCAAGCAGTGTAAAATTACAGTAGATTGCAATAGGAGCACATAGGTATAGGGGCAACACAAACCATATACTCCAAAAGTGGAATGCGAACCACAAATGGACCCCAAACCTATGTGAGCTTGTAGAGGGTCGCTGGGACTGTAAGAAAACAGTGAGGGTTAGAAAAATAGCCTACCCCAAGACCCTGAAAGGTAGGTGTAAAGTGCACCTACTTCCCCCAGAGAGCACAGAGGTCGTGATAGGGGGATTCTGCAGGAAGAACAAACACCAGCAATGCATCATCAGTGGATTTCCAAACCTGAGTGCAGTAAGGCAAGGGGACCAAGTCCAATAGTGTCGAGAGTGGGCAGGAGTCCAGGAAATGCCAGCTGAGGGTGCAAGGAAGCTGCCACCTGTTGGAAGAAGCTTGGACTTCTGCAAGCAAAAAGAGAGCTAGGAACTTTTCCTTTGGAGGATGGATGTCCCACGTCGCAATGAAGCTTGCAGAGGTATTCCCATGCAAAAAGACTGCAAACAAGCCTTGCTAGCTGCAAGGGTTGCAGTAGAGGTTTTTGGGTGCTGCTGTGGCCCCGGAGGGATCAGGATGTTGCCACTTGGAGGAGGAGACAGAGTAGGTAACCAGCAACTTAAGGAGCCCTCACAGAAGCAGGCAGCACCTGCAGAAGTACCTGAACTGGCACCTAGAAGAAAAGTGAACCGGAGTCCACCCAAAGTCACAAAAGGGAGTCCCACGATGCTGGAGGACAACTCAGAAGGTTGTGCACTGCAGGAAGGAGTTTCGGGGACCCAGGCTTGGCTGTGAACGAAGGAAATCCTGGAAGAGTGCACAGGAGCCGGAGCAGCTGCAAATCACGCGTAACCCAGCAATGCAGTCCAGCGTGGGGAGGCAAGGACTTACCTCCACCAAGCTTGGACTGAAGAGTCACTGGACTGTGGGAGTCACTTGGACAGAGTTGCTGAGTTCCAGGGACCACGCTTGTCATGCTGAGAGGGGACCCAGAGGACCAGTGATGCAGTCTTTTGGTGCCTGCGGTTGCAGGGGGAAGATTCCGTCGACCCACGGGAGATTTCTTCAGAGCTCCTGGTGCAGAGAGGAGGCAGGCTACCCCCAGAGCATGCACCACCTGGAAACAGGCGAGAAAGCCATCAGGATGAGGTGATACAAGGTTGCTAGTAGTCGTCTTGCTACTTTGTTGGGGTTTTGCAGGCGTCCTGAGCAGTCAGCGGTCGATCCTTTGGTAGAAGGTGAAGAGGGAGATGCAGAGGAACTCTGGTGAGCTCTTGCATTCGTTATCTGGTGAGATCCCCAAAGCAGAGACCCTAAATAGCCAGAAAAGGAGGTTTTGTATACCTAGGAAGGAGGATTGGCTACCAAGAGAGGTAAGAGCCTATCAGAAGGAGCCTCTGACGTCACCTACTGGCACTGGCCACTCAGGTCAGAGCAGTCCAGTGTGCCACAGACACCTCTGTTTCCAAGATTGCAGAGGTCTGGGACACACTGGAGGAGCTCTGGGCACCTCCCCTGGGAGGTGCAGGTCAGGGGAGTGGTCACTCCCCTTTCCTTTGTCCAGTTTCGCGCCAGACCAGGGCTGGGGGATCCCTGAACCAGTGTAGACTGGCTTATGCAGAGATGGGCATCATCTGTGCCCATCAAAGCCTTTCCAGAGGCTGGGGGAGGCTACTCCTCCCCAGCCTTCACACCTATTTCCAAAGGGAGAGGGTGTTACACACTCTCTCAGAGGAAGCCCTTTGTTCTGCCTTCCTTGGCCAGGGCTGCCTGGACCCCAGGAGGGAAGAAACCTGTCTGAGGGGTTGGCAGCAGCTGCAGTGGAGACCTCGGAAAGGCAGTTTGGCAGTACCCAGGTTCTGTGCTAGAGACCTGGGGGATCATGGAATTGTCCCCCCAATGCCAGAATGGTATTGGGGTGACAATTCCATGATCTTAGACATGTTACATGGCCATGTTCGGAGTTACCATAGTGACCTATGTACAGTCCACGCGTGTAATGGTGTCCCCGCAAAGTCCGAGGAATTTGCCCTGAACTATGTGGGGGCACCTTGGCTAGTGGCAGGGTGCCCACACACTAAGTAACTTTGCACCCAACTTTCACCAGGTGAAGGTTAGACATATAGGTGACTTATAAGTTACTTAAGTGCAGTGGTAAATGGCTGTGAAATAACGTTTACGTTATTTCACGCAGGCTGCAGTGCCAGGCCTGTGTAAAAATTGTCAGAGTTCCCTATGGGTGGCAAAAGAAATGCTGCAGCCCATATGGATCTCCTGGAACCCCAATACCTGAGTACCATATACTAGGGAATTGTATGGGTGTACCAGTATGCCAATGTGAAATGGTAAATTGAGTCACTAGCCTGTTAGTGACAAATTTGGAAAGCAGAGAGAGCATAACCACTGAGGTTCTGGTTAGCAGAGCCTCAGTGAGACAGTTAGGCATCACACAGGGAACACACACATATAGGCCACAAACTTATGAGCACTGGGGTCCTGGCTAGCAGGATCCCAGTGACACCTAACAACCACACTTACAACATAGGGTTTTCACTATGGGCACTTGGCCCTGGCTAGCAGGATCCCAGTGAGACAGTGAAAACACCCTGACATATACTCACAAACAGCCGAAAAGTGGGTTAACAAGGCTAGAAAGAGGCTACTTTCTCACAATATATTCCTCTGAGAAATTCAGGGGCTTAATTACAAGCCCCTTGCAGTGCTGGTGCTTCCCGTTTCCCATATGAAAAGGGACGCACCAGCGGTGAAAGGGGCTTGTAAATAAGCCCCTCAGAGTCATAAATCAACATTAGAATCCTTAGACACAAAAAACAGTCCAGCGTGCCACATCATGCTGGGACAACACTGTCCACTGGGGTCCAAATCATGACCCATTTTGTGCCGTGCACTCTATTATGCATAAGTAGTCTGTGTGTTTCTTATTCTCATCTGCAGGCCCTAATTTAACTCAAAACATCTCCAATTTAATCGAGGTTTAGCTAAGAGCAGAGCTCAGAAGCACACAGAGGCAGGTGCTGTTCTGTGCTGATCACCTCTGCTCTCTCAGCTTAGAGATGTTCTGAGCTAATGTACCAGAGAAAGTATCATGGTAGAGCCCGGGGACTGAGCAGCAGTAGTGTGATGAAGGGTCATGTCCTGGGGGCTGTCTGTGCTGGGACAGGTGATTCCAGAGAAGAGCAAAGTGCTAAATAAAGATGACAGATTTGTGCAGATTGTATCTTCTGACAGGTGAAATTACAGTGTTCCTTGGAAGGAATGTTTCCACTGAAGAGAATTCAATGCAGAAGGACCCTCAAGCTATATAGAGTTATTAACCCATATTACAAGGAAGTAGCAGCCCCCAAACAAATACCAGTTCAGACATTCATCTCCTTCCAGTGAAACAGCTGACTCTAACCTAGGCTAATCACAAACACCTGTACAAAGCCATCAGCAGTGTCAAACAGGTCCCACTGTATCCAGTAGACACTAGTTTATAACTCCATCAGGGTTTGCATTCTGCTTATCTCATGACATACATATCTCCATCTGCAGAAATGTCCTCACCTTCTCCTCTGATCCTTTTAACACCACCTATCCTAGATGATTTTGCTCCTCTTACCCCTGACCCATCTCCCTCCACTGTCCTGATTGTTTCTGACAGTAACACACCTCACACCCAAACGTTTTCACTCTTCTGCACTTCTCATACTTTTCCTGTCATCATAGTCTGACTCTTCCAGATTTCTACTCTTCGACGTCTCTTTTCTTTAACCTCCAGAACCTTCCACAATACATGCACCTGATAATATTTTGTTCAGCCTCTCCTGATCCTTCTACAACTCCCTCTCTGGTTCCAAAACCATCTTCCAATACTTCCTCCCTAGGAAACCTCATGTCCCATGTTCTTGCTGTTCAAGAGCTAATGCCCCTGCCTCTTTGAGAACTGTCACACATCTGTTAACTGGCGTTTACAGACTACTCCCTGAATGCTCACACTGACGTCTTCTGAGTAATGATAGCGCGTCCAGTCCTTATAAATTACTTATGCTTGGACATGCCGGAGGTCAGTGAACCTTTTGACCAGGTTGAGTTCTCCTCATCCAAAGAATTGTCGGATCAGTAATCAATCAACAAATTAGTTAAATAGAAAATCAATAATTAGACACACCATGACCTTTCAGTCGTGAATAACCACACCTGTTTATTAAAAGTTAATGAGTTTATTTCCCTATATTAACAATGCTAACACAATATGAGTAAGTGTCAAAATCAAATTATACACATATACGAACATTACTGGCTGTCCATAAGGACGGAAGAAACGCAATCTACGCAAAACTTGGATTATAATGCACTCGGCTATAGCAATGCAAATCACTAATAAAAGTAATTGAATTTGACTAATTGCATACATTGGTCAGTGTAACAAGATTTCAGTTCAGCATGGTGCATCAAATGAATACCTCAACTAACCTCTGATTAGCATTGGCATGTGGGGCTTCATGCAAAACAAATTTAGTCAGCATAAATTTAGAAAACTTTTTGCTTGGGCTCTGTCAAAATAAGCAGTTGGTACCTAAGAAGGAAAATACAACGAATAATACATTTATCCTTTTATAATTACCAAATACAATCAGCATTCAAGGAAAAGTCTTCGTCCTTCAGGTACCGGTTTGATCAGCATGGGGCAAACTTCAAGAGGGCAAAGTTTAAGGCAAGTTTTCCTTGCAGCAGCAAGGAAAAATGGGGGAACAAAAGTTATTGAATGGGCAAGGGAAAGTAAAGTTAAAGTTAAAGTCTCTAGAGTAAGAATTCTTTAAAGTTTCTCTCTCCAGGATAGAGAAAAAGCATCAAAGGGTCATCAAAATGGATTCTCGAATCTGGCTTAGAAATGGCATCAAAGAAAAATGGCTGGCTTCTCTCCGTCCGATGGGATTAAGTAGGAAAAGTTCCAAATTCTTCAGGTTCTTCCATTGGAGAGTCCATGGGGTGATTTCTCTTTGACCAATGAACAGTGTCTTTTCTCTTAATACTCATCTACGCATAAGGTGTCCTTGGAGTTTTGGAACACAAGTAGCAACAAAGTTGCCAATTAATTCTGCATCGGTGTCTTTATTGTCTGCACCTGCAGAAACTGACCTTGCTTCAAAGGGGATGAAAGTTGCCTAACACGCAACCTTGAGATAAGTGTATTAGTCATTCTACTGGAAAAATACAGCTTTTAAAGGTTTAAAACACATCTTTGTTAATACAAGTGAAAAACATGCAGTTAAGTGGAGACAAGGCAACTAGGCCAAAGCCTCTGCTAAATTTAAGCTAAGCATATAACAGTTTAACAAGAACATCATAAAATATAGCTGCAATCATGACATTTTAATGCATTTGTCGATTTTCATGATTAATTAAGCTTGTTTATACTAATAGCGATCTACTTCATGGGCACATTTTCTACATACATTATTTTTCTTTGCTCAAATCACATTGTCTTATACGATTTTATTACATGATATAAGAATGTTTGTTAGTCTTTCTTTTTCTGCTTCATCAATCCCTCCTCTGATGACTAATTATGTCATCACATTAAATCACAAATTTTATTTCATTAAATTCTGTTTTAATAATTTTGCATTTCAATCATTTCCCTTTTCCTTTTTACTCCCTTTGATGTTTCCCTGTATAATTTTACCATTTCTTTTTGTTCTTTCTTTTCAATTCTTCTCTTGTTTCTTTATTTCAGTATTTTAATAGCTTTCCATATTCCCCAAATACCTATTAAGCAAATTAATATTATTAATATTCCTTTTACTATTTTCAGTAATATCCCGTTCCAAATGTTGCTGAGCCAATTTCCACGGAAGCAAATCCTTTTCCAACTTTTTCCCATACTCCTGGTTCTTTCAATTCTTTCAAATCTGTACTATCGGTAGTTAAATTTGTAAGCATATTTCTAATTTGTTTACTGTTGTCTGGTATATTTGAGCAACAGTGACGTGCACTAAGCATTTTGCAAACACCGCCATTCTTTGCTAAAAGAATGTCTAAAGCAAGCCGGTTTTGAAGAGTCATAGCTCTTTCTGCAGCAAGTTCAGTATCCATCAGGATCATTGCTCCTGAGAAATTTGTCAGCATGTTATCCACAATAGTAGACAACTTTCGTATTTTGATTGAATTCAGTATAACTCCTACTGAAGGAATTATTGCTCCAAATATGTCTCCTACCACACCAGAAGCTGTCTCCCTTTTCTGAATACGATGTAATTCAGACAGCTTTGGAAATTTCTTTAAGTCATCTAGTTGATAAATCTTTGAAAATACTATTCCCAAATAACATCTCCCATACCACCCTTTTGGAAGACGATAATAGGCATTAAGTACAAAAATATAATATACCCCTGGAGTAGCTGGATCTAGTCCATTTAACATGAACGTCCATTTACTCTGGAATAAAAACACGTGTTTACATTCACTTGTTCCTACAAAGATTGTGTCATAGTATGATTTAGGTCTATATATCCAAAGTTTCCCTATGTGTAATGCATCTAAAGCTAGTTTCCCTTGTGTCTTTATTGCGGCAAAAGCATAGTTATCTACAGATGTCCTTTTATGTAATTCTTTTTCTAATTTTTCCGTTATCATTTTCCTTCTATCTTCAGTGTGATCTAAAACGTTTTTCTCTACGGGTGAAAGTAAGGATGTAAGGTTTTCTTTCTGAGCGTGAACTGCGGAAAAAGGTGATAATGGTTCAAAGAAACCCCTAACTAATTTTATATAATAATCTCTTGCTACTTTACTCAAGTATTCAATTATAGGGACATATGAAAATACGACATCATGATTGGAATAGAAGTATTGAATATACTCCTGGCCATAAAATCTGGTTAGTAACAAACTACATGTTATTCCATACGTAAGGGGCATGCTATGATATGTCACCGCTTCCATTACTGAGGTAGGAATTTGGGTACATATATAACAATCTTTTGCGTCCATTGTCTCAACATACTCACTCAGCAAGCGATAGAAGACATTAGATGAGAGTTCTTTCTTGTCGTTAGTATAATCATGTAAATAATTTTCGTCTTGTTCGAGTCTTTTTAAAGGAGTTAATTCAGTAGTAGGTTTTAAAGTAGAAGCATCATTTGCGTCTCTTTCATTTCCTCCATGCATTCCAAGAATCATTGACGTAATTATTAGTACACATGGAATTATTAGACCTATACACATGTATTTACAATATTTCATTTTATGTCCTTGTGTAGTATTGTCTGTCATGATCTATAGAGAATCAGAAAGTTGAAGATACTTTTTCAAATCGAATTTACAGATATATATAAAGGATCAACGAGGTCAAAGTTCACACAGTTTTCTTTAGCAGCTTAGTCTCTTATCGGTTTTAGCAGCTTTTGTCTCAAACTCGGTTTCAAAAGACAATCAGGATATCAATGTCTTATTCTGTAATGTTCATGAAATTTCACTTTTCAAGTACCAAATTGTCGTTCTGCTTCTTCATTTTCAAGACTAAGAGATAGAAATTCGTCTGACCAATCATTAGTGGCTGTGTATGCCCATTCTGGACCAGAATATCTTCTGCTCACTATTCTTTTCCTTTTCAATTTTGCATCTCCTTTCGATTCCCTTTCGCTTATGTCTTGTTCTTTGGCTGTGTCTTTTTCTTCATTTGATGTGGTTATGATAGACACTTCCTTTCTTTTCTCCTTCAATTTTGGCCATTTGTTTTTGTTTAATGTTTCTTTAGTCTTTGATTTCACTGGTGATATGCTTTGTCTCCGTTTCGCGTTGTTTTCACCTGATGGACCTGCAACCAGTTCTGGAAGAATTGGAACAACTTCACTTTGCTCTGTCTTGCCTCCTTAACCTGGGAGGTCAGTCAGGTTTTCTCCTTCTTTTCCTGTATCGTCTGCTTCTGGGAAAGCCCTCCTCTTATTAGGCTCTCCTGTTTCTTCACCTGAGATAGGATCTTTGTCACCTCCTGAGGCTTCTTCTCTGTTGTCCTCAAAAGGATCGACTGCGTCTTCTTCAGAGAATATTTCTTCTGTCTCAATTTCTTCTTGTTCGCTTTCAGGCTCTCTTCGTTCTGTCTCAGTATCTGATACTTTTCTGTTAGCTGTTGGTAATTTCAGTGCTTCAGTTTCCTCTTCAGTGGGACACGTCACCCTTTTCGTGTGACTGGCGTGAATCCAATTGGGAACTCCTGCACACTTCACAGCGGTGGTAGTCGTCAGAATCACTTGAAAAGGTCCTTTCCAACGGGGTTCCAAACACGACTTTCTCACGTGCTTTTTTACCACAACCCAGTCACCTGCTTTCAGGGCATGTCCTGGACCTTGGATCTGTGGCAAGGTGGTTGCCTTTACCTGGTGAGAAAAAGAGCGGACCACATCAGCCAGACCTTTGCAGTAGTCCAATACCATATCATCTGTAATATTTACAAGGGCATTCACAGGAACTGCTGGAAGTCTCATGGCTCTGCCCATGAGAATTTCATGTGGTGATAGTCCAGTTTTTCTATCAGGTGTGTTTCTCATTGACATTAGCACCAAAGGCAACCCGTCAGGCCATTTCAAGTTTGTGGATGCGCATATTTTCGCCATTCTTGATTTCAGCGTGCCATTCATTTGCTCCACTAGTCCTGATGCTTCAGGGCCGTAGCTACAATGCAATTTTTGTTCAATGTTCAATGCTGCACACAGTAATTTGATTACTTCGTTACTTAAGTGACTTCCCCTATCTGATTCTAAAGAGATCGGAAATCCGAAACGTGGTATCAGTTCTCTCAAGAGTGGTGAGACTGTCATTTATGCGTGTAGGGTATGCTTCAATCCAGTGACTAAAAATACACACAATCACCAACACATATTTCAAGCCTGCATGCATAGGCATCTCAATGAAATCCATTTGCATCCTGCTGAACGGCCCACCTGCTCTTCCAATGTGGCTCAAATTTACTATGGTTCCCTTCCCTGCGTTCATTTGTTGGTAAATGACGCAACGATGGCAAACTGCTTCAGCAACTTGGCGAAATTTGGGATTAAACCAATCAATTTTGAATAATCTAATCATGGCATCTCTTCCAATGTGTGCTTGTCCGTGATATAGCCTAGGTATTTGTGTCAAAAGGCTGTCTGGCAAAACCAATCTCCCTTCACTTGAAACCCACAAATCATCTGTTTTTTTTTACGCATTGTAATTTACTACATGAGAGTTTTTCATCTTTACTAACATTATTTTGTAGGAATTTCAATTCTTCCATTGTGTCTACAACTTTTAGAGCAAAGGCATCATTTGGTTCAAGTTCTGGCTCACTTATCAAATTCCATTCGTCTCTGAGCAATATACAGTTCAATGCGCAAAACCTGCCGACTTGATCTGCATATCCATTTCCCAAAGAAACTAAGTCTTGTGATTTCGATTGTGCACTGCATTTTACCACTGCTACTTCTCCTGGTAACTGGATAGCATGTAACAATTCTCTTATTCTTTCACCATTTTTCACTGGTGATCCTGAAGAGGTCATAAAGCCTCTTTGTGACCACAATTGTCCAAAATCATGCACTATTCCAAATCCGTACTGACTGTCAGTGTAAATGGTGACTTTCATTAATGCCGAAAGTTGGCAAGCTCTAGTAAGGGCTACCAGTTCCGCTACATGTGCAGAGTAAATTCCTTGAAGCCAAGATGCTTCTAGAACACCAGTTATTGTACATACAGCATATCCTGCTTTCAATATTCCTAGTGCATCTCTCAAACATGAACCATCAACAAAAATAATCTGATCATTTTCTTCAATTCGAGTATCTTTGATATCAGGTCTTGGTTTAGTACAAAATTCAGTCACCTGAAGACAATCGTGTTCGATGTCCTCTACATTTTCAATTTCAACATTTTCAATGGGAAACAAAGTTGCTGGATTCAATGTAGTGCACCTTTTTAATTGCACATTAGGTGATCCCAAAATTATTGTCTCGTACCTTGTAAGCCTAGCACCAGTCATGTGCTGAGTTCGGGAACGTGTCAAAAGTATTTCGACTGAGTGAGGGACCATAACTGTTAACCCCTTCTGTGCCGCGGACGTAGTGGTTACGTCCCGCGGCACAGTGCTGCTGTGCCGAGGACGTAACCACTACGTCCTCGGCACACAGCCCAGAGGGAGCGCTCTCGCTCCCTCTGTGTGCTTCCCCCCACCCCCCCAAAGTCAGGGATGGAAGGGGAAGCCCTTCCCCTTCCACCCCCGACCCCCCCCACCCCCCCATAATGACGTCAGAGCGCGATCGCGCGCTGACTTCATTATGGGGATTTCGCCGCACAGGAAGCCATTTGCTTCCTGTGCGGCGACGAGGAAAGAGGTGAGTTCCTCTTCCCGGTGGGTGGGGGGTTTGGGCTAAAGAGGCACCGGGGGAAAGGAAAGGCTTTTCCTTTCCCCCGGTGTCTCTTTGAGCATTCCTGCTGCCCGATCGCATTGCGATCGGGCAGCAGGAATGCCCACTAGACACCAGGGATTTGTTTTGTTTTTTGTTCTTTACTGTTTCTTGTTTGCGGGGAGCGGCCCCTTGGGCAAGGGTCGCTCCCCTTGTGGGGGCAATTTGTTACGGCCATTTCTGCCCCCCTTGGGGGCAGATTGGCCTACTTTTTAGGCGGATCTGCCCCCAAGGGGGGCAGAAACCACTGGATCACCAGGGAATTATATTTTCTGTGCAGGTATGTTGGGAGGGGGTGCCCCCTTGGGCAAGGGGCGCCCCCCCCCAAGGGGGCAGAGAACTGTTGGCCATTTCTGCCCCCCTTGGGGGCAGATCGGCCTATTTTTTTTAGGTCCATCTGCCCCCAAGGGGGGCAGAAGCTACTTAGGCACCAGGGATTGTGTGTGTAGTGGATGGGGGGGCGCCCCCTTGGGCAAGGGTCGCTCCCCTTTGGGGGGCATGTCTTTTAGGGCCATTTCTGCCCCCCTTGAGGGCAGATCAGCCTATTATTTTTAGGTTGATCTGCCCCAAGGGGGGCAGAAACCACTAGAACGCCAGGGATGTTTTTTTATGTGTTTATTTTTGTGGGGGGGCGTCCCCATGGGCACGGGGCGCCCCCCCAAGGGGGGCATTGACCTGTTGGCCATTTCTGCCCCCCCTGGGGGCAGATGGGCCTATTTTTCTAGACCCACCTGCCCCCAAGGGGGGCAGAAGCCACGTAGACACCAGGGATAGTGTGTGTGTGTGTGTGTGTTAGTGGATGGGGGGGGGCTTGGGCAAGGGTCGCCCCCCACTTTGGGGGCACATGTACCCAGGCCATTTCTGCACCCCTTGGAGACAGATCAGCCTATTATTTTTAGGCTGATCTGCCCCCAAGGGGGGCAGAAACCACTAGAACGCCAGGGTTTTTTTTTATGTGTTTATTTTTGTGGGGGGGCGTCCCCTTGGGCACGGGGCGCCCCCCCAAGGGGGGCATTGACCTGTTGGCCATTTCTGCCCCCCCTGGGGGCAGATGGGCCTATTTTTCTAGACCCACCTGCCCCCAAGGGGGGCAGAAGCCACGTAGACACCAGGGATAGTGTGTGTGTGTGTGTGTGTGTGTGTTAGTGGATGGGGGGGGGCTTGGGCAAGGGTCGCCCCCCACTTTGGGGGCACATGTACCCAGGCCATTTCTGCACCCCTTGGAGACAGATCAGCCTATTATTTTTAGGCTGATCTGCCCCCAAGGGGGGCAGAAACCACTAGAACGCCAGGGATTTTTTTTTATGTGTTTATTTTTGTGGGGGGGCGTCCGCTCGGGCACGGGGCGCCCCCCCAAGGGGGGCATTGACCTGTTGGCCATTTCTGCCCCCCCTGGGGGCAGATGGGCCTATTTTTCTAGACCCACCTGCCCCCAAGGGGGGCAGAAGCCATGTAGACACCAGGGATAGTGTGTGTGTGTGTGTGTGTTAGTGGATGGGGGGGGGCTTGGGCAAGGGTCGCCCCCCACTTTGGGGGCACATGTACCCAGGCCATTTCTGCACCCCTTGGAGACAGATCAGCCTATTATTTTTAGGCTGATCTGCCCCCAAGGGGGGCAGAAACCACTAGAACGCCAGGGATTTTTTTAAATGTGTTTATTTTTATGGGGGGGCGTCCCCTCGGGCACGGGGTGCCCCCCCAAGGGGGGCATTGACCTGTTGGCCATTTCTGCCCCCCCTGGGGGCAGATGGGCCTATTTTTCTAGACCCACCTGCCCCCAAGGGGGGCAGAAGCCACGTAGACACCAGGGATAGTGTGTGTGTGTGTGTGTGTTAGTGGATGGGGGGGGGCTTGGGCAAGGGTCGCCCCCCACTTTGGGGGCACATGTACCCAGGCCATTTCTGCACCCCTTGGAGACAGATCAGCCTATTATTTTTAGGCTGATCTGCCCCCAAGGGGGGCAGAAACCACTAGAACGCCAGGGATTTTTTTTTATGTGTTTATTTTTGTGGGGGGGCGTCCCCTCGGGCACGGGGCGCCCCCCCAAGGGGGGCATTGACCTGTTGGCCATTTCTGCCCCCCCTGGGGGCAGATGGGCCTATTTTTCTAGACCCACCTGCCCCCAAGGGGGGCAGAAGCCACGTAGACACCAGGGATAGTGTGTGTGTGTGTGTGTGTTAGTGGATGGGGGGGGGGTTTGGGCAAGGGTCGCCCCCCACTTTGGGGGCACATGTACCCAGGCCATTTCTGCACCCCTTGGAGACAGATCAGCCTATTATTTTTAGGCTGATCTGCCCCCAAGGGGGGCAGAAACCACTAGAACGCCAGGGATTTTTTTTTATGTGTTTATTTTTGTGGGGGGGCGTCCCCTCGGGCACGGGGCGCCCCCTCAAGGGGGGCATTGACCTGTTGGCCATTTCTGCCCCCCCTGGGGGCAGATGGGCCTATTTTTCTAGACCCACCTGCCCCCAAGGGGGGCAGAAGCCACGTAGACACCAGGGATAGTGTGTGTGTGTGTGTGTGTTAGTGGATGGGGGGGGGGCTTGGGCAAGGGTCGCCCCCCACTTTGGGGGCACATGTACCCAGGCCATTTCTGCACCCCTTGGAGACAGATCAGCCTATTATTTTTAGGCTGATCTGCCCCCAAGGGGGGCAGAAACCACTAGAACGCCAGGGATTTTTTTTTATGTGTTTATTTTTGTGGGGGGGCGTCCCCTTGGTCACGGGGCGCCCCCCCAAGGGGGGCATTGACCTGTTGGCCATTTCTACACCCCCTGGGGGCAGATGGGCCTATTTTCTTAGGCCCACCTGCCCCCAAGGGGGCAGAAGCCACTTAGGCACCAGGGATAGTGTTGTGTGTGTTTTTTTTGTTTTTTTTTGTTTGAGGGCTGTCCCCTTTGGCAAGGGTCGCTCTCCATGGGGACACAGTACTAAAGGTATTTTCTGGCTTCCTTGGGGCAGACAGGCCTATTTTTTTAGTAGGCCCATCTGCCCCTATGACAGAATCCACTTAGGCACCAATTTCTAAAATGTTTGATGGTGGGGTGTTTGTCAACTGAAGAAGTCTTTGCATTTGTGATAAAAGAATTTTTCCTCCTTTTTGTTCTAGTTCAAAGCTTTTGCTTTATTTGCTGTGGCTCCTTGCGGTTTTGGCGGTGGTTGACCTGCAGTTTGCACAGTTGCATGTTTTAGGTAAGTAAAAACAATTTACTCCAAAGGAGTATTGTTGCCATGCATGAATGACATGTTTGTAGGGGGTGTACTAAATGCAGGATTGTGTGTGAAATTGTCCTTAGGTTTGTGCACAATGATATTTGTTGTGTCTTATTTCTAATTTGCCTTTCTTTCTTTCTTTTTAGTGGGATATCATTGGTGATTGCTGTGTAGTTGCTGGTGAATCAAGCTTTTTCAGGCAAGTGAGCGGTATAGTTTTTGAGTTTGTAACTCTTACTAACAAAGCTACACTTTGTTACTTGTCTTACACAGTGCTGGTTGTTGGTGGTGAATTTGTCCAGTTAATTTTAGCAGGAGAGATCATGGCTAGCCGCAGGATGACCGCTCAGCAGGTGGTTGGTATGCTTTTTGAGTCACAGTCTGATCATGACTATGAGACGGACTCTGCATCTGAGGCAGAGGAGGAAGTCAGAGATTCTGGCAGTGATGTTTCTGTTGGAGGGGAATCTTCTGATGATGAAGCCACACTCAGTGCAGATGAAGGTTCTGTTTTAGAGGAGGACATTGATGTGCCAATAGTGCAGCAACCTGGGGCTGAAAGGTTTCCCGTTTGAAGACCTGATGTCTGGGTTGCCCCAAACATGGAGCATCCAGAGTTGCCTGCCTTTACTGGTCTCCCGGGGTGTAACGCCAATACAGAGAACTTTATGCCTATCAATTTCTTTGAGTTATTCATGGATGATGTGTTTTTGGAAGAGATTGTTGAGCAGACTAATTTGTATGCGGAGCAGCATTTGAGGGACAACGCTGCTAGACTTAGGCCACACTCTAGAGCTGCCCAGTGGATTCCCACAAATTTGGAGGAGCTAAAAAAGTTTTTGGGTTTGACTTTTTTGATGGGGTTGATAAGGAAGCCGTCACTGGCTTCTTATTGGTCTACTAGTCCCTTGATGGCAACAGCTATATTTCCAGCTACCATGAGTCGTAATCGGTATTTGCTTCTTCTTAGGATGCTGCATTTTGTTGACAATGCATTAGCCTTGCCACGAGATCACCCAGATTCTGACCGTCTTTTTAAGATTAGGCCTGTCCTTGATCATTTTGTAGATCGGTTTTCGGAGGTCTATGTTCCAGGCAAAGAGATAAGTGTGGACGAGTCTTTGGTCCTCTTCAAGGGTCGTTTGGTTTTTAGGCAGTACATTCCTAGCAAAAGGGCACGATATGGAATTAAATTGTATATGCTGTCTGAAAGTAGGACAGGATATGTGTATAGTTTCCGTGTGTACACTGGTAGGGATTCCAATATTGACCCCCCTGGTTGTCCTCCCACTTTTGGAGTTACTGAGAAAATAGTGTGGGATCTTGGTAGACGACTGTTCAACAAAGGTCACCATTTGTATGTAGATAACTTCTACACTGGTGTGCAGTTGTTCAAGGAATTGTTTAGAGTGGACACAGTTGCTTGTGGCACAATCCGTTCTAACCGGAAAGGCTATCCAAGGGAGCTTGTCTGTAAAAAACTTGAGAGGGGACAGTGCTGTGCCTTGCGGAACGAGGAGCTGCTAGCTTTGAAATTTTCAGACAAGAGGGATGTCTACATGCTAAGTACCATCCATGATGAGAGTACTTCCCCTGTGACTGTTTGGGGCCAGGTTGCTGAAGTGCGCAAACCTGTGTGCATTTTAGATTATAATAAGCACATGGGAGGTGTAGATAGAGTTGACCAGAGGTTGGAACCTTATACTGCTATTCGTAAGTCTTATGTTTGGTATAAGAAGTTAGCACTTCACCTCTTCCACTTAGCAACCTTCAATGCTTTTATTGTGTTTAGGGATAGGTCTCCAGACTCAAAGATGACATTTGTGAAATTTCAGGAGTCAGTGATAGAGAGCCTTATTGTGGTGGAACAGGCCAGAGTTCCTAGAGAAGCAGTGGTGGAGGATGTGGCTAGATTGAAAGATCGCCACTTTGCTGAGCACATTCCTCCCACACCCAAAAAAGACTTTCCAGCTAAGAAATGTAGAGTGTGTTTTCGAAGAGGTATCCGGAGGGAGTCTCGAATGTACTGCCCAGATTGTCCTTCAAAGCCTGGGCTGTGTGTCGGTGCTTGTTTTAAGAATTACCACACCCAGAAGAATTTCTGGGAACAACCATGAGTGTAAACTCATGTCTGTTTTGTATTTTCATGTGTTTAGTTTCATGGTTAGCATTTCTGTCATGTTGTTAGTTAGAGCTTTTGTGTTTGTTGTTTTGTAATTCTTTCTACTTAGTTAGGGGTTCCTCTGTTAAAAAAAAAAAAAATATGATGCCATTGTGTGTGGAGTGGGGCTTGGCTGAGACTGTACATATTGACTTGATGTTGGCTACTGCAACACACTGCAAGCCAAACACCAGTCCACACACTCCCATCAGCTGGTGTGATTGTTGTATCAGGCATGTGGGCGTATGTAAGTGATGGGCCCTTGAGTGGCGCTGTCTGTCGATGTGAGTGTTGTAATGTGCTGGGCCCGTGGCTGGCGGTGTGAATGGCCTTGTGTGTGTCATGTATGAAAGTTGTGTGAATGGACTGTAAAGCGGTTGGTGCCTTGTCGCGGCTTTACAGCTCACGAGCTGTGAGTCATTGGTTCAGTTTTTTGCCTTTCAGTTACTAACAGTGCTTTTCATTTTTGTGAAAGCTCTTGTTAGTAAAATTTGATCCACTGAACCATCACTCACCCTCGTGCCAAATCCAACCAGTATGTGTGGTAAAAATGACCAAACCTGCTCCGCTGTAATCAGGCGTCGCAGCACACCTATGACACGCTAGGTGCCTCAGGTGGGACCCCGATGATGAAGCATGCCACCAACTTGGTTGGTGGGTGAGGGGTCTTTTTCACATAACCTAAGTGTGTTTCTTTTCAAAATTTTAGTGTTTGGCACATCACGGACGTATGTGGGCACATCAAAACGATATATTACAAAACTACCTGTGTTTGGGGGGGGAGAGGGCACCTATGTTTTTGGTCCTGTGTGCGGCCTTCATCTAGGGAAACCTACCAAACCCAGACATTTTTTAAAACTAGACACCCCAAGGAGTCTAGGGAGGAGTGGCTTGCGTGGATCCCCCAACATTTTCTTACCCAGACTCCTCTGTAAACCTCAAAATGTGCTTAAAAAAAACATATTTTCCTGACTTTTCTTCGTACGATCACCACTCCAGCACAAAATTCCTACTCCCCAGTGTTCCCCTCAGTCTCCCAAATAAAATGACACCTCACGTATGTGGGTCCCCAAAGCAGAGTCAGTCTAAAGATGTATAAAAGAATATGTCCTTATAAACTCGCATTACTATCCCCTGTATCTCTACAAGTTTTGGGCCTTATTCTGTTGGAGGCACCTGGCCCACCCACACAACTGAGGTATCATTTTTATCGGGAGACTTGGGGGAACGCTGGGTGGAAGGAAATTTGTGGCTCCACTCAGATTCCAGAACTTTCTGTCACCGAAATGTGTGAAAAATGCGTTGTTTTAGCCAATATTTGAGGTTTGGAAAGGATTCTGGGTAACAGAACCTGGTCAGAGCCCCTCAAGTCACCCCATCTTGGATTCCCCTAGGTCTCTAGTTTTCAGAAATGCACAGGTTTGGTAGGTTTCCCTAGGTGCTGGCTGAGCTACAGGCCAAAAACTACAGGTAGGCACTGTTTTCAATGAAAAAATGTGATGTGTCCACGTTGCGCTTTGGGGCGTTTCCTGTCGCGGGCGCTAGGCCTACCCACACAAGT
Source organism: Pleurodeles waltl (assembly GCF_031143425.1). Classification (NCBI taxonomy): domain Eukaryota; kingdom Metazoa; phylum Chordata; class Amphibia; order Caudata; family Salamandridae; genus Pleurodeles; species Pleurodeles waltl. The sequence continues at coordinate 14,414,160 of NC_090436.1, read as the reverse complement.
GAGGTATCATTTTTATCGGGAGACATGGGGGAACGCTGGGTGGAAGGAAATTTGTGGTTCCTCTCAGATTCCAAAACTTTCTGTCACCTAAATGTGAGGAACATGTGTTTTTTTAGCCAAATTTTGAGGTTTGCAAAGGATTCTGGGTAACAGAACCTGGTCCGAGCCCCGCCAGTCACCCCTCCTTGGATTCCCCTAGGTCTCTAGTTTTCATAAATGCACAGGTTTGGTAGGTTTCCCTAGGTGGCGGCTGAGCTACAGGCCAAAATCTACAGGTAGGCACTTCGCTAAAAACAGGTCTGTTTTCTTCCAAAATTTTGGTGGTGTCCACGTTGCGCTTTGGGGCGTTTCCTGTCGCGGGCGCTAGGCCTACCCACGCAAGTGAGGTATCATTTTTATCGGGAGACTTGGGGGAACGCTGGGTGGAAGGAAATTTGTGGCTCCTCCCAGATTCCAGAACTTTCTGCCACAGAAATGTGAGGAACATGTGTTTTTTTAGCCAATTTTTGAGCTTTGCAAAGGATTCTGGGTAACAGAACCTGGTCCGAGCCCCGCCAGTCACCCCTCCTTGGATTCCCCTAGGTCTCTAGTTTTCAGAAATGCACAGGTTTGGTAGGTTTCCCTAGGTGGCGGCTGAGCTACAGGCCAAAATCTACAGGTAGGCACTTTGCTAAAAACAGGTCTGTTTTCTGTGATGTGTCCACGTTGCGCTTTGGGGCGTTTCCTGTCGCGGGCGCTAGGCCTACCCACACAAGTGAGGTATCATTTTTATCGGGAGACGTGGGGGAACGCTGGGTGGAAGGAAATTTGTGGCTCCTCTCAGATTCCAGAACTTTCTGCCACAGAAATGTGAGGAACATGTGTTTTTTTAGCCAATTTTTGAGCTTTGCAAAGGATTCTGGGTAACAGAACCTGGTCCGAGCCCCGCCAGTCACCCCTCCTTGGATTCCCCTAGGTCTCTAGTTTTCAGAAATGCACAGGTTTGGTAGGTTTCCCTAGGTGGCGGCTGAGCTACAGGCCAAAATCTACAGGTAGGCACTTCGCTAAAAACAGGTCTGTTTTCTTCCAAAATTTTGGTGGTGTCCACGTTGCGCTTTGGGGCGTTTCCTGTCGCGGGCGCTAGGCCTACCCACGCAAGTGAGGTATCATTTTTATCGGGAGACTTGGGGGAACGCTGGGTGGAAGGAAATTTGTGGCTCCTCCCAGATTCCAGAACTTTCTGCCACAGAAATGTGAGGAACATGTGTTTTTTTAGCCAATTTTTGAGCTTTGCAAAGGATTCTGGGTAACAGAACCTGGTCCGAGCCCCGCCAGTCACCCCTCCTTGGATTCCCCTAGGTCTCTAGTTTTCAGAAATGCACAGGTTTGGTAGGTTTCCCTAGGTGGCGGCTGAGCTACAGGCCAAAATCTACAGGTAGGCACTTTGCTAAAAACAGGTCTGTTTTCTGTGATGTGTCCACGTTGCGCTTTGGGGCGTTTCCTGTCGCGGGCGCTAGGCCTACCCACACAAGTGAGGTATCATTTTTATCGGGAGACGTGGGGGAACGCTGGGTGGAAGGAAATTTGTGGCTCCTCTCAGATTCCAGAACTTTCTGCCACAGAAATGTGAGGAACATGTGTTTTTTTAGCCAATTTTTGAGCTTTGCAAAGGATTCTGGGTAACAGAACCTGGTCCGAGCCCCGCCAGTCACCCCTCCTTGGATTCCCCTAGGTCTCTAGTTTTCAGAAATGCACAGGTTTGGTAGGTTTCCCTAGGTGGCGGCTGAGCTACAGGCCAAAATCTACAGGTAGGCACTTCGCTAAAAACAGGTCTGTTTTCTTCCAAAATTTTGGTGGTGTCCACGTTGCGCTTTGGGGCGTTTCCTGTCGCGGGCGCTAGGCCTACCCACGCAAGTGAGGTATCATTTTTATCGGGAGACTTGGGGGAACGCTGGGTGGAAGGAAATTTGTGGCTCCTCCCAGATTCCAGAACTTTCTGCCACAGAAATGTGAGGAACATGTGTTTTTTTAGCCAATTTTTGAGCTTTGCAAAGGATTCTGGGTAACAGAACCTGGTCCGAGCCCCGCCAGTCACCCCTCCTTGGATTCCCCTAGGTCTCTAGTTTTCAGAAATGCACAGGTTTGGTAGGTTTCCCTAGGTGGCGGCTGAGCTACAGGCCAAAATCTAAAGGTAGGCACTTTGCTAAAAACAGTTCTGTTTTCTGTGATGTGTCCACGTTGCGCTTTGGGGCGTTTCCTGTCGCGGGCGCTAGGCCTACCCACACAAGTGAGGTATCATTTTTATCGGGAGACGTGGGGGAACGCTGGGTGGAAGGAAATTTGTGGCTCCTCTCAGATTCCAGAACTTTCTGCCACAGAAATGTGAGGAACATGTGTTTTTTTAGCCAATTTTTGAGCTTTGCAAAGGATTCTGGGTAACAGAACCTGGTCCGAGCCCCGCCAGTCACCCCTCCTTGGATTCCCCTAGGTCTCTAGTTTTCAGAAATGCACAGGTTTGGTAGGTTTCCCTAGGTGGCGGCTGAGCTACAGGCCAAAATCTACAGGTAGGCACTTCGCTAAAAACAGGTCTGTTTTCTTCCAAAATTTTGGTGGTGTCCACGTTGCGCTTTGGGGCGTTTCCTGTCGCGGGCGCTAGGCCTACCCACGCAAGTGAGGTATCATTTTTATCGGGAGACTTGGGGAAACGCTGGGTGGAAGGAAATTTGTGGCTCCTCCCAGATTCCAGAACTTTCTGCCACAGAAATGTGAGGAACATGTGTTTTTTTAGCCAATTTTTGAGCTTTGCAAAGGATTCTGGGTAACAGAACCTGGTCCGAGCCCCGCCAGTCACCCCTCCTTGGATTCCCCTAGGTCTCTAGTTTTCAGAAATGCACAGGTTTGGTAGGTTTCCCTAGGTGGCGGCTGAGCTACAGGCCAAAATCTACAGGTAGGCACTTTGCTAAAAACAGGTCTGTTTTCTGTGATGTGTCCACGTTGCGCTTTGGGGCGTTTCCTGTCGCGGGCGCTAGGCCTACCCACACAAGTGAGGTATCATTTTTATCGGGAGACGTGGGGGAACGCTGGGTGGAAGGAAATTTGTGGCTCCTCTCAGATTCCAGAACTTTCTGCCACAGAAATGTGAGGAACATGTGTTTTTTTAGCCAATTTTTGAGCTTTGCAAAGGATTCTGGGTAACAGAACCTGGTCCGAGCCCCGCCAGTCACCCCTCCTTGGATTCCCCTAGGTCTCTAGTTTTCAGAAATGCACAGGTTTGGTAGGTTTCCCTAGGTGGCGGCTGAGCTACAGGCCAAAATCTACAGGTAGGCACTTCGCTAAAAACAGGTCTGTTTTCTTCCAAAATTTTGGTGGTGTCCACGTTGCTCTTTGGGGCGTTTCCTGTCGCGGGCGCTAGGCCTACCCACGCAAGTGAGGTATCATTTTTATCGGGAGACTTGGGGGAACGCTGGGTGGAAGGAAATTTGTGGCTCCTCCCAGATTCCAGAACTTTCTGCCACAGAAATGTGAGGAACATGTGTTTTTTTAGCCAATTTTTGAGCTTTGCAAAGGATTCTGGGTAACAGAACCTGGTCCGAGCCCCGCCAGTCACCCCTCCTTGGATTCCCCTAGGTCTCTAGTTTTCAGAAATGCACAGGTTTGGTAGGTTTCCCTAGGTGGCGGCTGAGCTACAGGCCAAAATCTACAGGTAGGCACTTTGCTAAAAACAGGTCTGTTTTCTGTGATGTGTCCACGTTGCGCTTTGGGGCGTTTCCTGTCGCGGGCGCTAGGCCTACCCACACAAGTGAGGTATCATTTTTATCGGGAGACGTGGGGGAACGCTGGGTGGAAGGAAATTTGTGGCTCCTCTCAGATTCCAGAACTTTCTGCCACAGAAATGTGAGGAACATGTGTTTTTTTAGCCAATTTTTGAGCTTTGCAAAGGATTCTGGGTAACAGAACCTGGTCCGAGCCCCGCCAGTCACCCATCCTTGGATTCCCCTAGGTCTCTAGTTTTCAGAAATGCACAGGTTTGGTAGGTTTCCCTAGGTGGCGGCTGAGCTACAGGCCAAAATCTACAGGTAGGCACTTCGCTAAAAACAGGTCTGTTTTCTTCCAAAATTTTGGTGGTGTCCACGTTGCGCTTTGGGGCGTTTCCTGTCGCGGGCGCTAGGCCTACCCACGCAAGTGAGGTATCATTTTTATCGGGAGACTTGGGGGAACGCTGGGTGGAAGGAAATTTGTGGCTCCTCCCAGATTCCAGAACTTTCTGCCACAGAAATGTGAGGAACATGTGTTTTTTTAGCCAATTTTTGAGCTTTGCAAAGGATTCTGGGTAACAGAACCTGGTCCGAGCCCCGCCAGTCACCCCTCCTTGGATTCCCCTAGGTCTCTAGTTTTCAGAAATGCACAGGTTTGGTAGGTTTCCCTAGGTGGCGGCTGAGCTACAGGCCAAAATCTACAGGTAGGCACTTTGCTAAAAACAGGTCTGTTTTCTGTGATGTGTCCACGTTGCGCTTTGGGGCGTTTCCTGTCGCGGGCGCTAGGCCTACCCACACAAGTGAGGTATCATTTTTATCGGGAGACGTGGGGGAACGCTGGGTGGAAGGAAATTTGTGGCTCCTCTCAGATTCCAGAACTTTCTGCCACAGAAATGTGAGGAACATGTGTTTTTTTAGCCAATTTTTGAGCTTTGCAAAGGATTCTGGGTAACAGAACCTGGTCCGAGCCCGCCAGTCACCCCTCCTTGGATTCCCCTAGGTCTCTAGTTTTCAGAAATGCACAGGTTTGGTAGGTTTCCCTAGGTGGCGGCTGAGCTAGAGGCCAAAATCTACAGGTAGGCACTTTGCTAAAAACAGGTCTGTTTTCTGTGATGTGTCCACGTTGCGCTTTGGGGCGTTTCCTGTCGCGGGCGCTAGGCCTACCCACACAAGTGAGGTATCATTTTTATCGGGAGACGTGGGGGAACGCTGGGTGGAAGGAAATTTGTGGCTCCTCTCAGATTCCAGAACTTTCTGCCACAGAAATGTGAGGAACATGTGTTTTTTTAGCCAATTTTTGAGCTTTGCTAAGGATTCTGGGTAACAGAACCTGGTCCGAGCCCCGCCAGTCACCCCTCCTTGGATTCCCCTAGGTCTCTAGTTTTCAGAAATGTACAGGTTTGGTAGGTTTCCCTAGGTGCCGGCTGAGCTAGAGGCCAAAATCTGCAGGTAGTCACTTCGCAAAAAACACCTCTGTTTTCTTCCAAAATTTTGGTGGTGTCCACGTTGCGCTTTGGGGCGTTTCCTGTCGCGGGCGCTAGGCCTACCCACTCAAGTGAGGTATCATTTTTATCGGGAGACTTGGGGGAACGCTGGGTGGAAGGAAATTTGTGGCTCCTCTCAGATTCCAGAACTTTCTGTCACTCAAATGTGAGGAAAATGCGTTTTTTTAGCCAAAATATGAGGTTTGCAAAGGATTCTGGGTAACAGAACCTGGTCCGAGCCCCGCCAGTCACCCCTCCTTGGATTCCCCTAGGTCTCTAGTTTTCAGAAATGCACAGGTTTGGTAGGTTTCCCCAGGTGGCGGCTGAGCTAGAGGCCAAAATCTACAGGTAGGCACTTTGCTAAAAACAGGTCTGTTTTCTGTGATGTGTCCACGTTGCGCTTTGGGGCGTTTCCTGTCGCGGGCGCTAGGCCTACCCACACAAGTGAGGTATCATTTTTATCGGGAGACGTGGGGGAACGCTGGGTGGAAGGAAATTTGTGGCTCCTCTCAGATTCCAGAACTTTCTGCCACAGAAATGTGAGGAACATGTGTTTTTTTAGCCACTTTTTGAGCTTTGCAAAGGATTCTGGGTAACAGAACCTGGTCCGAGCCACACAAATCACCCCATCTTGGATTCCCCTAGGTCTCTAGTTTTCAGAAATGCACAGGTTTGGTAGGTTTCCCTAGGTGGCGGCTGAGCTACAGGCCAAAATCTACAGGTAGGCACTTTGCTAAAAACAGGTCTGTTTTCTGTGATGTGTCCACGTTGCGCTTTGGGGCGTTTCCTGTCGCGGGCGCTAGGCCTACCCACACATGTGAGGTATCATTTTTATCGGGAGACGTGGGGGAACGCTGGGTGGAAGGACATTTGTGGCTCCTCTCAGATTCCAGCACTTTCTGCCACAGAAATGTGAGGAACATGTGTTTTTTTAGCCAATTTTTGAGCTTTGCAAAGGATTCTGGGTAACAGAACCTGGTCCGAGCCACACAAATCACCCCATCTTGGATTCCCCTAGGTCTCTAGTTTTCAGAAATGCACAGGTTTGGTAGGTTTCCCTAGGTGGCGGCTGAGCTAGAGGCCAAAATCTACAGGTAGGCACTTTGCTAAAAACAGGTCTGTTTTCTGTGATGTGTCCACATTGCGCTTTGGGGTGTTTCCTGTCGCGGGCGCTAGGCCTACCCACACAAGTGAGGTATCATTTTTATCGGGAGACGTGGGGGAACGCTGGGTGGAAGGAAATTTGTGGCTCCTCTCAGATTCCAGAACTTTCTGCCACAGAAATGTGAGGAACATGTGTTTTTTTAGCCAATTTTTGAGCTTTGCAAAGGATTCTGGGTAACAGAACCTGGTCCGAGCCACACAAATCACCCCATCTTGGATTCCCCTAGGTCTCTAGTTTTCAGAAATGCACAGGTTTGGTAGGTTTCCCTAGGTGGCGGCTGAGCTAGAGGCCAAAATCTACAGGTAGGCACTTTGCTAAAAACAGGTCTGTTTTCTGTGATGTGTCCACGTTGCGCTTTGGTGCGTTTCCTGTCGCGGGCGCTAGGCCTACCCACACAAGTGAGGTATCATTTTTATCGGGAGACTTGGGGGAACATAGAATAGCAAAACAAGTGTTATTGCCCCTTGTCTTTCTCTACATTTTTCCCTTCCAAATGTAAGACAGTGTGTAAAAAAGACGTCTATTTGAGAAATGCCCGGTAATTCACATGCTAGTATGGGCAGCCCGGAATTCAGAGATGTGCAAATAACCACTGCTTCTCAACACCTTATCTTGTGCCCATTTTGGAAATACAAAGGTTTTCTTGATAGCTATTTTTTACTCTTTATATTTCAGCAAATGAATTGCTGTATACCCGGCATAGAATGAAAACCCACTGCAGGGTGCAGGTCATTTATTGGCTCTGGGTACCTAGAGTTCTTGATGAACCTACAAGCCCTATAAATCCCCGCAACCAGAAGAGTCCAGCAGACGTAACGGTATATTGCTTTCGAAAATCTGACATTGCAGGAAAAAGTTACAGAGTAAAACTTAGAGAAAAATTGATGTTTTTTTCACCTCAATTTCAATATTTTTCTTTTTCAGTTGCTATTTTCTGTAGGAAACCCTTGTAGGATCTACACAAATTACCCCTTTCTGAATTCAGAATTTTGTCTACTTTTCAGAAATGTTGTGGTTTATGGGATCCAGCGTTGGTTTCATGCCCATTTCTGTCACTGACTGGAAGGAGGCTGAAAGCACAAAAAATCGTAAAAATGGGGTATGTCCCATTAAAATGCCAAAATTGGGTTGAAAAATTGGGTTTTCTGATTCAAGTCTGCCTGTTCCTGAAAGCTGGGAAGCTGGTGATTTTATCACCGCAAACCCTTTGTTGATGCCCTTTTCAGGGAAAAAACCACAAGCCTTCTTCTGCAGCCCATTTTTCCAAATTTTTAAAAAAAAATGAAATTTTCACTGTTTTTTGGCTAATTTCTTGGCCTCCTTCTGGGGAACCCACAAAGTCTGGGTACCTCTAGAATCCCTAGGATGTTGGAAAAAAAGGACGCAAATTTGGCATGGGTAGCTTATGTGAACAAAAAGTTATGAGGGCCTAAGCGCGAACTGCTCCAAATAGCCAAAAAAAGGCTCGGCACAGGAGGGGGAAAAGGCCTGGCAGCGAAGGGGTTAAAGGATGTCCCATCACTATTCCTTCACTCTGATTCAGGCTCATACAAGCTGCTGCTACAGAACGCAAGCATCCTGGTAAGGCTGCTGCGACTGGATCCAAAGTAGCTGAAAAATATGCTACTGGTGTGTTTACACCCCCATGGGCTTGAGTCAAGACAGACAAGGAACATGCATCACGTTCATGACAAAACAATGTGAAAGGCTTTGTGTAATCAGGCATACCTAAAGCTGGAGCTCTGCACATGCATTCCTTTAAATCAATAAAGGCATCCATTCATCTCTTTTCAACATTATTTCATCCTGGGCATCTTTCTGGGTCAGTTTCAGTAAAGGTTTGGCTAGAGTTGAGAAATTGGGAATCCATTGGCGACAGTAGCCCACCATTCCCATAAACTTTCTCACCTCTTTTCTTGTTTTGGGTGGACTCATTTGAACTACACTCGTTATTCTTTCTTTCATGATTTTTCTCGACCCGTTTTCTATTTGGTGACCCAAATATTTCACTTACTTTTGGCAGTATTGCAATTTTGAAGGAGACACTTTGTGTCCATTCCTTCCCAAATGGTTCAGTAGGGCAATAGTGTCAACTGTACTGTCATTTTCTATTTTGGATGCAATCGGTAAATCGTCAATATACTGTACTAAGGTTGATTCAAAAGGTAATTCCAATGATTCCAGATTTTTCTTTAGAATCTAATTGAAAATTGATGGTGACTACGAATTCGACACCAACTGTAGACTCTGTCCAGGAATTTGAAACAAAAGAGAAATTGGCTGTCCTCATGAAGAGGCACCGAAAAGAATGCTTGTGACAAATCAATGACTGTGAACTATTCTGCATCACAGGGAATTTGAAACATTATTACAGCTGGATTTGGTACTACGGGACAACATTTGACTATTATGTCATTTATTTTTCTCAAATCTTGAACAATTCTGACTTTTTCACTTGGTTTTATTAGTCCCATGATTGGTGAATTACATGGACTACTTAGTAGTTCTTTCAGTACTCCCTGTTTCACAAATTCGTCAATGAGTTGGGCGACTTTCATTAGAGTATCTTGTGGCTTATGGTATTGTGAAGTCTGAGGAAAATTTACATTAAGTTTTACAGTCACTTTCACTGGTTCTGCTCCTTTGATCAATCCCACCTCTTTCCCTGTCATATCCCACACTTCCTTTCCAACAGTTTCTTGTAAATCAGCTGGAATATCTGCTTCAGTGAGCACAGAATAAAGAGTAATCAGGGGATACTCTTCATCAACAGTTTCCATTTCTTCTTCTTCTAAACTGTCCTCTTCTTCCTCATCACTGTTTGTCTGAATTGTAATTCTATTATGTGAGCACATAATCGAGCATCCTAGTTTGCATAATACATCTCTTCCTAATAGGGATATTGGACTTGAGTCACACACCACAAATTTATTTAACCCTTGAAAGTTACCAATTTTGACTTGCACTGGATTTGTAATTGGGTTTGTCAGATACCGATTTGCTACTCCCACTACTTGAACTGTTCTCCCTGAAAGTCGCAAATTTGGTACTTCGATACTTCTAACTGTAGAGCATGTAGCTCCTGTGTCAACCAAAAATGAAACGCTGTGACCCATAACTCTTCCTTCCACATATGGTCCCTTTTGATCAACTTGTTGCAAGCATACAATTTCTCTCCTCATCTGAACTTTCACTCTCCCATTCATTGTTTATTCCATTCTCACTGTGTAACGGGAATTGGTGTACTGTGTTACTTTGATTTGTTCCTTGACCTGTGACCTGTTGAGGAAGCATTACTTGTTGCTGAGTCATTGGTGCTAAGGGTACTTGCATTTGCTGATTAGGTACCATAGGAAACTGCTGTTGCATTAGCTGTGATTGTACCATTTGTACACAAGGCATTTGCACCTGCTGTTGTTGTATAGGTTGTAGACCCTGCATCTGATTCACATTATTTTGGAAATTTGGATTTGGACCTCTCAATTTTGGTCCTCTCATATTCTGAAATGTATTGACATCATTGTTTTGCTGACCTACACCTTCCTGCACCAACATTGGGCACTCCCGTTTCCAATGTCCGACGATTCCGCACGTGTTACATGGCATCACTTTCTTCATTGCCTGTATACCATTAGGAATCACAACAGTATTCAAATCAGGACCATTATTCACAAAACCTCCTCTGCCTCTGCCTCTCATCTGTGGCTGAAACATAGCATTTCCCTGCTGTTGCTGCTGCGGCAACTGTTGTTGGAAACCTTGCAAACCTGTCTGAGCCGCTCTAATCTGCATCACCATCACTTTTTCTTTCAACCTTTTCTGCTTTGTCTCAATCTCATCACTGCGGTATTTTGCATAGTTCAACACTTCATCGATCGATTTTGACTGCCAACAAATCAAATGCATTTTTATCATCTGGCTAATTTCTGGTCTCAATCCTTCCACAAATCTGAATACAAAATGGAGCATGTCCTTTGCTTCAATCGTTTCCGTGCCACTGTAATGTTTAAATGCTTTCAACAATCTCTCATAGTATGCATGTATCGACTCTTTAACTTCCTGTGCTGTTCTGTCAATTTTCTGCCAATCTACATTTTTTGACGCAACTTTTGTTTTCAAATACTCAATCACTTTATGGTATATGCTCATTACCCTAGGCGATGGTGCACCTGTGTCCTTATCTCTTTCCGGTTCACTTGTTGGCCAATCTACAGCCCTTTTACAATCTTCCCACAAATCTGCTGGAACTATAATTTCAAACAAAGTATTCAGGTCTTCCCAAAGACACTTTGCGAGTTTCACAAATCTATCTGTTTGTTGATACCATTCGATCGGTTTCTCTCTTAATTTAGGGTAATCATCCGTAAAAGATTGAATGTCACACCTGTGCCATGGTACATGGATAGGTTTTCCTCCTGCTGTTTCTCTCATTGGTAAAATGGTTATAAGATCACCATTCTGTTGTATTTTATCATTCTGATCTGCGGTACTTTCTTTCTTCTTATCCTTTTTCTTAATCCACCTACTCTCCCACTTGTCTAAACATCTCCAAACGTGCACGCTTTGCAATATTTCTTTAGGTGTGTTTTCAGTCCTGCAGACCTCATGTGTTCAAAATCTTTTGCTTCAAAGTCTAACCTGTAACTTCTGCTCAAGTGCTTGGTTTTATTTATGTCTATTTATTCAGACTCATCGTTCCACCTACGAGTTCACCTGCTTCCATGCCCAATCTTATTTGATTCAAATATTCTTCTCCTTTCCCCTTGGGTGTACTCTGTGGGGTATTCAGACTGTTCTCTGTGGGGTATTCAGACTGTTCAACCCATTGTGTTAACTGTTGTGTGTTTAGTCTCATTAATGTAGCGTCTACTGCTACTGATGGTTTCTGTAATGTTTCTGTTTTTGAGGTTTGCTGTATTATTAGTGGTGGATTTGACCTTACCACAGTTGACGGAACACAAATTGGAATTGGACTAAATTCCAACAAAGACCCAGATCTATTTGACAGTGTTCCTACGGGAGTCATTTCTTGAGTATTTTCTATGTATCTCCTTCCTGTCTCATTCTGTGTCATTACACCTTGATCGCATACACTTGGCTTTGCTTGTATATATAATGGTACTGGCGGACCTACAGTGATAGGCAAGGATATTGCGTCCGGATTCTGTCTGTTACCCAAATTCTGTGGCATGTTAATTCCCACATTATGGTTCATCACTGCTGACATGTCTAACTGTGTTTCTGCTGTTTGAATATACTTTGGCATTTCTTGTATCTGCTTTTGAGGCATCAAAATTTGTGTCGGTTCGGTTTGAATCAATGTCGGTCTTTGGTAATTCTGTCCTCTCTGCACCATTAAATTAGAAGTTATTTCCAAATCATGTTCATCATAATAGCGTCTTTGGACCTGTGGCTGATAATCATTAACAGGTTCCAGTTTAGTCATGTCCGGATATATTCTCTGAACTTGTGGTATTTCTTGTGTAAAAGGCATATCAGGACTACTTTGCTTCTGCAATTTTCTCAAATTCGGTGTTACAGTACCTTGTATCGGTTCTGGAGGGGCAGTACTAGTGCTTGGGCCATTTTCATTTTCGACGGAACACAAGGTTCTCTTATTTTCTCTATCTTTGGACAGACTCCTGTTTGTTTTATGGGTAGCTTTCTTTCCTTCCATCTCTGCTTCGTCAGTAATTGCTGGAAAACAATTTGACTCCCTGCAATATATCTGATCTCCAAACCTTTTGAGCACTATCCCATCTAGCATCCGTTAGTGTCTTTTCTACTTTTCTCACTCTTGTCTCACATTTCTTTTGTAGTTGCCTTCTAGCCATTTGTTCCCAAATTGCTAATGCTTCAAACTGTGCTGGTCTTGGAGTTATTTTCATGTCATATATCGCAAATCTTAAATTCTCCAAAACTCTTAGATTAAACGTCCCATGGATAGGAAACACTACACTTCCATGCTTTTCTATTAACTTACACCATTGCTTTAACCAAAGACACGGTGCGACAGTCTTTTCTTCAATTACGATGTAAGCTGGTGTACCCTCAGGCGGTGTTTCTCCTACATTTGCTTTAATATATACATCACCCCTCAAGGCACTCTTAAATGCTTTGAAAAATTTAATCTTTCCGTCCTTTATTTTCTCAAAATGTAATCAATAAGTGATTTTAATTCCCAGAATACTCTTCGCTTGCCTTTCCCCACCAATTGCGCTTCACGGACTGCGTCCAATCCGTGCGCGACCCTTCTCACCAACCAACCTATCCCAGCGCGGCTCCTAGTGACGTCACACTCACACACTGCGGCTGACAAAGTCTTGCGGCTTGTCCTCCTTCATTCAGCTTCACTCAAAACTAATTTCTGCAATATATCGCGAGCACTAATAAAAATTTTTTAAAAAAATCTGTTGGTTTACTACAGGAAAGGTAATACAATCGCTTCAGAAACCTTAGGGATTTTTCACTTGCCTCCGCAGTTATTCCATCTTTCTCGGTTTCCCACTTTCGCAAGCAAAATTTGACCTGCAAACTTTACTCTCAACTGATCAGTGAACTATTCTAGTGCACCTTAGAATTCGTCAAATCTCAAAGTCGAAAATGTTTCTTTTATTCCTCAACATTCGTACTGACTTGTTGACCACGTCCGATCAACCTATTAAACCGAACAAATAACAACATCAATCAAGTGTCTCATACACTTTTCAACATACTCCGGAGTCCCTTGACCTCGCAGGGCCCGTCTCAACATCAACAACCACATGGATAATTTTCCTGCACAAAGCGCTACACACATATGAAGTTCAATGACTTCCCTACTTTCACACTTTGGAGTACCACTTGTCTAAAATTTTAATTGGAGTTCGTAACCCCCTAAAATCCTCACAAACGTCACTATTTATCTGCGGCATAAGTTATGCAAGCGCAAAACCCTAACTTCACTCATACCGTCACTAGAAACGCAGAAAACATTCTCACACCTCCATTTCCTCCATTCGCAAGCTCCGAGATTCCAGGAAAGTCATTGGGGATTAAGGGCATCATCATCTCTCCAACTTGTTTTATTAAAGAAAATTTTAACTTGAATCTGTCTATTCTTCGGATGGGGTCCCAAAGGGCCAAACCATCAAGCTCTGCTACCATCTACTGATAGCGCGTCCAGTCCTTATAAATTACTTATACTTGGACACGCCAGAGGTCGGTGAACTTTTTGACCGGGTTGAGTTCTCCTCATCCAAAGAATTGGCGGATCCCTCAAATCAATAATCAATAATCATTTATAATCAATAACCAATACTCGATTAGTAATCAATCAACAAATTAGTTAAACAGAAAATCAGTAATTAGACACACCATGACCTTTCAGTCATGAATAACCACACTTGTTTATTAAAAGTTAATGAGTTTATTTCCCTATATTAACAATGCTAACACAATATAAGTAAGTCTCAAAATCAAATGATACACATATACGAACATTACTGGCTGTCCATAACGACGGAAGAAACACAATCTACGCAAAACTTAGATTATAATGCACTCGGCTATAGCAATGCAAATCACTAATAAAAGTAACTGAATTTGACTAATTGCATACATTGGTCAGCATAACAAGATTTCAATTCAGCATGGTGCATCAAATGAATACCTCAACTAACCTCTGATTAACATTGGCATGTGGAGCTTCATGCAAAACAAATTTAGTCAACATAAATTTAGAAAACTTCTAGCTTGGGCTCTGTCAAAATAAGCAGTTGGTACCTAAGAAGGAAAATACAACGAATAATACATTTATCCTTTTATACTTACCAAATACAATCAGCATTCAAGGAAAAGTCTTCGTCCTTCAGGTACCGGTTCGATCGGCATGGGGCAAACTTCAAGAGGGCAAAGTTTAAGGCAAGTTTTCCTTGCAGCAGCAAGGAACAATGGGGGAACAAAAGTTATTGAATGGGCAAGGCAAAGTAAAGTTAAAGTTAAAGTCTCTAGGGTGAGAATTCTTTAAAGTTTCTCTCTCTGTGATAGAGAAAAAGCATCAAAGGGTTATCAAAATGGATTCTCGAATCTGGCTTCGAAATGGCATCAAAGAAAAATGGCTGGCTTCTCTCCGTCCGATGGGATTCAGTAGGAAAAGTTCCAAATTCTGCAGGTTCTTCCATTGGAGGGTCCATGGGGGGATTTCTCTTTGACCAATGAATAGTGTCTTTTCTCTTAATACTCATCTACGCATAAGGTGTCCTTGGAGTTTTGGAACACAAGTAGCAACAAAGTTGCCAATTAATTTTGCATCAGTGTCTTTATTGTCTGCACCTGCAGAAATTGACCTTGCTTCAAAGGGGATGAAAGTTGCCTAACACACAACCTTGAGATAAGTGTATTGGTCATTCTACTGGAAAAATACAGCTTTTAAAGGTTTAAAACATGTCTTTGTTAATACAAGTGAAAACCACGCAGGCAACTAGGCCAAAGCCTCTGCTAAATTTAAGCTAAGCATACAACAGTTTAACAAGAAAATCATAAAATGTAGCTGCAATTATGACATTTTAATGCATTTGTCGATTTTCATGATTAAGTAAGCTTGTTTATACTAATGACGATCTACTTCGTGGGCACATTTTCTACATACATTATTTTTCTTTGCTAAAATCACATTGTCTTATACAATTTTATTACATGATATATGAATGTTTGTTAGTCTTTCTTTTCTCGCTTCATCAGTAACATACCAAAACTCTGGATATTTCTCACTCCAGTCATAGCCACTTCAGTGCTCTCTACTCTTGAACCTTCCAAACACCCATATTATTGTGCTTCCTTACCTGCAACTCCTCATTTTACCATGCATCTATCTGCAGAACCCTCCAGATCCTACGCTGCTAACTATGCCATAAGTTGCTTACCAGTCATGTCCAAATCTCCACCTTCAGAACCATTGCCAAACACCTCTCCTAAACTCCCAGCACCTTTCGACATAATTGCACACATTTTTATGTCACAATACTGAATACTCAAGAATATTATTGTTAGAAATGGAGTCTCTGCTTGACTAAGGTATGCACCTAAGCCAGGCAGAACCCACCCACTCTAGTCAGAGCGAGGGAATTACACACCCAGGATAACCCCTGCTCAGCCCCGTGGTAGCTTGGCACGAGCAGTCAGGCCTAACCCGGAGGCAATGTGTAAAGCTATTGCACAACACCCACAACACACGTGACACATTACTCACATCACAAAGGGAACACAACACCATGTTATATAAAAATATACTGTATTGTACACAACATTATTAGACCAAACATTAGAACAACATGTCAGTAATACCCTGCTACACAAGCAGTTGTCATAACATTACTCAGTTACTGCAAAAGCCAGCAGTAGTCACATGAAACACATAGGTTACTGGTTATTCTGCAGCATAAGCAGTAGTCAGGAAAACAATATCAGTAGAATTGCACATGTCATAGAAAAGACGTTGCCAGAAAGGTCAAACAACATCATGGCTGCACATATCAGAAACTACATTGAGTAAATGTCACCACAGCATCATGAATGCACATTAAAATGAAACATTCTGTACATGGTACATGACAAGTTCCTTGGGCCACTTAAAGGAGCTCCAGCATTCCTTCTACGCTGAATGCAGCCCGAACTGGCTTCGCGGGACTGGACCTCCATCAAGGATCCCCTTCCCGTCCTGCGAGTCGTCCTGTGAATGCGAGGGAAGGGGAGCACCCACCCCTTCCTTTCCGGTGGGGAGATCTCTCCACGGAAACAAAGAATACATCAATGATCGGCCGTGGGGGACACGATAGGCTCTCGCGGGGGATGTTCTCCTGACTTATGATCATGAGGAGTTCACGTGCTCCTATAACAGAGTCCTAAGCAGAGGGACTTACCCTAGATCGCCAGGGTCCTGCACCTGAGGTGCCCCTTCTTCAGACGGAGGTCACCTTGTCTCCTTCACCCTCAGCTGGGCGGGACCTCTGTCGAGGTGAGGAAACAGAGGCTCACAGCGCCTTTCGCTCCCGAAGGATCATGCGTCTCCCCCGGTCGCAATGCTTCTCCTGCATGGGCCCTGGGGCAGTCCAGCGAGAGCGAGGGACCTCCAATGAGGCTTCCCTCCCTTCTGACCACCACTCCTTTACTGGCCTGCACTCCCTTATCCGATCTGGTGCGTGAGCGTCCTCAAACAGCTGTCCTGGGCCGCAGAAGTGATCGCACCAAAGCAGGTGCCTGTCTGTGCCCCGGGGGCATGCTCCTACAAACTCCTGTGCCCCGGGGACACAGATCCAAGAGCGGGCGGCATGCGTGCAGGGTTTTCTCGATCCACCCGGGTTACGGCGGTGAGTCTCCCTCCGGCCACACTGACAAAGCGCTCTTCACGCGCTGTACCCCCTGTACTTCTACTCAGTTATGCACAAGCTTTTACAAAAGGGGGAGAAGAGGTGCTAGCCCGTACTAACTGGTTCTAGGAGTGTCTCCTCTCTCCTCCAGCAAAGGCTCCAGACATCAGTGGGGGATAATGAGCCCTTTGTGAGAGGCCAGGGCAAAGTCTTCACAAATGCAGGTGCGGCCCCCCTCTCCTTTCCTCCGACCATTCAGTATTTAGATGCACATCTATGACACCTCCACTCTCCCTGTGTACAGGCTGTCTGAAAAGTATGCACAAAGCCCAACTGTCACTCTGCCCCAGTTGTGGGTTGGAGTCAAGCAGCAAAACACTAGAGTCATAAGCACAGAGAAATGCTCACTTTCTAGAAGGTGCATTTCTATCATGGTAATAAAAAATCCACCTACACCAGTAAGCAGCATTCTCACTACCATTACAACCATTCCAAACATGATAATGCTACCTTTCATAGATCAGGCAATATCCCCTAGACATAAGTCAGGGCATTTCAAATGCAATCCTATCAGCAAGGCAGCAGTCACAGCAGTGAGAAACCAAATAGGCTGTTTGTCACTACCAGGACAGGCCACACAACCAGGCACATGTCCTGCCTGTAGGAAAGTACCATCTTGCCTGGCATGTTACCCCCATATTTCACTGTATGTGTGTTGTTTTAGTCCATGTGTCACTGGGACCCTGCCAGGCAGGGCCCCAGTGCTCATAAGTATGTGCCCTGTATGTGTTCCCTGTGTGATGCCTAACTGTCTCACTGCTCTGCTAACCAGAACCCCAGTGGTTATGCTCTCTCTGCTTTCCAAATTTGTCACTAACAGGCTAGTGACTAAATTTACCAATTCACATTGACATACTGGTACACCCATAGAATTCCCTTGTATATGGTACTGAGGTACCCAGGGTATTGGGGTTCCAGGAGATCCCTATGGGCTGCAGCATTTCCTTTGCCACCCATAGGGAGCTCTGACAATTCTTACACCATTCTGGTATTGGGGAGACAATTCCACGATCCCCTGGGTCTCTAGCACAGAATCAGGGTACTGCCAAACTGCCTTTCCGAGGTTTCACTGCAGCTGCTGCTGCTGACAACCCCTCAGACAGGTTTCTGCCCCCCGGCCCAGGAGGGCAGAACAAAAACTTCCTCAGAGAGATGGTGTTACATCCTCTCCCTTTGGAAAAGGTGAGAAGGGCTGGGGAGGAGTAGCCTCCCCCATCCTCTGGAAATGCTTTGATGGGCACAGATGCTGCCCATCTCTGCATAAGCTGGTCTACACCGGTTCAGGGATCCCCCAGCCCTGCTCTGGCGCGAAACTGGACAAAGGAAAGGGGAGTGACCACTCCCTTGACCTGCACCTCCCAGGGGAGGTGCCCAGAGCTCCTCCATTGTGCCCTAGACCTCTGCCATCTTGGATTCCGAGGTGTTGCTGGTACACTGGACTACCCTGAGTGGTCAGTGCCAGAAGGTGACCTCATAGACTCCTTATGATAGGCTCTTACCTTTCTTGGTAGCCAATCCTCCTTTGTTGGTAGCCAAACCTCCTTTTCTGGCTATTTAGGGTCTGCTTTGGGGAATTCTGCAGATAACGAATGCAAGAGCTCATCAGAGTTCCTCTGCATCTCCCTATTCACCTTCTACCACAGGATCGACCGCTGACTGCTCAGGACGCCTGCAAAACCGCAACAAAGTAGCAAGACGACTACTAGCAACCTTTTATCGCCTCATCCTGCCAGCTGTCTCGACTGTTTCCAGGTGGTGCATGCTCTGGGGGTAGCCTGCCTTCACCCTGCACCAGAAGCTCTGAAGAAATCTCCCGTGGGTCGACGGAATCTTCCCCCTGCTAACGCAGGCACCAAAAGACTGCAACACTGGTCCTCTGGGTCCCCTCTCATCCTGACGAGCGTGGTCCCTGGAACTCAGCAACTCTATCCAAGTGACTCCCACAGTCCAGTGACTCTTCAGTCCAAGTTTGGTGGAGGTAAGTCCTTGCCTCCCCACGCTAGACTGCATTGCTGGGTACTACGTGATTTGCAGCTGCTCCAGCTCCTGTGAACTCTTCCAGGATTTCTTTCATGCACAGCCAAGCCTGGGTCTCTGACACTCCTTCCTGCAGTGCACAACCCTCTGAGTTGTCCTCAGGCGTCGTGCGACTCCCACTTGTGACTTCGCGTGGACTCCAGTTCACTTTCCTTCCAAGTGCCTGTTCAGGTACTTTTGCTTGTGCTACCTGCTTCTGTCAGGACTCCCTGAGTTGCTGGGTGCCCCCTCTGTCTCCTCCTCCAAGTGGCGACATCCTGGTCCCTCCTGGATCACAGCAGCACCCAAAAACCTCTACCATGACCCTTGCAGCTAGCAAGACTTGTTTGCGGTCTTTCTGCGTGCGATCACCTCTGCAAGCTTCATTGCGACCTGGGACATCCGTCTTCCAAAGGAGAAGTTCCTAGCTCTCTTCTTTCTTGCAGAACTCCAAGCTTCTTCCATCCAGTGGCAGCTTCCTTGCACCCTCAGCTGGCATTTCCTGGGCTCCTGCCCACTCTTGACACTATTGCGACTATTGGACTTAGTCCCCTTGTCTTACAGGTACTCAGGTCTGGAAATCCACTGTTGTGGCATTGCTGGTGTTTGTTCTTCCTGCAGAATCCCCCTATCACGACTTCTAAGCCCTCTGGGGGTAGTAGGTGCACTTTACACCTACTTTTCAGGGTCTTGGGGTGGGCTATTTTTCTAACCCTCACTGTTTTCTTACAGTCCCAGCGACCCTCTACAAGCTCACATAGGTCTGGGGTCCATTCGTGGTTCGCATTCCACTTTTGGAGTATATGGTTTGTGTTGCCCCTATACCTATGTGTTCCTATTGCAACCTATTGTAATTCTACACTGTTTGCATTACTTGTCTTGCTATTACTTACCTAATTTTGGTTTGTGTATATATATCTTGTGTATATAACTGAACATCATACTGAGGGTACTCACTGAGATACTTGTGGCATATTGTCATAAAAATAAAGTACCTTTATTTTTAATAAATCTGTATATTGTGTTTTCTTATGATATTGTGCATATGACTCCAGTGGTATAGTAGGAGCTTTACATGTCTCCTAGTTCAGCCTAAGCTGCTTTGCCATAGCTACCTTCTATCAGCCTCAGCGTCTAGAAACACCTCTTCTACACTAATAAGGGATAACTGGACCTGGCACAGAGTTTAAGTACCCTTGGTACCCACTATAAGCCAGGCCAGCCTCCTACACTGCCTTATACAAACATAGCACCCTGCGGGTAGGGCTAGCTAGGGCCTACCTTAGGGGTGGGTTACATGTAGTGAAAGGGGAGTTCCAGGCCTGGCAAGTAAACTTAGATGCCAGGTCCCTGTGGCTATAAACAGCACACGTAGGCCCTGCGGTAGCAGGCCCGAGACAGGTTTGAAAGGTGACTTCTGTGGGTGGCGCAAGCTGCGCTGCAGGCTGTAGGAGGCTGGCCTGGTTTATAGTGGGTACCTAAGGTACTTACACCTTATATCAGGTCCAGGTATCTCCTATTAGTGAAATGTAGGCAGGGTCTAGAAGCCAGGCTCTCTAGGGGTGGCTGTGGCTGAGCAGCCAAGGCTTATCCAGTAGAAATGCAAAGCTCATGCAATACCACTGTAGTCACACAGCACTCACAAAGTCCGCTTCCTTTGCAGGTCCTCAGTTCCAGGAATCCGTCTTCAGTGCTTTGCAGTCAGTTGTTGCCTTTGCAGAATCCCCTATCTCGACTTTACTGCCTTTCTGGGGTAGTAGGGTAACTTTACTCCTACTTTTCAGGGTCTTGGGTTGGGGTATCTTGCACACCCTTAGTGTTTTATTACACTCCCAGCGACCCTCTACACACTACACTAGGCCTGGGGTCCATTTGTGGTTCGCATTCCACTTTTGGAGTATGTGGTTTGTGTTGCCCCTTGGCCTATTGTGTCCTATTGCATTCTATTGTGTTCTATAGTGTTTGCACTGCTTTTCTATCAGTTTACTTACCTGATTTTGGTTTGTGTGTATATTTTGTGTATTTTACTTACATCCTAAGAGAGTATATCCTCTGAGATACTTTTGGCATTTTGTCACTAAAATAAAGTACCTTTATTTTTAGTAACTCTGAGTATTGTGTTTCTTATGATATAGTGCTATATGATATAAGTGGTATAGCAGGAGCTTTGCATGTCTCCCAGTTCAGCCTAAGCTGCTCTGCTATAGCTACCTCTATCAGCCTGAGCTGCTAGTACACTACTAATCTACTAATAAGGGATAACTGGACCTGGCACAAGGTGTAAGTACTATCAGGTACCCACTATAAGCCAGGCAAGCCTCCTACAGAGGTGTCTTACCCATAGTGCATGCAGTGCATAGCGGACAAGGCACACAGGCAGTGTGCCATGCAGCATCAGGACACTCAGCCTGCAATGCCAGTGCTAGGTGCACCTGAATGCATGGCCCTAGAGGAAGGCACGATCAGTGCTGCTGCCCTCAGGGGCCTTTCTTTAGTACCGCCTTGTTAGAAATGGGGTCTTTGGTTGGCAGTCAGGTTACCCCCTGTCCAAGCAAGGGCTCTCACTCTAGTCAGGGTAAGTCACACACAATCCAAATTATCCTGTGCCCACCCTCTGGTAGCTTGGCACTGAGCAGTCAGGCTTAACTTAGAAGGCAATGTGTAAAGTATTTGTGCAATAAATCATGCAATAACACAGTGGAACACCACAAAAATATACCATACAGTGCTTCGAAAAATATATAATATTTATCCAGGTAAATACAGCTCAAGAATTAATAAGTATACGTTGAAATATCACTGTAAAAATGATATACAGTGTCTTTAGTCTTTAAAAAGCAACAAGGGTCTCTTGCAAGCACAAAGTACCTGATTTGCGTCGAAATTAGCCAAAAGGGGCTGCAGAGAATGAGATGCGTGGAAGACTTTGCATCGATTTCTGGAGCGCTGACTTGGATCCTCTTCGGGTTGCGGGATTTTTCGGACGCCCCGGGACAATTCGTTGAAATCCTGGGCGTGCGGAACAAAGTCACAGGAGCTGCGTCGATCCAGTGGGCGATGCGTGCAATTTTCTGTCTCACGGCATGCGCTGCGTCGATTCCTCTCACGAAGTCGGGCTGCGTCGATCCGGTTCGGCGTGCAGTGATTTTCTCACTGCGATGCAGACTGTGCGTCGTTTTTTGCAGGCTGTGCGTCGAATTTTCGCCGCAGAAGGATTTCTTTGCAGAGATGAAGTCTTTTTGACCCTGAGACTTCAGAAAACAGGAGGCAAGCTCTATGCAAGCACTTGGAGAGCATTTCTCTGCAGAGCCAGAGAGCAGCAAGGCAGCAGTCTTTCTCAGAAAAGCAGTCCAGGTGAGTCCTTTGGGCAGCCAGGCAGGTTCTTCTTGGCAGGTTGCAGGTTCAGGTCCAGAAGTGTCTAACTTCAGAAGTGTCTAGTTTGGTAGGGTCAGGGGCCCTGTTTAAATACTCAAATGTGCCTTTGAAGTGGGGGAGACTTCAAAGAGTGGCTTAGAAGTGCACAAGGTCCCCTTTCAGTTCCATCCTGTCTGCCAGGTTCCCAGTAGGGGGTGTGGCAGTCTTTTGTGTGAGGGCAGGCCACTTTCCTTTGACATGTAAGTGTCAGGCCCTCACCCTCCCAGCCAAGGAAGACCCATTCAGTATGCAGATGTGTGCAAGTGTGACTGAGCATCCTGTTTGGGGTTGTCTGAGTGAATGCACAAGGGAGCTGTCAACTAAACCTAGACAGACGTGGATTGGAAGGCACAGAAGGATTTGAGTGTAGAGAAATGCTCACTTTCTACAAGTAGCATTTCTAAAATAGTAATATAAAATCCAACTTCACCAGTAATCAGGATTTTCTATCACCATTCTGGCCATACTAAATATGACCTGCCTACCCCTTTCTGATCAGAAGCTACCACTCAAATAGTATATGAGGGAAGCCCTAATGTTAGCTTACGAAAGGGGCAGGCCACACAGCAGTGTAAAAACAAATTTAGGGGTTTTACACTACCAGGATATGTAAACCACACATGTACATGCCCTTCCTTTTACCTACATAGCACCCTGCCCTATGGGCTACCGAGGGCCTACCTTAGGGGTGACTTATGTGTGGAAAAAGGTGAGTTTAAGGCTTGGCAAGTACTTTTAAATGCCAAGTCGAATGGGCAGTGAAACTGCACACACAGGCCCTGCAATTGCAGGCCTGAGACATGGTTAGGGGGATACTTATGTGGGTGGCACAACCAGTGCTGCAGCCCACTAGTAGCATTTAATTTACAGGCCCTGGGCACATGTCGTGCACTTTGCTAGGGATTTACAAGTAAATTAAATAAGTCAATTGGGTATGAGCCAATGTCACCATGTTTTAAGGAGAGAGCATATGCACTTTAGCACTGATTACCAGTGGTAAAGTGTGCAGAGTCCTAAAGCCAGCAAAAATGAGGTCAGAAAAATAGGAGGAGGAAGGCAAGAAATTTGGGGGTTACCCTGCAGAAAGGCTATTTCCAACACTGCTGCCCTGGGTACCTAAGTACCATTTACTATGGACTTATGGGGGCAGCTAAAGGGTTCTCCAGTTGGGCCAATGTGTCAGAACAGTTTTAGGTAAAGAGCTCTGATCCACGAAACCTGGTTAGCAGGGGCCCTGATCTCTAACAACTTCTAGACTACATCATACACTGGGGTTAACCATGTCAAAAAGTGGCCTTTTCGCACTACTGGTATCTCTTCTCAGCTCCTCAGAAGACCCTAGACAATACAGAATGCGGCAGCCAGAATCATCCTAGACCTCCCCCAGCATACCCACACCACTCGTCAACTCAGTAATCTCTACTAGCTCCTTGTCCAGAAAAGATGCCAATTCAAGACGCTCTCACCCGCCTACAAAGCCGTCCACAAACTTGGACTGTGATACATCAACCTCTGGCTGAACTTCCATCTTCACTCTCGCACATGTCTCCCGTATTCATCGCACCTGCAGTGGGGGACGTGCATTCTCCTACATCGCCGCCAAAGCCTGGAATGACATGCCCCTCCACCTCTGAACCACACCCTCCCAGGCAGACTTCAGAAAGCAACTCAAGACCTTTTTTTTCGATGCAGCAACCTCAGCGTCCAGATACCCTTAGGGGTGATATCATTGCGCTTTACAAAAAATGTATTGATTTATTGATTTATTGATTGAAAGATTGATTTATTGATTGATCTGACTCCTGAGTGTGAAATTCAGCCTCAAAATTATCAGCTGCAGTGAAATGGTAAAGGATCGTGGTCTGAAATGCAGTGATTTTTAAGTGTGGTATGCAGGTGTTCATAGTAGGACAATATGCATCAGGTGTGTGGTACTAGCATCCATCCACCAGTTACAGCCATTGTACAGTGTTGCCCGTGTACCGCAATGGACTCCCTCCATCAGGGACCCGCTACCAGTACAATGCCAGCACAATAGTAACATCTAAATATGCTCAGCGCAATCCCACCGGTGACACAGTAATATTCGCCAACATAGAACTCTACTGCATTTGAAGTAAGGAACCGCAGACAGAGGTTCAGCCACCATAGATCTAAATACGGCGGTCAGAAGACTGTCCGCTTGACGGAGTACTTGGAACCGCCACCACGGAGGGATGCAGGACTCCCACCAAGATCTAAATCAGGCCCTTAATCTCCACACTGGCAGATGGAATGAGGTGAGAGCTGATAATGTGTCTAATGTGATGAGCACTCTAAATATACATCTCACATTTAGTGATTGAATATAATGCAATCAACACAGAGTCTGCATACTGACAGGTACTATTAAGTGAGTGAGTAGAATCTCATTCCAGTTATTTAGCCTGAAGAGGAGTCTGCACATAAGTATTTCCATTAAATGTATAGCTACAATTTGACACATAGGGTTGTATCATGATGACGTGCACTGACTGAGCTGAACACCTGTTGCTTGTATCTCAGGTGGCTAAAGTTCAGACACATACCTCTGAATTTCACTGACATTCTGCTTGAAATATACACAGAAATCAAGAATGGTGAGCATATATGTAGGAGGCTGGTATGCTTGTAGTGGGTACCAGAGGTACTTACACCTTGTGCCAGGTCCAGTTATCCCTTATTAGTGTAGAAGAGGTGTTTCTAGCAGCTTAGGCTGATAGAAGGTAGCTACGGCAAAGCAGCTTAGGCTGAATTAGGAGACATGTAAAGCTCCTACTATACCACTGGTGTCATATGCACAATATCATAAGAAAACACAATTCACAGAAGTACTAAAAATAAAGGTACTTTATTTTTATGAAAATATGCTATTCCAAAAGTATATCAGTGAGTACCCTCAGTATGAGGATAAGATATATACACAAGATATATGTACACAAACCAAAATTATGCAGGTAATAGCAAGAAAAGTAATGCAAGCAGTGTAAAATTACAGTAGATTGCAATAGGAGCACATAGGTATAGGGGCAACACAAACCATATACTCCAAAAGTGGAATGCGAACCACGAATGGACCCCAAACCTATGTGAGCTTGTAGAGGGTCGCTGGGTCTGTAAGAAAACAGTGAGGGTTAGAAAAATAGCCTGCCGCAAGACCTGTATTGTGTACATATATCTTGTGTATATTTGCTATCCAGCCTCCTACATTGGTTGTGCAGCGGGGGGATAACTACTTTGCACCTACTTACTGTAGGAGGCTGGACTGGCTTGTAGAGAGTACCAAGGGGTACTTACACCTTGCACCAGGCCCAGGTATCCCTTATTAGTGTATAGGGTGTCTAGCAGCTTAGGCTGATAGATAATGGTAGCTTAGCAGAGCAGCTTAGGCTGAACTAGGAGACGAGTGAATCTCCTACAGTACCACTAGTGTCACTTGCACAATATCATAAGAAAACACAATACACAGATATACTAAAAATAAAGGTACTTTATTTTTATGACAATATGCCAAAGTATCTCAGTGGGTACCCCCAGTATGAGGATAGCAAATATACACAAGATATATGGACACAATACCAAAAATATGGAGTATAGTCTTAGAAAACAGTACAAACAATGTATAGTTACAATAGGATGCAATGGGGACACATAGGGATAGGGGCAACACAAACCATATACTCCAAAAGTGGAATGCGAACCACGAATGGACCCCAAACCTATGTGACCTTGTAGAGGGTCGCTGGGACTATTAGAAAATAGTAAGGGTTAGAAAAATAGCCCACCTCAAGACCCTGAAAAGTGAGTGCAAAGTGCACGAAAGTTCCCCCAAGGACAAAGAAGTCGTGATAGGGAATTCTGCAGGAAAGACACAAACCAGCAATGCAACAACGATGAATTTCCAGTCGAGGGTACCTGTGGAACAAGGGGACCAAGTCCAAAAGTCACAAGCAAGTCGGAGATGGGCAGATGCCCAGGAAATGCCAGCTGTGGGTGCAAAGAAGCTGCTACTGGACAGTAGAAGCTGAGGATTCTGCAGGAACGACAGGGGCTAGAGACTTCCCCTTTGGAGGATGGATCCCCCACGCCGTGGAGAGTTGTGCAGAAGTGTTTTCCCGCCGAAAGACCACCAACAAGCCTTGCTAGCTGCAAATCGTGTGGTTAGGGTTTTTGGATGCTGCTGTGGCCCAGGAGGGACCAAGATATCACCAATTGCGTCTGGGGACAGAGGGGGCGTCGTGCAAGAAAAGGAGCCCTCTCAGAAGCAGGAAGCACCCGCAGAAGTGCTGGATCAGGCACTACGAAGAAGAGTGAAACGGTGCTCACCCGAAGTTGCACAAAGGAGTCCCACGTCGCCGGAGACCAACTTAGAAAGTCGTGCAATGCAGGTTAGAGTGCCGTGGACCCAGGATTAGCTGTGCACAAAGGATTTCCACCGGAAGAGCACAGAGGCCGGAGTAGCTGCAAAAGTCGCGGTTCCCAGCAATGCAGTCTGGCGTGGGGATGCAAGGACTTACCTCCACCAAACTTGGACTGAAGAGTCAGTGGACTGTGGGAGTCACTTGGACACAGTTGCTGGATTCAAGGGACCTCGCTCGTCGTGCTGAGAGGAGACCCAGGGGACCGGTGATGCAGTTCTTTGGTGCCTGCGGTAGCAGGGGGAAGATTCCGTCGACCCACAGGAGATTTCTTCTGAGCTTCTAGTGCAGAGAGGAGGCAGACGACCCCCACAGCATGCACCACCAGGAAAACAGTCGAGAAGGCGGCAGGATCAGCGTTACAGAGTTGCAGTAGTCGTCTTAGCTACTTTGTTGCAGTTTTTCAGGATTCCAGCGCGGTCAGCAGTCGATTCCTTGGCAGAAGGTGAAGAGAGAGATGCAGAGGAACTCTGATGAGCTCTTGCATTCGTTATCTAATCAAATCCCCAAAGCAGAGACCCTAAATAGCCAGAAAAGAGGGTTTGGCTACTTAGGAGAGAGGATAGGCTAGCAACACCTGAAGGAGCCTATCAGAAGGAGTCTCTGACGTCACCTGCTGGCTCTGGCCACTCAGAGCAGTCCAGTGTGCCAGCAGCACCTCTGTTTCCAAGATGGCAGAGGTCTGGAGCACACTGGAGGAGCTCTGGGCACCTCCCAGGGGAGGTGCAGGTCAGGGGAGTGGTCACTCCCCTTTCCTTTGTCCAGTTTCGCGCCAGAGCAGGGCTGAGGGGTCCCTGAACCGGTGTGGACTGGCTTATGGAGAAATGGGCACCATCTGTGTCCATGAAAGCATTTCCAGAGGCTGGGGGAGGCTACTCCTCCCCTGCCTTCACACCATTTTCCAAAGGGAGAGGGGGTAACACCCTCTCTCTGAGGAAGTCCTTTGTTCTGCCATCCTGGGACAAGCCTGGCTTGACCCCAGGAGGGCAGAAACCTGTCTGAGGGGTTGGCAGCAGCAGCAGCTGCAGTGAAACCCCTGAAAAGGCAGTTTGGCAGTACCAGGGTCTGTGCTACAGACCACTGGGATCATGGGATTGTGCCAACTATGCCAGGATGGCATAGAGGGGGCAATTCCATGATCATAGACATGTTACATGGCCATATTCGGAGTTACCATTGTGAAGCTACACATAGGTAGTGACCTATGTGTAGTGCACGCATGTAATGGTGTCCCCGCACTCACAAAGTCCGGGGAATTTGCCCTGAACAATGTGGGGGCACCTTGGCTAGTGCCAGGGTGCTCTCACACTAAGTAACTTTGCACCTAACCTTTACCAGGTAAAGGTTAGACATATAGGTGACTTATAAGTTACTTAAGTGCAGTGGTAATTGGCTGTGAAATAACGTGGACGTTATTTCACTCAGGCTGCAGTGGCAGGCCTGTGTAAGAATTGTCAGAGCTCCCTATGGGTGGCAAAAGAGATGCTGCAGCCCATAGGGATCTCCTGGAACCCCAATACCCTGGGTACCTCAGTACCATATACTAGGGAATTATAAGGGTGTTCCAGTAAGCCAATGTAAATTGGTAAAATTGGTCACTAGCTTGTTAGTGACAATTTGTACAGAGAGAGCATAACCACTAAGGTTCTGGTTAGCAGAGCCTCAGTGAGACAGTTAGGCACCACACAGGGAACACATACATATAGGCCACAAACTTATGAGCACTGGGGTCCTGACTAGCAGGGTCCCAGTGACACATAACAAACATACTGAAAACATAGGGTTTTCACTATCAGCCCTGGGCCCTGGCTAGCAGGATCCCAGTGAGACAGTGAAAACACCCTGACATACACTCACAAACAGGCCAAAAGTGGGGGTAACAAGGCTAGAAAGAGGCTACTTTCTCACACCTTGCACCAGGCCCAGGTATCCCTTATTAGTGTATAGGGTGTCTAGCAGCTTAGGCTGATAGATAATGGTAGCGTAGCAGAGCAGCTTAGGCTGAACTAGGAGACGAGTGAAGCTCCTACAGTACTACTAGTGTCACTTGCACAATATCATAAGAAAACACAATACACAGATATACTAAAAATAAAGGTACTTTATTTTTATGACAATATGCCAAAGTATCTCAGTGAGTACCCTCAGTATGAGGATAGCAAATATACACAAGATATATGTAGACAATACCAAAAATATGCAGTATAGTCTTAGAAAACAGTGCAAACAATGTATAGTTACAATAGGATGCAATGGGGAAACATAGGGAAAGGGGCAACACAAACCATATACTCCAAAAGTGGAATGCGAACCACGAATGGACCCCAAACCTATGTGACCTTGTAGAGGGTCGCTGGGACTATTAGAAAATAGTGAGGGTTAGAAAAATAGCCCACCCCAAGACCCTGAAAAGTGAGTGCAAAGTGCACTAAAGTTCCCCAAAGGACAAAGAAGTCGTGATAGGGGAATTCTGCAGGAAAGACACAAACCAGCAATGCAACAACGATGGATTTCCAGTCGAGGGTACCTGTGTAACAAGGGGATCAAGTCCAAAAGTCACAAGCAAGTCGGAGATGGGCAGATGCCCTGGAAATGCAAGCTGTGGGTGCAAAGAAGCGGCTACTGGACAGTAGAAGCTGAGGATTCTGCAGGAACGACAGGGGCTAGAGACTTCCCCTTTGGAGGATGGATCCCCCATGCCGTGGAGAGTTGTGCAAAAGTATTTTCCCGCCGAAAGACCACCAACAAGCCTTGCTAGCTGCAAATCGTGCGGTTAGGGTTTTTGGATGCTGCTGTGGCCCAGGAGGGACCAGGATGTCGCCAATTGCGTCTGGGAACAGAGGGGGCGTCGCACAAGAAAAGGAGTCCTCTCAGAAGCAGGCAGCACCCACAGAAGTGCCAGAACAGGCACTACGAAGAAGAGTGAAATGGTGATCACCCGAAGTTGCACAAAGGAGTCCCATGTCGCCAGACACCAACTTAGAAAGTTGTGCAATGCAGGTTAGAGTGCCGTGGACCCAGGCTTAGCTGTGCACAAAGTATTTCCACCGGAAGAGCACAGAGGCCGGAGTAGCTGCAAAAGTCGCGGTTCCCAGCAATGCAGTCTGGCGTGGGGAGGCAAGGACTTACCTCCACCAAACTTGGACTGAAGAGTCACTGGACTGTGGGGGTCACTTGGACACAGTTGCTGGATTCAAGGGACCTCGCTCGTCGTGCTGAGAGGAGACCCAGGAGACCGGTGATGCAATTCTTTGGTGCCTGCGGTACCAGGGGGAAGATTCCGTCGACCCACGGGAGATTTCTTCGGAGCTTCTAGTGCAGAGAGGAGGCAGACTACCCCCACAGCATGCACCACCAGGAAAACAGTCGTGAAGGCGGCAGGATCAGCGTTACAGAGTTGCAGTTGTCGTCTTAGCTACTTTGTTGCAGTTTTGCAGTCTTCCAGCGCGGTCAGCAGTCGATTCCTTGGCAGAAGGTGAAGAGAGAGATGCAGAGGAACTCTGATGAGCTCTTGCATTCATTATCTAAGGAAATCCCCAAAGCAGAGACCCTAAATAGCCAGAAAAGAGGGTTTGGCTACCTAGGAGAGAGGATAGGCTACTAACACCTGAAGGAGCCTATCAGAAGGAGTCTCTGACGTCACCTGGTGGCACTGGCCACTCAGAGCAGTCCAGTGTGCCAGCAGCACCTCTGTTTCCAAGATGGCAGAGGTCTGGAGCACACTGGAGGAGCTCTGGACACCTCCCAGGGGAGGTGCAGGTCAGGGGAGTGGTCACTCCCCTTTCCTTTGTCCAGTTTCGCGCCAGAGCAGGGCTAAGGGGTCCCCTGAACCGGTGTAGACTGGCTTATGCAGAATTGGGCACCTCTGTACCCAACAAAGCATTTCCAGAGGCTGGGGGAGGCTACTCCTCCCCTGCCTTCACACCATTTTCCAAAGGGAGAGGGTGTCACACCCTCTCTCAGAGGAAGTTCTTTGTTCTGCCATCCTGGGCCAGGCCTGGCTGGACCCCAGGAGGGCAGATGCCTGTCTGAGGGGTTGGCAGCAGCAGCAGCTGCAGTGAAACCCCAGGAAGGGCAGTTTGGCAGTACCAGGGTCTGTGCTACAGACCACTGGGATCATGGAATTGTACCAACAATGCCAGGATGGCATAGAGGGGGCAATTCCATGATCATAGACATGTTACATGGCCATATTCGGAGTTACCATTGTGAAGCTACATATAGGTAGTGACCTATATGTAGTGCACGCGTGTAATGGTGTCCCCGCACTCACAAAGTTCAGGGAATTGGCTCTGAACAATGTGGGGGCACCTTGGCTAGTGCCAGGGTGCCCTCACACTAAGTAACTTTGCACCTAACCTTTACCAGGTAAAGGTTAGACATATAGGTGACTTATAAGTTACTTAAGTGCAGTGTAAAATGGCTGTGAAATAACGTGGACGTTATTTCACTCAGGTGCAGTGGCAGGCCTGTGTAAGAATTGTCAGAGCTCCCCATGGGTGGCAAAAGAAATGCTGCAGCCCATAGGGATCTCCTGGAACCCCAATACCCTGGGTACCTCAGTACCATATACTAGGGAATTATAAGGGTGTTCCAGTAAGCCAATGTAAATTGGTAAAAATGGTCACTAGCCTGTTAGTGACAATTTGGAAAGAAATGAGAGAGCATAACCACTGAGGTTCTGATTAGCAGAGCCTCAGTGAGACAGTTAGTCACTACACAGGTAACACATTCAGGCACACTTATGAGCACTGGGGCCCTGAGTTACCAGGGTCCCAGTGACACATACAACTAAAACAACATATATACAGTGAAAAATGGGGGTAACATGCCAGGCAAGATGGTACTTTCCTACACAACCCCCCCCCAAACGAAGGACAATAAGACTAGCCATGACCTGATGAGTCTTCATTGTCTAAGTGGAAATATCTGGAGAGTCCATCTGCATTGGAGTGGCTACTCCCAGGTCTATGTTCCACTGTATAGTCCATTCCCTGTAGGGATATGGACCACCTCAACAATTTAGGATTTTCACCTTTCATTTGTTTTAGCCAAAGTAGAGGTTTGTGGTCTGTCTGAACAATGAAGTGAGTGCCAAACAGGTATGGCCTCAACTTCTTCAGAGCCCAGACCACAGCAAAGGCCTCCCTCTCAATGAAAGACCAACGCTTTTCTCTAGGGGTCAACCTCCTACTAATAAAAGCAACAGGTTGATCCTGGCCCTCAGAATTAAGTTGTAATAGGACTGCCACTACTCCTAATTCAGATGCATCAGTTTGGACATAGAATTTTTTAGAGTAACAAGGGCTTTTCAGGACAGGTGCAGAGCACATGGCCTGCTTCAGCTCCTCAAAAGCTTTCTGACAGTTTGCTGTCCATAATACCTTTTTAGGCATTTTCTTGGATGTGAGGTCATTAAGAGGGGCTGCAATGGAGCCATAGTTCTTAATGAACCTCCTGTAATACCCAGTGAGGCCTAGGAAGGCTCTCACCTGAGTCTGAGTGGTAGGGGAACCCAATCAATAATTGTTTGGATTTTCCCCTGAAGTGGTGCAATCTGTTCCCCACCAACAAGGTGTCCCAGATAAACCACCTTACCCTGCCCTATCTGGCACTTTGAAGCCTTGATAGTGAAGCCTGCCTTTTGCAGGGCCTCCAAAACTTTCCATAGGTGGACCAGGTGATCATCCCAGCTGGAGCTAAAGACAGCTATATCGTCCAAATATGCTGCACTGAAAGCTTCCAGCCCTTGCAGGACTGTGTTCACCAACCTCTGAAAAGTGGCAGGTGCATTTTTCAAACCAAAAGGCACTACAGTAAACTGGTAATGTCCTCCAATGGTTGAAAATGCAGTCTTAGGTTTAGCATCTTCTGACAATTTGATCTGCCAATACCCTGCAGTCAAGTCAAAAGTGCTTAGATACTTGGCAGATGCCAGTGTATGTATGAGCTCATCTGCCCTGGGTATAGGGTGAGCATCAGTTTTGGTTACCAAGTTGAGACCTCTATAGTCTACACAAAACCGCATTTCCTTCTTTCCATCTTTGGAATGGGGTTTTGGTACCAGTACCACAGGAGAAGCCCATGGACTGTCAGAGTGCTCAACCACTCCTAGTTCTAACATTTTCTGGACCTCTTGCTTTATGCAGTCCCTGACATGGTCAGACTGCCTATAGATCTTACTTTTGACAGGTAAACTGTCTCCAGTATCTATAGTGTGCTCACACCAAGAAGTGGTACCTGGCACAGTAGAGAAGAGTTCAGAGAATTGATCTAGGAGATTTATGCAATTATCTTTCTGCTCAGCAGTAAGACAATCAGCCAAAACTACACCTTCCACCAGAGCATCTTGTTCTGTGGAAGAGAAGAGATCAGGTAGAGGATCACTGTCTTCTTCCTGTCCCTCATCAGTTGCCATGAGCAGGGTGAGATCAGCCCTGTCATAGTAGGGTTTCAGGCAGTTGACATGGAGCACCCTAAGGGGACTCCTGGCAGTGCCTAAGTCAACTAAATAGGTGACTTCTCCCTTCTTTTCAGCAATTGTGTGGGGACCACTCCATTTGTCTTGGAGTGCTCTTGGGGCCACAGGCTCCAAGACCCACACTTTCTGCCCTGGTTGGTACTGAACCAAAACAGCCTTCTGATCATGCCATTGCTTCTGGAGCTCTTGGCTGGCCTGAAGGTTTTTACTGGCCTTTTTCATGTACTCAGCCATCCTTGATCTGAAGCCAAGTACATAATCCACAATATCCTGCTTAGGAGCTTTTAAAGATTGTTCCCAACCCTCCTTTACAAGTGTGAGGGGACCCCTAACAGGGTGTCCAAAAAGAAGTTCAAAGGGGCTGAAGCCCACTCCTTTCTGGGGTACCTCCCTGTAGGCAAAAAGGAGGCATGGTAGAAGGATATCCCATCTCCTGCGGAGTTTTTCAGGGAGACCCATAATCATGCCTTTGAGAGTTTTATTAAATCTCTCCACCAGTCCATTTGTTTGTGGATGATAGGGTGTTGTGAACTTATACGTTACACCACACTCCTTCCACATGGCCTTTAAGTATGCAGACATATAATTGCTTCCCCTGTCTGATACTACTTCCTTTGGGAAGCCCACCCTGGAAAATATTCCCAGGAGGGCCTTTGCCACTGCAGGTGCTGTAGTGGTCCTTAAAGGAATAGCTTCAGGATATCTTGTGGCACGGTCCACTACCACCAAGATAAATCTATTGCCTGAAGCAGTAGGAGGGTCAAGGGGGCCAACTATGTCAACCCCTACCCTTTCAAAGGGAACCCCAACCACAGGCAGTGAAATAAGGGGTGCCTTTGGGGTGCCACCTGTCTTGCCACTGGCTTGACAGGTTTCACAGGACTTACAAAATTCCTTTGTGTCCTCAGACATCCTAGGCCAATGAAACAATGGAACCAGTCTGTCCCAAGTTTTCATTTGACCCAGGTGCCCAGCTAGGGGAATGTCATGTGCCAGGGTTAGGAGGAACTTTCTGTACTCCTGAGGAATCTCTAATCTCCTGGCAGCTCCAGGTTTAGGATCCCTATGCTCAGTGTACAAGAGGTTGTCCTCCCAGTAAACTCTGTGAGAGTCACTGACATCCCCATTAGCCTGTTTGACAGCTTGCTGTCTGAGACCCTCTAATGTGGGACAGGTTTGCTGTGCCACACTCAGCTCCTCTCTGGCAGGCCCCTCTTCACCCAAAAGCTCAGCAGTGTCTGCTTCCAGCTCCTCTGGTGTAGGTTCTGCACAGGGAGGGAATTCTTCTTCCTCAGAAGTAGAATCCACTGTAGAGGGAGGGATAGTAGGAAGTGGTTTGCTTCTACTAGCCCTAGCTTTAGGGAGCACTTGGTCCATTGTTCCAGGATCCAAGCTTCCCTGTCCTTTTTGCTTTTTGGCCTGAGCCCTTGTCAAAGCAAAATTATGCCCTGGGATGCCCAGCATTGCTGCATGGGCCTCCAACTCCACATCTGACCAAGCTGATGTCTCCAAATCATTCCCTAATAGACAGTCTACAGGTAAATCTGAAGCTACCACAACTTTCTTTGGACCAGTAACCCCCCCCCAGTTGAGATTAACAACAGCCATTGGGTGGCTAAGTGTGTTGTTGTGAGCATCGGTTACTTGGTACTGGTGACCAAGTAGGTGTTGTTCAGGGTGGACCAGTTTCTCTATGACCATAGTCACACTGGCACCAGTGTCCCTGTAGGCCTGAACCTCAACACCATTTATTAGGGGTAGCTGCTTGTACTTATCCATATTAAGGGGACAAGCAACTAAGGTGGCTAAATCAATAGCCCCCTCAGAGACTAACACAGCCTCTGTGGCCTCCCTAACAAGGCCAACCCCAACTAAGTTACCAATAGTGAGTCCAGCTACTCCCTTGGATTGGCTATTAGTAGTTTTGCTCCCACCACCACTGCTATTAGTAGGGACACTAGGTGTAGCAGTAGGGGTTGTAGTGGTAGGAGGCTTGGTGCCTTTCTTTGGAAAACTGTGATCTGTTGTCCAATGGCCTTTTATTTTACATAAATAGCACCATGGTTTCTTTTCCTTGTTCTGATTAAAAGAGGATTTGGGCCCACCACCCCCACCAGAGTGTTTTTGTGGTCCTGATGAAGACTCATTTTTAGATTTGTCCCCACCCTTGTCAGAAGACTTACCATCCTTCTTTTTGTTGCCATCTTTGTCACCCCCTGTATGAACTTTTCTGTTCACTCTTGTTCTGACCCATTTGTCTGCCTTCTTTCCCAATTCTTGGGGAGAGGTCAGATCAGAGTCCACCAAGTACTGGTGCAACAAATCAGACACACAATTATTAAGAATATGCTCTCTCAGGATCAAGTTATACAGGCTTTCAAAGTCAGTAACCTTACTGCCATGTAACCACCCCTCCAAGGCCTTCACTGAATGGTCAATGAAATCAACCCAGTCTTGTGAAGACTCCTTTTTGGTCTCTCTGAACTTTATCCTGTACTGTTCAGTGGTTAAGCCATAACCATCCAGGAGTGCATTCTTAAGAACTTGGAAATTATTAGCATCATTTTCTTTCACAGTAAGGAGCCTATCCCTACCTTTTCCACTAAATGATAGCCATAGGATAGCAGCCCACTGCCTTTGAGGGACATCCTGTACAACACAGGCCCTCTCAAGTGCAGCAAACCACTTGTTAATGTCATCCCCCTCCTTGTAAGGGGGAACTATCTTATGCAGATTCCTGGAATCATGCTCTTTTGCAGGATGACTATGGGGAATACTGCTGCTGCCACCATGGGTTTCTAAACCCAGTTTCTGTCTCTCCTTCTCTACTTCTAAAGTCTGTCTATCCAAATCCAGCTGTTGCTTCTTGAGCTTCAGTCTGGTTTGTTCCACTCTCAATCTATTGAGCTCCCTTTCTAACAATCTGTCATCAGGGTGGGTGGGAGGGACATGCCTTGAAACAGAAGTATGGTGAGAATGGACAGAAGGAGACCTGTCCCTTACAGAAGCCACCCTAACAGCTTGGCTAACAGAAACATCACTACCAGTATGGTGAGAATAAATGCTTTTGCTATGATGTGAGACAACACTATTTATATGGTGTGGCTCATCATCATTACCAACTATGCTAGACTGTCTAGTAATGGGCAGGCTAGGAAGTTTCTTTCCTGAATCTTTTCCTGGGGGAGTCCCTGGATCAGAATGAGAACCATTAGCTACTTTTTCAACAAATTGGGCACTTATGGCCTTATCCTGTACTCTAAGCATGTTAATTAACAGTTCTAAGGAAGGATTCTTCCCTACACTCAAACCTCTCTCTATGCAGAGACTCCTTGCTCCTTTCCAGCTAAGGTGATCATATGCAAGTTTGGACAGATCAACATTTTGGCCTGTGCCAGACATTTTTAGAGAGAGTTAAAGTGATAGTAAAAGATAAAAAGTTTGTCAGAGCTTTTAGAAAGAAAGAGAAAAAAACTTTTTAAACTTTTTAGAACTTTTTAGAAAGTTAGAAGTACTTTTCAGCACTTAGAAAAGAGTGAAAAGAGGAAATGCAAAACGTTTTGGCTATGTGTATATACACTGACCTTGTTTTGTATATTTTTCTCTTATGAAAAGTACAATGACAAGAGTGGTAAGTAGTCTCAAAGCACTTATCCCACCGCTGCACAACCAATGTAGGAGGCTGGACTGGCTTGTAGTGAGTACCAAGGGGTACTTGCACCTTGCACCAGGCCCAGTTATCCCTTATTAGTGTATAGGGTGTCTAGCAGCTTAGGCTGATAGATAATGGTAGCTTAGCAGAGCAGCTTAGGCTGAACTAGGAGACGTGTGAAGCTACTACAGTACCACTTAGTGTCATATGCACAATATCATAAGAAAACACAATACACAGTTATACTAAAAATAAAGGGACTTTATTTTTATGACAATATGCCAAAGTATCTTAGAGTGTACCCTCAGTGAGAGGATAGGAAATATACACAAGATATATATACACAATAGCAAACATATGCAGTATAGTCTTAGAAAACAGTGCAAACAATGTGTAGTTACAATAGGATGCAATGGGGAAACATAGGGATAGGGGCAACACAAACCATATACTCCAAAAGTGGAATGCGAACCACGAATGGACCCCAAACCTATGTGACCTTTTAGAGGGTCGCTGGGACTATTAGAAAATAGTGAGAGTTAGAAAAATAACCCTCCCCAAGACCCTGAAAAGTGAGTGCAAAGTGCACTAAAGTTCCCCTAAGGACAAAGAAGTCGTGTTAGAGGAATAATGCAGGAAAGACACAAACCAGCAATGCAACAACTGTGGATTTCCAATCTAGGGTACCTGTGGAACAAGGGGACCAAGTCCAAAAGTCACAAGCAAGTCGGAGATGGGCAGATGCCCAGGAAATGCCAGCTGCGGGTGCAAAGAAGCTTCTACTGGACAGAAGAAGCTGAGGTTTCTGCAGGAACGAAAAGGACTAGAGACTTCCACTTTAGTAGACGGATCCCTCTCGCTGTGGAGAGTCGTGCAGAAGTATTTTCCCGCCGAAAAAACGCCAACAAGCCTTGCTAGCTGCAAATCGTGCAGTTAGCGTTTTTGGACACTGCTGAGGCCCAGGAGGGACCAGGAGGTGGCAAATTGGACCAGCAGAGAGAGGGGACATCGAGCAAGACAAGGAGCCCTCTCTGAAGCCGGTAGCCCCTGGAGAAGTGCCAGAAAGAGGCACTACGAGGATGCGTGAAACGGTTCTCGCCGAAGTTGCACAAAGGAGTCCCACGTCGCCGGAGACCAACTTAGAAAGTCGTGCAATGCAGGTTAGAGTGCCGTGGACCCAGGCTTGGAAGTGCACAAAGGATTTCCGCCGGAAGTGCACAGGGGCCGGAGTAGCTGCAAAGTCGCGGTTCCCAGCAATGCAGCCCAGCGAGGTGAGGCAAGGACTTACCTCCACCAAACTTGGACTGAAGAGTCACTGGACTGTGGCGGTCACTTGGACAGAGTCGCTGGATTCGAGGGACCTCGCTCGTCGTGCTGAGAGGAGACCCAAGGGACCGGTAATGCAGCTTTTTGGTGCCTGCGGTTGCAGGGGGAAGATTCCGTCGACCCACAGGAGATTTCTTCGGAGCCTCTGGTGCAGAGAGGAGGCAGGCTACCCCCACAGCATGCACAAGCAGGAAAACAGTCGAGAAGGCGGCAGGATCAGCGTTACAGAGTTGCAGTAGTCGTCTTTGCTACTATGTTGCAGGTTTGCAGGCTTCCAGCGCGGTCAGCAGTCGATTCCTTATCAGAAGGTGAAGAGAGAGATGCAGAAGAACTCGGCTGAGCTCATGCATTCGTTATCTGAAGTTTCCCCAGAGACAGAGACCCTAAATAGCCAGAAAAGAGGGTTTGGCTACCTAGGAGCGAGGATAGGCTACTAACACCTGAAGGAGCCTATCAGAAGGAGTCTCTGACGTCACCTGGTGGCACTGGCCACTCAGATTAGTCCAGTGTGCCAGCAGCACCTCTGTTTCCAAGATGGCAGAGGTCTGGAGCACACTGGAGGAGCTCTGGACACCTCCCAGGGGAGGTGCAGGTCAGGGGAGTGGTCACTCCCCTTTCCTTTGTCCAGTTTCGCGCCAGAGCAGGGCTAAGGGGTCCCCTGAACCGGTGTAGACTGGCTTATGCAGAATTGGGCACCTCTGTGCCCAACAAAGCATTTCCAGAGGCTGGGGGAGGCCACTCCTCCCCTGCCTTCACACCATTTTCCAAAGGGAGAGGGTGTCACTCCCTCTCTCAGAGGAAGTTCTTTGTTCTGCCATCCTGGGCCAGGCCTGGCTGGACCCCAGGAGGGCAGATGCCTGTCTGAGGGGTTGGCAGCAGCTGCAGTGAAACCCCAGGAAGGGCAGTTTGGCAGTACCAGGGTCTGTGCTACAGACCACTGGGATCATGGAATTGTACCAACAATGCCAGGATGGCATAGAGGGGGCAATTCCATGATCATAGACATGTTACATGGCCATATTCGGAGTTACCATTGTGAAGCTACATATAGATAGTGACCTATATGTAGTGCACGCGTGTAATGGTGTCCCCGCACTCACAAAGTTCAGGGAATTGGCTCTGAACAATGTGGGGGCACCTTGGCTAGTGCCAGGGTGCCCTCACACTAAGTAACTTTGCACCTAACCTTTACCAGGTAAAGGTTAGACATATAGGTGACTTATAAGTTACTTAAGTGCAGTGTAAAATGGCTGTGAAATAACGTGGACGTTATTTCACTCAGGCTGCAGTGGCAGGCCTGTGTAAGAATTGTCAGAGCTCACCATGGGTGGCAAAAGAAATGCTGCAGCCCATAGGGATCTCCTGGAACCCCAATACCCTGGGTACCTCAGTACCATATACTAGGGAATTATAAGGGTGTTCCAGTAAGCCAATGTAAATTGGTAAAAATGGTCACTAACCTGTTAGTGACAATTTGGAAATAAATGAGAGAGCATAACCACTGAGGTTCTGATTAGCAGAGCCTCAGTGAGACAGTTAGTCACTACACAGGTAACACATTCAGGCACACTTATGAGCACTGGGGCCCTGGGTTACCAGGGTCCCAGTGACACAGACAACTAAAACAACATATTTACAGTGAAAAATGGGGGTAACATGCCAGGCAAGATGGTACTTTCCTACACAACCCCCCCCCAAACGAAGGACAATAAGACTAGCCATGACCTGATGAGTCTTCATTGTCTAAGTGGAAATATCTGGAGAGTCCATCTGCATTGGAGTGGCTACTCCCAGGTCTATGTTCCACTGTATAGTCCATTCCCTGTAGGGATATGGACCACCTCAACAATTTAGGATTTTCACCTTTCATTTGTTTTAGCCAAAGTAGAGGTTTGTGGTCTGTCTGAACAATGAAGTGAGTGCCAAACAGGTATGGCCTCAACTTCTTCAGAGCCCAGACCACAGCAAAGGCCTCCCTCTCAATGGCAGACCAACGCTTTTCTCTAGGGGTCAACCTCCT
Organism: Pleurodeles waltl; assembly: GCF_031143425.1. Lineage (NCBI taxonomy): Eukaryota > Metazoa > Chordata > Amphibia > Caudata > Salamandridae > Pleurodeles > Pleurodeles waltl. The sequence goes on along the minus strand of NC_090436.1, from coordinate 14,374,026 downwards.
ACTAATAAAAGCAACAGGTTGATCCTGGCCCTCAGAATTAAGTTGTGATAGGACTGCCCCTACTCCTAATTCAGATGCATCAGTTTGGACATAGAATTTTTTAGAGTAACAAGGGCTTTTCAGGACAGGTGCAGAGCACATGGCCTGCTTCAGCTCCTCAAAAGCTTTCTGACAGTTTGCTGTCCATAATACCTTTTTAGGCATTTTCTTGGATGTGAGGTCATTAAGAGGGGCTGCAATGGAGCCATAGTTCTTAATGAACCTCCTGTAATACCCAGTGAGGCCTAGGAAGGCTCTCACCTGAGTCTGAGTGGTAGGGGGAACCCAATCAATAATTGTTTGGATTTTCCCCTGAAGTGGTGCAATCTGTTCCCCACCAACAAGGTGTCCCAGATAAACCACCTTACCCTGCCCTATCTGGCACTTTGAAGCCTTGATAGTGAGGCCTGCCTTTTGCAGGGCCTCTAAAACTTTCCATTGGATAGACCAGGTGCTCATCCCAGCTGGAGCTAAAGACAGCTATATCGTCCAGATATGCTGCACTGAAAGCTTCTAGCCCTTGCAGGACTGTGTTCACCAACCTCTGAAAAGTGGCAGGTGCATTTTTCAAACCAAAAGGCATTACAGTGAACTGGTAATGTCCTCCAATGGTTGAAAATGCAGTCTTAGGTTGAGCATCTTCTGACAATTTGATCTGCCAATACCCTGCAGTCAAGTCAAAAGTGCTTAGATACTTGGCAGATGCCAGTGTATCTATGAGCTCATCTGCCCTGGGTATAGGGTGAGCATCAGTTTTGGTTACCAAGTTGAGACCTCTGTAGTCTACACAACACCGCATTTCCTTCTTTCCATCTTTGGAATGAGGTTTTGGTACAAGTACCACAGGAGAAGCCCATGGACTTTCAGAGTGCTCAACCACTCCTAGTTCTAACATTTTCTGCACCTCTTGCTTTATGCAGTCCCTGACATGGTCAGGCTGCCTATAGATCTTACTTTTGACAGGCAAGCTGTCTCCAGTATCTATAGTGTGCTCACACCAAGAGGTGGTACCTGGCACAGTAGAGAAGAGTTCAGAGAATTGATCTAGGAGATTTATGCAATTGTTTTTCTGCTCAGCAGTAAAACAATCAGCCAAAACTACACCTTCCACAAGAGCATCTTGTTCTGTGGAAGAGAAGAGATCAGGTAGAGGATCACTGTCTTCTTCCTGTCCCTCATCAGTTGCCATGAGCAGGGTGAGATCAGCCCTGTCATAGTAGGGTTTCAGGCGGTTTACATGGAGTACCCTAAGGGGACTCCTTGCAGTGCCTAAGTCAACCAAGTAGGTGACTTCACCCTTTTTCTCAACAATTGTGAGGGGACCACTCCATTTATCTTGGAGTGCTCTTGGGGCCACAGGCTCCAAGACCCACACTTTCTGCCCTGATTGGTACTGAACCAAAACAGCCTTCTGATCATGCCATTGCTTCTGGAGCTCTTGGCTGGCCTGAAGGTTTTTACTGGCCTTTTTCATATACTCAGCCATCCTTGATCTGAGGCCAAGTACATAGTCCACAATATCCTGCTTAGGAGCTTTTAAAGGTTGTTCCCAACCCTCCTTTACAAGTGTGAGTGGACCCCTAACAGGGTGTCCAAAAAGAAGTTCTAAGGGGCTGAAGCCCACTCCTTTCTGGGGTACCTCCCTGTAGGCAAAAAGGAGGCATGGTAAAAGGATATCCCATCTCCTGCGGAGTTTTTCAGGGAGACCCATAATCATGCCTTTGAGAGTTTTGTTAAATCTCTCCACCAGTTCATTTGTTTGTGGATGATAGGGTGTAGTGAACTTATAAGTCACACCACACTCCTTCCACATGGCCTTTAAGTATGCAGACATGAAATTGCTTCCCCTGTCTGATACTACTTCCTTTGGGAAGCCCACCCTGGAAAATATTCCCAGGAGGGCCTTTGCCACTGCAGGATCTGTAGTGGTCCTTAAAGGAATAGCTTCAGGGTATCTTGTGGCATGGTCCACTACCACCAAGATGAATCTATTGCCTGAAGCAGTAGGAGGGTCAAGGGGGCCAACTATGTCAACCCCTACTCTTTCAAAGGGAACCCCAACCACAGGTAGTGGAATAAGGGGTGCCTTTGGAGTGCCACCTGTTTTGCCACTGGCTTGACAGGTTTCACAGGACTTACAAAAATCTTTTGTGTCCTCAGACATCCTAGGCCAATGAAACAGGGGAACAAGCCTGTCCCAAGTTTTCATTTGTCCTAGATGCCCAGCTAGGGGAATGTCGTGTGCCAGAGTTAGGAGGAACTTTCTGTACTCCTGAGGAATCACTAATCTCCTGGCAGCTCCAGGTTTAGGATCCCTATGCTCAGTGTACAAGAGGTTGTCCTCCCAGTAAACTCTGTGAGAGTCACTGACATCCCCATTAGCCTGTTTGACAGCTTGCTGTCTCAGACCCTCTAATGTGGGACAGGTTTGCTGTGCCACACTCAGCTCCTCTCTGGCAGGCCCCCCTTCACCCAAAAACTCAGCAGTATCTGCTTCAAGCTCCTCTGGTGTAGGTTCTGCACAGGGAGGGAATTCTTCTTCCTCTGAAGTTGAATCCACTGTAGAGGGAGGGATAGTAGGAAGTGGTTTGCTTCTACTAGCCCTAGCTTTAGGGAGCACTTGGTCCATTGTTCCAGGATCCAAGCTTCCCTGTCCTTTTTGCTTTTTGGCCTGAGCCCTGGTTAAAGCAAAAATATGCCCTGGGATGCCCAGCATTGCTGCATGGGCCTCCAACTCCACATCTGACCAAGCTGATGTCTCCAAATCATTTCCTAGTAGACAGTCTACAGGTAAATCTGTGGCTACCACAACTTTCTTTGGACCAGTAACCCCCCCCCAGTTGAGATTAACAACAGCCATGGGGTGGCTAAGTGTGTTGTTGTGAGCATCGGTTACTTGGTACTGGTGACCAAGTAGGTGTTGTTCAGGGTGGACCAGTTTCTCTATGACCATAGTCACACTGGCACCAGTGTCCCTGTAGGCCTGAACCTCAACACCATTTATTAGGGGTAGCTGCCTGTACTTATCCATATTAAGGGGACAAGCAGCTAAGGTGGCTAAATCAATAGCCCCCTCAGAGACTAACACAGCCTCTGTGGCCTCCCTAACAAGGCCAACCCCAACTAAATTACCAAAAGTGAGCCCAGCTACTCCCTTGGATTGGCTATTAGTAGGTTTGCTCCCACCACCACTGCTATTAGTAGGGACACTAGGTGTAGCAGTAGGGGTTGTAGTGGTAGGAGGCTTGGTGCTTTTCTTTGGACAACTGGAATCTGTTGCCCAATGGCCTTTTACTTTACATAAATAGCACCATGGTTTCTTTTCCTTGTTCTGATTAAAGGAGGATTTGGAAAAGTGTTTTTGAGGGCCTGATGAAGACTCATTTTTAGATTTGTCCCCACCCTTGTCTGAAGACTTACCATCCTTCTTTTTGTTGCCATCTTTGTCACCCCCTGTATGAACTTTTCTGTTCACTCTTGTTCTGACCCATTTGTCTGCCTTCTTTCCCAATTCTTGGGGAGAGGTCAGATCAGAGTCCACCAAGTACTGGTGCAACAAATCAGACACACAATTATTAAGAATTTGCTCTCTCAGGATCAAGTTATACAGGCTTTCAAAGTCAGTAACCTTACTGCCATTTAACCACCCCTCCAAGGCCTTCACTGAATGGTCAATGAAATCAACCCAGTCTTGTGAAGACTCCTTTTTGGTCTCTCTGAACTTTATCCTGTATTGTTCAGTGGTTAAGCCATAACCATCCAGGAGTGCATTCTTAAGAACTGTAAAATTATTGGCATCACTTTCTTTCACAGTAAGGAGCCTATCCCTACCTTTTCCACTAAATGATAGCCATAGGATAGCAGCCCACTGCCTTTGAGGGACATCCTGTACAACACAGGCCCTCTCAAGTTCAGCAAACCACTTGTTAATGTCATCCCCCTCCTTATAAGGGGGAACTATCTTATGCAGATTCCTGGAATCATGCTCTTTTACAGGATGACCATGGGGAATACTGCTGCTGCCACCATGGGTTTCAAAACCCAATTTCTGTCTTTCCCTCTCTATTTCTAAGGACTGTCTATCCAAATCCAGCTGTTGCTTTTTAAGCTTCAGTCCGGTTTGTTCCACCCTCAACTTATTGAGTTCCCTTTCTAACAATCTGTCTTCAGGGCTGGTGGGAGGGACATTTATAGATACAGAGGTGTGATGGGAATGAACAGAAGGAGACCTGTCCCTTACAGAGGCCACCCTAACAGCTTGGCTGACAGTGTAATGTGAGAGCACATCATCTGTATGATGTGACTCCACCTCAGTATCAACTATGCTAGACTGTCTAGTAATGGGCAGGCTAAGAAGTTTCTTTCCTGAACCTTTTCCTGGGGGAGTCCCTGTATCAGATTGAGAACCATTAGCTACTTTTTCAACAGATGGGGCACTTATGACCTTATCCTGTTCTCTAAGCATGTTAATTAACAGTTCCAAGGAAGGATTCTTCCCTACACTCAAACCTCTCTCTACACAGAGACTCCTTGCTCCTTTCCAGCTAAGGTAGTCATATGCAAGTTTGGACAGATCAACATTTTGGCCTGTGCCAGACATTTTTAGAGAGAGTTAAAGTGATAGAAAAAGAGAAAAAAGTTTTCAGAACTTTTTTAGAAAGACAGAAAAAAAACTTTTTAAACTTTTAAGAACTTTTTGAAAGTTTAGAAGTACTTTTCAGCACTTTAGAAAAGAGTGAAAAGAGGAAATGCAAAACTTTTTAGCACTGTGTACACACACTGAACTTGTTTTGTATATTTTTCTCTTATGAAAAGTACAATGGCAAGAGTGGTAAGTAGTCTCAAAGCACTTATCCCAACGCTGCACAACCAATGTAGGAGGCTGGACTGGCTTGTATTGAGCACCAAGGGGTACTTGCACCTTGCACCAGGCCCAGTTATCCCTTATTAGTGTATAGGGTGTCTAGCAGCTTAGGCTGATAGATAATGGTAGCTTAGCAGAGCAGCTTAGGCTGAACTAGAAGACGTGTGAAGCTACTACAGTACCACAAGTGTCACTTGCACAATATCATAAGAAAACACAATACACAGTTATACTAAAAATAAAGGTACTTTATTTTTATGACAATATGCCAAAGTATCTTAGAGTGTACCCTCAGTGAGAGGATAGCAAATATACACAAGTTATATGTACACAATACCAAAAATATGCAGTATAGTCTTAGAAAACAGTGCAAACAATGTATAGTTTCAATAGGATGCAAAGGGGACACATAGGGATAGGGGCAACACAAACCATATACTCCAAAAGTGGAATGCGAACCACGTATGGACCCCAAACCTATGTGACCTTGTAGAGGGTCGCTGGGACTATTAGAAAATAGTGAGAGGTAGAAAATTAGCCCTCCCCAAGACCCTGAAAAGTGAGTGCAAAGTGCACTAAAGTTCCCCAAAAGACAAAGAAGTTGTGATAGAGGAATAAGGCAGGAAAGACACAAACCAACAATGCAACAACTGTGGATTTCCAATCTAGGGTACCTGTGGAACAAGGGGACCAAGTCCAAAAGTCACAACCAAGTCGGAGATGGGCATATGCCCAGGAAATGCCAGCTGTGGATGCAAAGAAGCTTCTACTGGACAGAAGAAGCTGAGGTTTCTGCAGGAACGAAAAGGGCTAGAGACTTCCCCTTTGGTGGACGAATCCCACTTGCCTTGGAGAGTCGTGCAGAAGTATTTTCCCACCAAAAGAACGCCAACAAGCCTTGCTAGCTGCAAATTGTGCGGTTAGCGTTTTTGGACGCTGCTGAGGCCCAGGAGGGACCAGGAGGTCGCAAATTGGACCAGGAGAGAGAAGGGACATCGAGCAAGACAAGGAGCCCTCTCAAAAGCAGGTAGCATCCAGAGAAGTGCCAGAAACAGGCACTACAAAGATGCATGAAATGGTGCTCGCCGAATTTGCATAAAGGAGTCCCACGTCGCCGGAGACCAAGTTAGAAAGTCGTGCAATGCAGGTTAGAGTGCCGTGGACCCAGGCTTGGCTGTGCACAAAGGATTTCCGCCGGAAGTGCACAGGGGCCGGAGTAGCTGCAAAAGTTGCGGTTCCCAGCAATGCAGTCTAGCGAGGTGAGGCAAGGACTTACCTCCACCAAACTTGGACTGAAGAGTCACTGGACTGTGGGGGTCACTTGGACAGAGTTGCTGGATTCGAGGGACCTCGCTCGTCATGCTGAGAGGAGACCCAAGGGACCAGTAATGCAGCTTTTTGGTGCCTGCGGTTGCAGGGGGAAGATTCCGTCGACCCACGGGAGATTTCTTCGGAGCTTCTGGTGCAGAGAGGAGGCAGACTACCCCCACAGCATGCACAAACAGGAAAACAGTCGAGAAGGCGGCAGGATCAGCGTTACAGAGTTGCAGTAGTCGTCTTAGCTACTTTGTTGCAGTTTTGCAGGCTTCCAGCGCGGTCAGCAGTCGATTCCTTATCAGAAGGTGAAGAGAGAGATGCAGAGGAAGTCGGATGAGCTCTTGCATTCGTTATCTAAAGTTTCCCCAGAGACAAAGACCCTAAATAGCCAGAAAAGAGGGTTTGGCTACTTAGGAGAGAGGATAGGCTACTAACACCTGAAGGAGCCTATCAGAAGGAGTCTCTGACGTCACCTGGTGGCACTGGCCACTCAGAGCAGTCCAGTGTGCCAGCAGCACCTCTGTTTCCAAGATGGCAGAGGTCTGGGGCACACTGGAGGAGCTCTGGACACCTCCCAGGGGAGGTGCAGGTCAGGGGAGTGGTCACTCCCCTTTCCTTTGTCCAGTTTCGCGCCAGAGCAGGGGCTAAGGGGTCCCTGAACCGGTGTAGACTGGCTTATGCAGAATTGGGCACATCTGTGCCCAAGAAAGCATTTCCAGAGGCTGGGGGAGGCTACCCCTCCCCTGCCTTCACACCATTTTCCAAAGGGAGAGGGTGTAACACCCTCTCTCAGAGGAAGTCCTTTGTTCTGCCATCCTGGGACAAGCCTGGCTTGACCCCAGGGGGGCAGAAACCTGTCTGAGGGGTTGGCAGCAACTGCAGTGAAACCCCAGGAAAGGCAGTTTAGCAGTACCAGGGTCTGTGCTACAGACCACTGGGATCATCGAATTGTGCCAACAATGCCAGGATGGCATAGAGGGGGCAATTCCATGATCTTAGACATGTTACATGGCCATATTCGGAGTTACCATTGTGAAGCTACATATAGGTATTGACCTATATGTAGTGCACGCGTGTAATGGTGTCCCCGCACTCACAAAGTTCAGGGAATTGGCTCTGAACAATGTGGGGGCACCTTGGCTAGTGCCAGGGTGCCCTCACACTAAGTAACTTTGTACCTAACCTTTACCAGGTAAAGGTTAGACATATAGGTGACTTATAAGTTACTTAAGTGCAGTGTAAAATGGCTGTGAAATAACGTGGACGTTATTTCACTCAGGCTGCAGTGGCAGGCCTGTATAAGAATTGTCAGAGCTCCCTATGGGTGGCAAAAGAAATGCTGCAGCCCATAGGGATCTCCTGGAACCCCAATACCCTGGGTACCTCAGTACCATATACTAGGGAATTATAAGGGTGTTCCAGTAAGCCAATGTAAATTGGTAAATTAGTCACTAGCCTGTTAGTGACAATTTGGAAAGAAATGAGAGAGCATAACCACTGAGGTTCTGATTAGCAGAGCCTCAGTGAGACAGTTAGTCACTACACAGGTAACACATTCAGGCACACTTATGAGCACTGGGGCCCTGGCTGGCAGGGTCCCAGTGACACATACAACTAAAACAACATATATACAGTGAAAAATGGGGGTAACATGCCAGGCAAGATGGTACTTTCCTACACATATATACAGTGAAAAATGGGGGTAACATGCCAGGCAAGATGGTACTTTCCTACACTTACCACTTTGTCATATTGTACTTTTCATAAGAGAAAAATATACAAAACAATTTCAGTGTATGTACACCTAACCAAAAAGTTTTGCTTTTCTCCTCTCACTTCTTTGCTAAGTGCTGAAAAGTACCTCTAAAACTTTCAAAAAGTTCTCAAAAAGTTTAAAACGTTTTTTTTCTGCTCTTTAAAAAGTTCTGAAACTTTTCTTTTCTTTTTCTGTCCCTTAAACCTTTTCTATCATGTCTGGTACAGGCCAAACTCTTGATCTGGCAAGCATAGCTTATGACAACCTTAGCTGGAAGGAAGCAAGGAGTCTCTGCATAGATAGATGTTTAGGGGTAGGAAAGATCCCCTCAAGACAACTGTTAGTTAATATGCTCATTGAACAAGATAAGACCTTAGTTGGCACTTCTGGTGAGAAATTAGCTCATGGTTCCCACTCTGATTCTGGGGCACCCCCACTGAAAGATTTGGGAGGGAATCTTTCCAACCTGCCCCTTAGCCGGCCACCTAGCATAGCTGGTACTGATGTGAATTCTCATCACAGTAATAGTGTTACTTCTCATCACAGTAGGAGTGTTACTTCTGTATGCCAGAATGTTAGAGTGCCATCTGTTAGGGAAAGATCTCCCTCTGTTCATTCTCACCCTTCTTCTGTGTCAAGGAATGCCCAACCCACCCACCCTGATGACAGAGTGTTAGAAAGGGAGCTTAATAGATTGAGAGTGGAAGAATCCAGGCTGAAGCTCAAGAAGCAACAGCTGGATTTAGATAGGCAAGCCTTTGATTTAGAAAAAGAAAGACAGAGATTGGGGTTAGGACCCCATGGTGGCAGCAGCAGTATTCCAAATAGTCATCCTGCAAAAGAGCATGATTCTAGGAATCTGCACAAGATAGTTCCCCCTTACAAGGAGGGAGATGACATTAACAAGTGGTTTGCTGCACTTGAGAGGGCCTGTGTTGTACAGGAGGTCCCTCAAAGGCACTGGGCTGCTATCCTATGGCTATCTTTCAGTGGAAAGGGTAGGGATAGGCTCCTTACTGTTAAGGAAAGTGATGCCAATAATTTTACAGTTCTTAAGAATGCACTCCTAGATGGTTATGGCTTAACCACTGAACAGTACAGGATCAAGTTCAGAGAAACCAAAAAGGAGTCTTCACAAGACTGGGTAGACTTTGTTGACCATTCAGTGAAGGCCTTGGAGGGGTGGTTGCATGGCAGTAAAGTTTCTTAAAGTATAACTTAATCCTGAGAGAGCATATTCTTAACAATTGTTTGTCTGATTTGTTACACCAGTACAAGGTAGACTCCGATCTGACCTCTCCCCAAGAATTGGGAAAGAAGGCAGACAAATGGGTCAGAACAAGGGTGAACAGAAAAGTCCATACAGGGGGTGACAAGGATGGCAAGAAGAAGGATGGTAAGTCTTCTGACAAGGGTGGGGGACAAATCAAAAAATGAGTCTTCATCAGGCCCACAAAAACACTCTGGTGGGGGTGGTGGGCCCAAATCCTCTTCAAATCAAAACAAAGAAAAGAAACCATGGTGCTATTTATGTAAAATAAAAGGCCATTGGACAACTGACCCCAGTTGCCCAAAGAAAAGCACCAAGCCTCCTACCACTACAACCCCTGCTGCTACACCTAGTGCCCCTAGTAATAGCAGTGGTGGTGGGAGCAAACCTACTAATAGCCAATCCAAGGGAGTACCTGGGCTCACTTTTGGTAATTTAGTTGGGGTTGGTCTTGTTAGGGAGACCACAGAGGCTGTGTTAGTCTCTGAGGGGGCCATTGATTTGGCCACCTTGGTTGCTTGTCCCCTTAATATGGATAAGTACAAGCAACTACCCCTAATAAATGGTGTTGAGGTTCAGGCCTACAGGGACACAGGTGCCAGTGTTACAATGGTAATAGAGAAACAGGTCCACCCTGAACAACACCTACTTGGTCACCAGTACCAAGTGACTGATGCTCATAACAAAAGTCTTAGCCACCCCATGGCTGTTGTGAATCTCAACTGGGGGGGGGGGGGGGGGGGGTTACTGGTCCAAAGAAAGTTGTGGTTGCCTCAGATCTACATGTAGACTGTCTACTAGGGAACAATTTAGAGACATCAGCTTGGGCAGAAGTGGAGTTGGAGGCTCATGCAGCAATGCTGGGCATTCCAGGGCATATTTTTGCTTTGTCCAGGGCTCAGGCCAAAAAGCAAAAAGGACAGGGTAACTTGGATCCTGGAAGAATGGACCAAGTGCTCCCTAAAGCTAGGGTTAGTAAAGGTAAAACACTACCTACTATCCCTCCCTCTACAGTGGATTCAACTTCTGAGGAAGAAGAATTTCCACCCTGTGCAGAACCTACACCAGAGGAGCTGGAAGCAGACACTGCTGAGCTTTTGGTTGAAGGGGGCCTGTCAGGGAGGAGCTGAGTGTGGCACAGCATACCTGTCCCACACTAGAGGGTCTAAGGCAGCAAGCTGTCAAACAAGCAAATGGGGATGTCAGTGACTCTCACAGAGTTTACTGAGAAGATAACCTTTTGTATACTGAAGCAAGGGATCCAAAACCTGGAGCTGCCAGGAGATTGGTGATTCCTCAGGAATACAGAAAGTTCCTCCTAACTCTAGCCCACGACATTCCCTTAGCTGGACATTTGGGGCAAATGAAAACTTGGGACAGGCTTGTCCCCTTGTTTCATTGGCCTAGAATGTCAGAGGACACAAAGGAATTTTGTAAGTCCTGTGAAACCTGTCAAGCCAGTGGCAAGACAGGTGGCACCCCAAAGGCACCCCTTATTCCACTGCCTGTGGTTGGTGTTCCCTTTGAAAGGGTAGGGGTTGACATAGTTTGCCCCCTTGACCCTCCTACTGCATCAGGCAATAGGTTTATCTTGGTGGTAGTGGACCATGCCACCAGATATCCTGAAGCAATTCCTCTAAGGACCACTACAGCTCCTGCAGTGGCAAAGGCCCTCCTGGGAATCTTTTCCAGGGTGGGCTTCCCAAAAGAGGTGGTATCAGACAAAGGAAGCAATTTCATGTCTGCTTACTTAAAGGCCATGTGGAAGGAATGTGGTGTGACATACAAGTTCACCACACGCTATCACCCACAAATAAATGGACTGGTTGAGAGGTTTAATAAAACTCTCAAAGGAATGATAATGGGACTCCCTGACAAACTCCGCAGGAGATGGGATGTCCTGTTACCTTGCCTCCTTTTTGCTTACAGGGAGGTACCTAAGAAAGGAGTGGGCTTCAGCCCCTTTGAACTCCTATTTGGACACCCCGTAAGAGGTCCTCTAACACTTGTGAAGGAGGGTTGGGATCAACCTTTAAAAGCTCCAAAGCAAGACACAGTGGACTATGTACTTGACCTAAGATCTAGGATGGCTGAGTACATGAAAAAGGCCAGTAAAAACCTTCAGGCCAGCCAAGAGCTCCAAAAGCAATGGCATGACCAGAAGGCTGTTTTGGTTCAGTACCAACCAGGGCAGAAAGGGTGGGTCTTGGAGCCTGTGGCCCCAAGAGCACTCCAAGACAAATGGAGAGGACCCCACATAATTGTTGAAAAGAAGGGTGAAGTCACATACTTAGTTGACATAGGCACTGCCAGGAGTCCCCTTAGGGTGCTCCATGTCAATCGCCTGAAACCCTACTATGACAGGGCTGATCTCACCCTGCTCATGGCAACAGATGAGGGACAGGAAGAAGAGAGTGACCCTCTCCCAGATCTCTTCTCTTCCACAGAACAAGATGCTCTAGTGGAAGGTGTAGTACTGGCAGATTGTCTTACTGCTGAGCAGAAAGACCACTGCATAAATCTCCTGGGTCAGTTTTCTGAATTCTTTTCTACTGTGCCTGGCACCACTTCTTGGTGTGAGCACACTATAGATACTGGAGACAGCTTGCCTGTCAAAAGTGAGATCTATAAACAGCCTGACCATGTCAGAGACTGCATAAAACAAGAGGTTCAGAAAATGCTTGAACTGGGAGTGGTTGAGCACTCTGAAAGTCCATGGGCCTTTCCTGTGGTACTTGTACCAAAACCTCATTCCAAAGATGGTTAAAGGGAAATGAGATTTTGTGTTGACTACAGAGGTCTCAACCAGGTAACCAAAACTGATGCTCACCCAATACCCAGGGCAGATGAGCTCATAGATACACTGGCATCTGCCAAGTATCTAAGCACCTTTGATTTGACTGCAGGGTATTGGCAGATCAAGTTATCAGAGGATGCAAAAGCAAAAACTGCATTTTCAACCATTGGAGGCCATTACCAATTCACAGTAATGCCTTTTGGATTGAAAAATGCACCTGCCACTTTTCAAAGGTTGGTGAACACAGTCCTGCAAGGGCTGGAAGCTTTTAGTGCAGCATATCTAGATGATATAGCTGTCTTTAGCTCCAGCTGGGATGATCACCTGGTCCACCTATGGAAAGTTTTGGAGGCCCTGCAAAAGGCAGGACTCACTATCAAGGCTTCAAAGTGCCAGATAGGGCAGGGGAAAGTGGTTTATTTGGGACACCTGGTAGGTGGAGAACAGATTGCACCACTTCAGGGGAAAATCCAAACTATTATAGATTGGGTTCCCCCTACAACTCAGACTCAGGTGAGAGCCTTTTTAGGCCTCACTGAGTACTACAGGAGGTTCATAAAGAACTATGGCTCCATTGAAGCCCCTCTTAATGACCTCACATCTAAGAAAATGCCAATAAAGGTATTATGGACAGCAAACTGTCAGAAAGCTTTTGAGGAGCTGAAGCAGGCCATGTGCTCTGCACCTGTCCTGAAAAGCCCTTGTTACTCTAAAAAATTCTATGTCCAAACTGATGCATCTGAATTAGGAGTAGGGGCAGTCCTATCACAACTTAATTCTGAGGGCCAGGATCAACCTGGTGCTTTTATCAGCAGGAGGTTGACCCCTAGAGAAAAGCGTTGGTCTGCCATAGAGAGGGAGGCCTTTGCTGTGGTCAGGGCACTGAAGAAGTTGAGGCCATACCTGTTTGGCACTCACTTCATTCTTCAGACAGACCACAAACCTCTACTTTGGCTAAAACAAATGAAAGGTGAAAATCATAAATTGTTGAGGTGGTCCATATCCCTACAGGGAATGGACTATACAGTGGAACATAGACCTGGGAGTACCCACTCCAATGCAGATGGACTCTCCAGATATTTCCACTTAGACAATGAAGACTCATCATTTCATGGCTAGTCTTATTGTCCTTCGTTTGGTGGGGGGTTGTGTAGGAATGTACGATCTTGCATGGCATGTTACCCCCATATTTTACTGTATATATGTTGTTTTAGTTGTATGTGTCACTGGGACCCTGCCAGCCAGGGCCCCAGTGCTCATAAGTGTGCCCTGTATGTGTTACCTGTGTTATGACTAACTGTCTCACTGAGGCTCTGCTATTCAGAACCTCAGTGGTTATGCTCTCTCATTTCTTTCCAAATTGTCACTAACAGTCTAGTGACGAATTTCACCAATTTACATTGGCATACTGGAACACCCTTATAATTCCCTAGTATATGGTACTGAGGTACCCAGGGTATTGGGGTTCCAGGAGATCCCTATGGGCTGCAGCATTTCTTGTGCCAACCATAGGGAGCTCTGACAATTCTTACACAGGCCTGCCAGTGCAGCCTGAGTGAAATATCGTCCACGTTATTTCACAGCCATTTACCACTACACTTAAGTAACTTATAAGTCACCTATATGTCTAACCTTTACCTGGTAAAGGTTGGGTGCTAAGTTACTTAGTGTGTGGGCACCCTGGCACTAGCCAAGGTGCCCCGACATTGTTCAGGGCAAATTCCCCGGACTTTGTGAGTGCGGGGACACCATTACACGCGTGCACTATACATATGTCACGACATATGTATAGCGTCACAATGGTAACTCCGAACATGGCCATGTAACATGTCTAAGATCATGGAATTGTCACCCCAATGCCATTCTGTCATTAGGGAGACAATTCCATGATCCCCCGAGTCTCTAGCTCAGACCCGGATACTGTCAAACTACCTTTCCCGGGGTTTCACTGCAGCTGCTGCCAACCCCTCAGACAGGTTTCTGCCCTCCTGGGGTCCAGCCAGGCTTGGCCCAGGAAGGCAGAACAAAGGACTTCCTCAAAGAGAGGGTGTTACACCCTCTCCCTTTGGAAAAAGGTGTCAGGGCTGGGAGGAGTAGCCTCCCCCAGCCTCTGGAAATGCTTTGATGGGCACAGATGGTGCCCATCTCTGCATAAGCCAGTCTGCACCGGTTCAGGGATCCCTCAGCCCTGCTCTGGCGCGAAACTGGACAAAGGAAAGGGGAGTGACCACCCAGGGGAGGTGCCCAGAGTGCCTCCAGTGTGTCCCAGACCTCTGCCATCTTGGAATCAGAGGTGTTTGTGGCACACTGGACTGCTCTGAGTGGCCAGTGCCAGCAGGTGACGTCAGAGGCTCCTTCTGATAGGCTCTTACCTCTCTTGGTAGCCAATCCTCTTTCCTAGGTAGCCAAACCTCCTTTTCTGGCTATTTAGGGTCTCTGCTTTGGGGATCTCACCAGATAACGAATGCAAGAGCTCACCAGAGTTCCTCTGCATCTCCCTCTTCACCTTTGCCAAAGGATCGACCGCTGACTGCTCAGAACGCCTGCAAAACCGCAACAAAGTAGCAAGACGACTACTAGCAACCTTGTATCGCTTCATCCTGCTGGCTTTCTCAACTGTTTCCAGGTGGTGCATGCTCTGGGGGTAGCCTGCCTCCTTTCTGCACCAGGAGCACTGAAGAAATCTCCCGTGGGTCGACGGAATCTTCCCCCTGCAACCGCAGGCAACAAAAGACTGCATCACCGGTCCTCTGGGTGCCCTATCAGTACAACGAGCGTGGTCCCTGGAACTCAGCAACTCTGTCCAAGTGACTCCCACAGTCCAGTGACTCTTCAGTCCAAGTTTGGTGGAGGTAAGTCCTTGCCTCCCCACGCTAGACTGCATTGGTGGGTACCATGTGATTTGCAGCTGCTCCGTCTCCTGTGCATTCTTCCAGGATTTCCTTTGTGCACAGCCAAGCCTGGGTCCCCGACACTCCTTCCTGCAATGCACAACCTTCTGAGTTGTCCTCCGGCATCGTGGGACTCCCTTTTGTGACTTCAGGTGGATTCCGGTTCACTTTTCTTCTAAGTGCCTGTTCAGGTACTTCTGCGGGTGCTGCCTGCTTGAGGGTTCCCTACGTTGCTGGGCGCCCCCTCTGTCTCCTCATCCAATTGGCGACATCCTGGTTCATCCTGGGCTACAGCAGCATCCAAAAACCCTAACCGCAACCCTTGCAGCTAGCAAGGCTTGTTTGTGGTATTTCTGCGTGGGACGACCTCTGCATGCTTCTTCACGACGTGGGACATCCGTCCTCCAAAGGGGAAGTTCCTAGTCCTCTTCGTTCTTGCAGAACACCAAGCTTCTTCCAACAGGTGGCAGCTTCCTTGCACCCTCAGCTGGCATTTCTTGGGCTCCTGCCCACTCTGGACACTGTCGCGACTCTTGGACTTGGTCCCCTTGTCTTACAGGTACTCAGGTCTGGAAATCCACTGTTGTTGCATTGTTGGTATTTGTTCTCCTTGCAGAATCCCGACTTCTGTGCTCTCTGGGGGTAGTAGGTGCACTTTACACCTACCTTTCAGGGTCTTTGGTGGGCTATTTTTCTAACCCTCACTGTTTTCTTACAGTCCCAGCGACCCTCTACAAGCTCACAGGCTCACAGGTTCGTGGTTCGTTATACTTTTGGAGTATATGGTTTGTGTTGCCCCTATACCTATGTGCTCCTATTGCAATCTACTGTAACTTTACATTGCTTGCATTATTTCCTTTTGCTATTACTTGTATAATTTTGGTTTGTGTACATATATCTTGTGTATATTTCTCATCCTCATACTGAGGGTACTCACTGAGATACTTTTGGCATATTGTCATAAAAATAAAGTACCTTTATTTTGAGTATATCTGTGTATTGTGTTTTCTTATGATATTGTGCATATGACACCAGTGGTATAGTAGGAGCTTTACATGTCTCCTAGTTCAGCCTAAGCTGCTTTGCCATAGCTACCTTCCATAAGCCTAAGCTGCTAGAAACACCTCTTCTACACTAATAAGGGATAACTGGACCTGGCACAAGGTGTAAGTACCTCCGGTACCCACTACAAGCCAGGCCAGCCTCTTACATCCATTGCCTCAGTATACAGGAGGTTGTCTTCCCAATACACTTCATGGCTATCACTGACATCCCCATTCTGCTGTTTGACAGCTTGCTGTCTCAATCCCTCTAGTGGAGAACCCCAACCTCTGTCTTTCCCTTTCCACATCCAGAGATTCCCTGTCTAAGGCCAGCTGCTGCTGTTTAAGCTTCAGCCTGGCCTCTTCCAACCTCAGCTTTCTGAGTTCCCCTTCCTTTAAGATATCCTCAGGGTGGGAGGCTTGGGAATTGTGAGACACAGAAGAAAGTTGGGAATTGGCAGAGAGAGACTTGTCCCTAATTGGCTGGACTCTAGTAACCTGGCCTTTCAGGAGTGAAAGGTGCCCTACTAGTGTGTGACCCCCTCCCACTACCTACTAACTGGCAGGTCCTTGGAAGAACCCTCCCCAGCTTCCTCAGGGGACTCCTCTATGAGTCTGGCTGGGTCCCCCCTCCTCTACCTCCTGATCCTAGGATGGGCCAGACTGGTTCTGGTCATTTTCTAGGAGAAGATTAAAGAGAAGTTCTTTAGTAGGATTCGTGACAATGCTTAAACCTCTTTCAATGCAGAGACCCCTCAAACTTTTAAAGTTTAAACTACCATATGTTGTCTGAACAACTGTGGGAGTGAGTTGCGGACATGATTGTGAGGAAAGAGTTGAAGACAGAGAGAAAAAAGTTTAGAAATGTTTAAATAAAAGGAAAAACTTTTTCAAGCTTTTGAAAACTTTTGAAAGTTTTCAGAAACTTTTTAGAAACTTTTTAGAATGTTTTAGAAAAGGAAAGTTGAACTGTTTAGGTTACTGTGTATATTCGGAAGTATTTGGTATATGTTTTTCTTATGAATAGCACCAAAAGACAAAGTGGTAAAGCAGCTACAAGTACTTATCCCACCGCTGCACCACCAATGTAGGAGGCTGGCCTGGTTTATGCTGAGAGAGGTAGCTATAGCAGAGCAGCTTAGGCTGAACTAGGAGACATGCAAAGCTCCTACTATACCACTTATATCATATAGCACTATATCATAAGAAACACAATACTCAGAGTTACTCAAAATAAAGGTACTTTATTTTAGTATCAATATGCCAAAAGTATCTCAGAGGATATACTCCCTTAGGAGGTAAGTAAAATACACAAAATATACACACAAACCAAAATCAGGTAAGTAAACAGAAAAGTAGTGCAAACACTGTAGAATAAAATAGTATGCAATAGGCCTAGGGGGAACACCAACCATATACTCCAAAAGTGGAATGCGAACCAGAAATGGACCCCAGGCCTAGTGTAGTGTGTAGAGGATCACTGGGAGTGTAAGAAAACACTAGGGGGCATATTTATACTCTGTCTGCGCCAAATGTGTGTAAAACATTTTGACGCACATTCGGCGCAAACCTTGCCCCATATTTAAACTTTGACGCCCGCGGACGTCAAAATCCCGGCGTGTGCGTAATTTTCTGGATGCGGGAAACCGCCTTGTGTTAATGATATGCAAGGTAGGCGTTCCCGTCCAAAAAATTACACAAACACCTGTGCGTTGTATTTATGCTACCGCGCAAAAATCCTGCATGGCCGGGAGGCGGAGGCAGAAAATGACGCACAGCCCGATTTGCGTAAAAAATTAACGCCTTGGGGCAAACACTCCTGTATTTAATCAAAACACACAGAAGCAACAGCAGAGCAGCAAAAGGAAGACATGGAGGTGCTTCTCATCCAGCGTGCACTCTGACGCAGAGCACAGCAACAACAACAGCAGCTTCCACAACACCAGCAGGGACCCCAAAGGCAGCGCAGAAGGCAGGAGAGGATATTCCACACCAAGACAACCCTTCATGGCCTCAGGGAACATGACATCATCCAGAGGTACAGGTTGAACTGGCAAGCCATTCACCAGCTGCTGTGCAACATTTAGCCACAGTTGGCACCCAGCTTGCAGACATCCTGCACCATCCCACTAGAAACCAAGCTGCTAGCTGTACTACACATGTTGGCAAGTGGCTCCTTTCAAACCACTGGCGCCCTGGTTCCTGGGATCTCACAGCCATCATTCTCCGCCTCCCTGCCCAAGGTACTGGATGCCATCATCACACTCACACCCCGCCACATCTGCTTCCCAAACACACAGCAGAAGCAGCAGGAGACAAAACAGGGGTTTTACCTCATTAATGGATTCCCACACATCCTTGGTGCCATTGACTGCACACATGTACGTCTTGTGCCACCTGCTGCAACTGAACATCTATACTGCAACAGGAAGCACACACACTCATATACACACTGCACAGCAACCCTCTAGGACAAGCAACACATACTCCACGACAACGAGATGTGAGAAGGAACATACTGAGGTTGTGACACCGCTAGGCATGTTTGATAGGTCTGCAGTGAACCTGTCACACATATGCAATTAGTGTACAGTCAAATGTTAAGACGTCAATAATCACAACGTATGGAGAGGTTTGGCTAATTGTCACCTTGCAAAATGTAAGCGTCTCAATGATGTTTAAATTAATCCATTGCATATGTCTAAAGGTATGGGATGTCCAGGGTACATAGATGCTAACGTGTTACCACCACTGTCAAATTGAATCTGTGTATGGAACTATCATCTCACACCCAGTGAAGACACAGGGACACCTGTATCACAAGTCACAATGCTAGGGAGTACACACTGTACCTCAATTCCCAAAACATGCTGCTGACAACAGGTCAGCAGGCAAACACTCGTTCAGCCAAGGAAACAACCCAATGCTGATGGTACATCCTAGAAGCCTAGGAATCAACACAATAACACAAAGAGTCACAGACAACACAAGACAACTACTGCCATGCAAGGTGATAATAATGGGGCAAGCTACAACAACATGATCTCAATCATTTTCTCTTTCAGCTGATCAGAGGTATGGGATCCAGCCATGGATTATGACACCATTTGGCAACCCAAGCACTGCAGCAGAGCGTGCCTACAATGAGGCACATTGGAGGACACACACCATAGTCGAGAGGACCTTTGGCCTTCTGAAGTCGAGATTCAGGTGCCTCCACATCACTGGTGGCAGCCTCCTATACTCACCAGAAATGGTCTGCAAGATCATTTTAACATGTGCCATCCTGCACAACATTTGTGTACGAAGGGACATTCCCCTATTAGAACCAGAGCCACAAATGCCTGAAGAGGAGGGAGAGGAGGATGCTGGCCTGCAACATGAGGGGGACCAACCAAACACAGCTGCTGGATTGCGTAGGCGCCAACATATTGTCACCACTGTATCAACATATGTAAACAAACATCTATAATAATCAGCATATCATGGTCTGGGTAATCATTTTTGCTCGACTTTATCTCTAACTATCAGAATAAGTGTAGCCTCATGGAGCATTGCTGATATACCGATCAGGACACAGAAATTTCCAAAGCAATTGTGATGCGTATAATTCAACAGTCACATTCACATACACTGTAAATGACATATATCCTGTACATTTCACCTTTGAAGGGCAATAGCAGAGGATCACACCTATTTCACACATACATGTTGGCAACACGGTTCATTGCAGCATATGGCACACAACTAAGACACCATCAGTCAATAAGGGAAAAAAAAGCCTCATACATGAGGCAGTGGATGTGCTATTGCATTGGTAGCAGCAATGTCTGACCAGACCCTTGACAGCAGTAAGTCGTACAGCACCTATCTTTGCAAGGACTATCTGTGACTAGAATTCCATCTAAGCAGAACATAGACAGCACAAGTCCCACACCTATGACAAGCATTGCACACATGACATTCAATGTACATGTCAGCCCATGTCCTAAGTCCTGACACACCCATGTTCCTGGTCTCACCCCACCCGTCTTAAGAGATCCCTGGAATGGTAATATGTGTACCCAGATATTCCCTCCTCTACACACACACAGACTAACAATATTAATCCAGTGTGCTTCACCCTTTAGTATGGTATGCCATAGTCATTGTACATCTGTATGCATGGACGTCAGGTTAAATAATGCACTAGCTTCTAGTCTCTAAGCCCTGTTTTCACCTGTAGTTTGCTTCCCATGTGAAAGGTACCATTGGCCATTTGAACTCAAATCTCACCTACAGGACTTGTGAGAAACTGATGCAGCACACACCTGTGAGCTCCTCCATGCAGACCAGCCATTTGAACATGCACTGCCCTTGCAGATGCTTGGAACAGCATAGAAGCTGCCATTTTGTCAATTACACTGCTATGCATTGCTAGAAAAATAAGCTGTGTAACACAGCCCTTGGGTTTATGTGTCACCTTCCAAAACACAGGTCAAACACAGTTTTCCAAGTCAACTGTCTTGTTCTTCCTCCAACCAGTCTTAGTCAGACCACTGAGTATGTACCTTGTGAAATTGCTGGATCCTAATTGACCCTGCCTCCTGTCAGCCTGACTGGCACCTGTCTGTGTGTTACCCTAAAGGTTCCTTGTGGCTACATATGTATCATACCTGCTTTCCCAACCCTCAAATTCCTCCAGGGGTATTTTGTCAGGTGGTTCTTCAATGCATACTAAAATTAGTTACTTAGCATAATCTGCTTATTTATCGTACCATAGTTGGGAACTTGTCTCCAAATACTCAAATCATGGCCTATCCCTTGTCTGGGTCTCATGTATGCATGAGCGACAAAGTTTGACAGTGTACCATGGCCGTATGCAGGGATTGGGTATGGTGCCTCCAGCAGAACCATCAACGTCAGATAATGTGCATGAAAAGTCCACACATGTTAGGACCCTGATATAGGAGGCTGGCCTGGCTAATAGTGGGTACCTTATTAGTGAAATAGAGGTGTTTCTAGCAGTTTAGGCTTGCAGAAGGTAGATATGGCAAAGCAGCTTAGGCTGAAATAGGAGACATGCAAAGCTCCTACTATACCACTTATATCACATAGCACAATATCATAAGAAAACACAATACTCAGAGTTACTAAAAATAAAGGTACTTTATTTTTATGACAATATGCCAAAAGTATCTCAGAGGATACCCTCACTTAGAAGGTAAGTAATATAGACAAGTTATTTGCACACAAACCCAAAACAGGTAAATACCAGTTAGAAAAGTAGTGCAAACAATGTAGAATCACAATAAGATGCAATGGGTAGACATAGGTATAGGGGCAACATAAACCATATACTCCAAAAGTGGAATTCGAACCACGAATGGACCCCAGGCCTATGGGAGCTTGTAGAGGGTCGCTGGGACTGTAAGAAAACAGTAAGGGTTAGAAAAATACCCCACCCCAAGACCCTAGAAAGTAGGAGTAAAGTTACCCTACTACCCAAGAAAGACACAATAGTCGTTATAGGAGATTCTGCAGGAACCACAAGCACCAGCAAAACACTGAAGACGGATTCCTGGACCTGAGGACCTGTAAAGGAAGGTGACCAAGTCCAAGTGTCACGAAAGTGTCCGGGGGGGGCAGGAGCCCACAAAACCCCGGATGAAGGTGCAAAAGGACTGCCTCTTGGTGGAAGAAGCCAAAGATTCTCCAACAACGATAAGGGCTAGGAACTTCTCCTTTGGATGGAAGATGTCCCACGGCATGCTGGATGTTGCAGAAGTGTTTCCAGGCATAAATATTGCAAATAAGCCTTGCTAGCTGCAAGAGTCGGAGGTGAGGATTTTGGGTGCTGCTCGGGACCAGAAACAACCAGTATGTTGCCACTTGGAGGAGAAGAGAGAGGGGGCGCTCAGCAACTCAGAGAACCCCCACAGAAGCAGGCAGCACCTGCAGAAGTACCAGAGCAGGCACTTAGAATATCTGAGGACAGCAGTCAACTCAGAGTCACAGAGGAGGGTCCACGATGTCGGAGTAACACCCTCTCTCAGAGGAAATCCTTTGTTCTGCCTTCCTGGGACTGGGCTGCCCAGCCCCCAGGAGGGCATAAGCCTGTCTGTGGGTTGGCAGCAGCGGTGGCTGCAGAGAAAACCCCAGAGAGCTGGTTTTGCAGTATCCGGGGTCCATGCTGGAGCCCCGGAGGTGCATGGGATTGACACCCCAATACCAGATTTGTCATGGGGGGACAATTCCATCATCTTAGACATGTTACATGGCCATATTCGGAGTTAAATTGTGAAGCTACATATAGGTATTGACCTATATGTAGTGCACGTGTGTAATGGTGTCCCCACACTCACAAAGTCTGGGGAATTTTCCCTGAACAATGTGGAGGCACCTTGGCTAGTGCCAGGGTGTCCTCACACTTAGTCACTTTGCACCTAACCTTCACTAAGTGAGGGTTAGACATATAGGTGACTTCTAAGTTACTTAAGTGCAGTGTAAAATGGCTGTGAAATAACATGGACGTTATTGCACTCAGGCTGCAGTGGCAGTCCTGTGTAAGAATTGTCTGAGCTCCCTATGGGTGGCAAAAGAAATGCTGCAGCCCATAGGGATCTCCTCGAACTCCAATACCCTGGGTACCTAGGTACCATATACTAGGGAATTATAAGGGAGTTCCAGTGTGGCAATCAGAATTGGTGAAAATAGTCACTAGCCTGCAGTGACAATTTTAAAAGCAGAGAGAGCATAAACACTGAGGTTCTGGTTAGCAGAGCCTCAGTGATACAGTTAGGCACCACACAGGGAACACATATAGGCCACAAACTATGAGCACTGGGGTCCTGGCTAGCAGGATCCCAGTGACACAGGCAAAAACAAACTGACACACAAGTAAAAATGGGGGTAACATGCCAGGCAAGATGGTACTTTCCTACAACTGGTAAGCAACTTATGGCATAGTTAGCAGCGTAGGATCTGGAGGGTTCTGCAGATAGATGCATGGTAAAATGAGGAGTTGCAGGTAAGGAAGCACAATAATATGGGTGTTTGGAAGGTTCAAGAGTAGAGAGCACTGAAGTGGCTATGACTGGAGTGAGCAATATCCAGAGTTTAGGAATGTTACTCAGAAGACGTCAGTGTGAACATTCAGGGAGTAGTATGTAAACGCCAGTTAACAGATGTGTGACAGTTCTCAAAGAGGCAGGGGCATTAGCTCTTGAACAGCCAGAACATGGGACATGAGGTTTCCTAGGGAGGAAGTATTGGAAGATGGTTTTGGAACCAGAAAGGGTGGTGTAGAAGGATCAGGAGCGGCTGAACAAAATATTATCAGGTGCATGTATTGTGGAAGGGTCTGGAGGTTAAAGAAAAGAGAAGTCAAAGAATAGAAATCTGGAAGAGTCAGACTATGATGACAGGAAAAGTATGTGAAGTGCAGAAGAGTGAGAACGTTTGGGTGTGAGGTGTGTTACTGTGAGAAGGTAGCCTCTTTCTAGCCTTGTTACCCCCACTTTTGGCCTGTTTGTGAGTGTATGTCAGGGTGTTTGTCACTGTTTTCACTGTCTCACTGGGATCCTGATAGCCAGGCCTCAGTGCTCATAGTGAAAACACTATGTTTTCAGTATGTTTGTTATGTGTCACTGGGATCCTGCTGGTCAGGACCCCAGTGCTCATAGGTTTGTGGCCTATATGTATGTGTCACTGGGACCCTGTCACACAGGGCCCCAGTGCTCATAGGTGTGCATGTATATGTTCCCTGTGTGGTGCCTAACTGTCTCACTGAGGCTCTGCTAACCAGAACCTCAGTGGTTATGCTCTCTCATTTATTTCAAATTGTCACTAGCAGGCTAGTGACCAATTTTACCAATTTACATTGGCTTACTGGAACACCGTTATAATTCCCTAGTATATGGTACTGAGGTACCCAGGGTATTGGGGTTCCAGGAGATCCCTATGGGCTGCAGCATTTCTTTTGCCACCCATAGGGAGCTCTGACAATTCTTACACAGGCCTGCCACTGCAGCCTGAGTGAAATAACGTCCACGTTATTTCACAGCCATTTTACACTGCACTTAAGTAACTTATAAGTCACCTATATGTCTAACCTTTACCTGGTAAAGGTTAGGTGCAAAGCTACTTAGTGTGTGGGCACCCTGGCACTAGCCAAGGTGCCCCCACATTGTTCAGAGCCAATTCACTGAACTTTGTGAGTGCGGGGACACCATTACACGCGTGCACTACATATAGGTCACTACCTATATGTAGCTTCACAATGGTAACTCCGAAAATGGCCATGTAACATGTCTATGATCATGGAATTGCCCCCTCTATGCCATCCTGGCATAGTTGGCACAATCCCATGATCCCAGTGGTCTGTAGCACAGACCCTGGTACTGCCAAACTGCCCTTCCTGGGGTTTCACTGCAGCTGCTGCTGCTGCCAACCCCTCAGACAGGCATCTGCCCTCCTGGGGTCCAGCCAGGCCTGGCCCAGGATGGCAGAACAAAGAACTTCCTCTGAGAGAGGGTGTGACACCCTCTCCCTTTGGAAAATGGTGTGAAGGCAGGGGAGGAGTAGCCTCCCCCAGCCTCTGGAAATGCTTTGTTGGGCACAGAGGTGCCCAATTCTGCATAAGCCAGTCTACACCGGTTCAGGGACCCCTTAGCCCCTGCTCTGGCGCGAAACTGGACAAAGGAAAGGGGAGTGACCACTCCCCTGACATGCACCTCCCCTGGGAGGTGTCCAGAGCTCCTCCAGTGTGCTCCAGACCTCTGCCATCTTGGAAACAGAGGTGCTGCTGGCACACTGGACTGCTCTGAGTGGCCAGTGCCACCAGTTGACGTCAGAGACTCCTGCTGATAGGCTCCTTCAGGTGTTAGTAGCCTATCCTCTCTCCTAGGTAGAAAAACCCTATTTTCTGGCTATTTAGGGTCTCTGTCTCTGGGGAAACTTCAGATAACGAATGCAAGAGCTCATCCGAGTTCCTCTGCATCTCTCTCTTCACCTTCTGATAAGGAAACGACTGCTGACCGCGCTGGAAGCCTGCAAACCTGCAACATAGTAGCAAAGACGACTACTGCAACTCTGTAACGCTGATCCTGCCGCCTTCTCGACTGTTTTCCTGCTTGTGCATGCTGTGGGGGTAGTCTGCCTCCTCTCTGCACCAGAAGCTCCGAAGAAATCTCCCGTGGGTCGACGGAATCTTCCCCCTGCAACCGCAGGCACCAAAAAGCTGCATTACCGGTCCCTTGGGTCTCCTCTCAGCACGACGAGCGAGGTCCCTCGAATCCAGCGACTCTGTCCAAGTGACCCCCACAGTCCAGTGACTCTTCAGTCCAAGTTTGGTGGAGGTAAGTCCTTGCCTCACCTCGCTGGGCTGCATTGCTGGGAACCGCGACTTTGCAGCTACTCCGGCTCCTGTGCACTTCCGGCGGAAATCCTTTGTGCACAGCCAAGCCTGGGTCCACGGCACTCTAACCTGCATTGCACGACTTTCTAAGTTGGTCTCCGGCGACGTGGGACTCCTTTGTGCAACTTCGGCAAGCACCGTTTCACGCATCCTCGTAGTGCCTGTTTCTGGCACTTCTCTGGGTGCTACCTGCTTCAGTGAGAGCTCTTTGTCTTGCTCGACGTCCCCTCTCTCTTCAGGTCTAATTTGCGACCTCCTGGTCCCTCCTGGGCCCCAGCAGCGTCCAAAAACGCCAAATGCACGATTTGCGACTAGCAAGGCTTGTTGGCATCCTTCCGGCAGGAAAACACTTCTGCACGACTCTCCAAGGAGAGAGGGATCCGTCCACCAAAGGGGAAGTCTCTAGCCCTTTTTGTTCCTGCAGAAACCTCAGCTTCTTCTGTCCAGTAGAAGCTTCTTTGCACCCGCAGCTGGCATTTCCTGGGCATCTGCCCATCTCCGACTTGCTTGTGACTTTTGGACTTGGTCCCCTTGTTCCACAGGTACCCGAGATTGGAAATCCACAGTTGTTGCATTGCTGGTTTGTGTCTTTCCTGCATTATTCCTCTAACACGACTTCTTTGTCCTTAGGGGAATTTTAGTGCACTTTGCACTCACTTTTCAGGGTCTTGGGGAGGGTTATTTTTCTAACTCTCACTATTTTCTAATAGTCCCAGCGACCCTCTACAAGGTCACATAGGTTTGGGGTCCATTCGTGGTTCGCATTCCACTTTTGGAGTATATGGTTTGTGTTGCCCCTATCCCTATGTTTCCCCATTGCATCCTATTGTAACTAGACATTGTTTGCACTGTTTTCTAAGACTATACTGCATATTTTTGCTATTGTGTATATATATCTTGTGTATATTTCCTATCCTCTCACTGAGGGTACACTCTAAGATACTTTGGCATATTGTCATAAAAATAAAGTACCTTTATTTTTAGTATAACTGTGTATTGTGTTTTCTTATGATATTGTGCATATGACACTAAGTGGTACTGTAGTAGCTTCACACGTCTCCTAGTTCAGCCTAAGCTGCTCTGCTAAGCTACCATTATCTATCAGCCTAAGCTGCTAGACACCCTATACACTAATAAGGGATAACTGGGCCTGGTGCAAGGTGCAAGTACCCCTTGGTACTCACTACAAGCCAGTCCAGCCTCCTACATTGGTTGTGCAGTGGTGGGATAAGTGCTTGAGACTACTTACCACTCTTGTCATTGTACTTTTCATAAGAGAAAAATATACAAAACGAGGTCAGTGTATATACACATAGCCCAAAAAGTTTTGCATTTTCTCTTTTCACTCTTTTCTAAGTGCTGAAAAGTACTTCTAAACTTTCAAAAAGTTCTTAAAAGTTTAAAAAGTTTTTCTTTCTTTCCAAAAAGTTCTGAAAACTTTTTTCTCTTTTTCTATCACTTTAACTCTCTCTAAAAATGTCTGGCACAGGCCAAAATGTTGATCTGTCCAAACTTGCATATGACAACCTTAGCTGGAAAAGAGCAAGGAGTCTCTGTATAGAGAGAGGTTTGAGTGTAGGGAAAAATCCTTCCATGGAACTGTTACTTAACAGGCTTAGAGAACAGGATAAGGCCATAGGTGCCTCATCTGTTGAAAAAGTACCTAATAGTTCCCAATCTGATTCAGGGACTCCCCCAGGAAAAGATTCAGGAAAGAAACTCCCTAGCCTGCCCATTACTAGACAGTCTAGCATAGTTGGTAATGATGAGGAGCCACACCATACAAATAGTGTTGTCTCACATCATAGCAAAAGCATTTATTCTCACCATAGTGGTAGTAATGTTTCTGTTAACCAAGCTGTTCGGGTGGCTTCTGTAAGGGACAGGTCTCCTTCTGTTCATTCCCATCATAGCTCTGCTTCTAGGAATGTCCCTCCCACCAACCCTGATGACAGAATGTTAGAGAGGGAACTCAATAAGTTGAGGGTGGAACAAACCAGACTGAAGCTTAAAAAGCAACAGCTGGATTTGGATAGACAGTCTTTTGAATTAGAGAAGGAAAGACAGAAGTTGGGTTTAGATACCCATGGTGGCAGCAGCAGTATTCCCCATAGTCATCCTGCAAAAGAGCATGATTCCAGGAATCTGCACAAGATAGTTCCCCCTTATAAGGAGGGGGATGACATTAACAAGTGGTTTGCTGCACTTGAGAGGGCCTGTGTTGTACAGGATGTCCCTCAAAGGCAGTGGGCTGCTATCCTATGGCTATCATTTAGTGGAAAAGGTAGGGATAGGCTCCTTACTGTGAAAGAAAGTGATGCCAATAATTTTACAGTTCTTAAGAATGCACTCCTGGATGGTTATGGCTTAACCACTGAACAATACAGGATAAAGTTCAGAGAGACCAAAAAGGAGTCTTCACAAGACTGGGTTGATTTCATTGACCATTCAGTGAAGGCCTTGGAGGGGTGGTTACATGGCAGTAAAGTTACTGATTATGAAAGCCTGTATAACACAATCCTGAGAGAGCATATTCTTAATAATTGTGTGTCTGATTTGTTGCACCAGTACCTGGTAGACTCTGATCTGACCTCTCCCCAAGAATTGGGAAAGAAGGCAGACAAATGGGTCAGAACAAGGGTGAACAGAAAAGTTCATACAGGGGGTGACAAAGATGGCAATAAGAAGAAAGATGGTGAAAAATCTCAAGATAAGCATGGTGATAAGGGTAAAACCAAAGATCCCACTTCAAATCTTAAACACTCTTCAGAGGGTGGGGATAAAACAAATTCTTCCTCTTCTTCCCAACCTGCACACATTAAAAAGCCTTGGTGCTTTGTGTGTAAAAACAGAGGCCATAGGCCAGTGGATAAGTCCTGTCCAGGTAAACCCCCTGAGCCTACCACCACTACTACATCAAGCTCTAGTGCCCCTAGCAGTAGTGGTACTAGTGGTGGGACTGCTGGCAACAGTCAAGTTAAGGGTGTAGTTGGGTTCACTTTTGGGTCCATAGTAGAAACTGGGGTAGTCAGTCCCAAGACAGTTTCTGTCACACCTAGTGGCATTGGCCTTGCCACACTGGCTGCTTGTCCCCTTACAATGGATAAGTACAGGCAGACAGTTTCAATAAATGGTGTTGAGGCCTTGGCCTACAGGGACACAGGTGCCAGTATCACTTTGGTGACTGAAAACCTAGTACATCCTGAACAACACATCATTGGACAACAGTATAAGATTATTGATGTCCATAACTCCACTAAGTTTCTTCCCTTAGCTATAATTCAGTTTAGTTGGGGTGGAGTTACTGGCCCTAAGCAGGTGGTGGTATCACCTAGCTTACCTGTAGACTGTCTCTTAGGTAATGACCTAGAGGCCTCAGGTTGGGCAGATGTAGAGTTTTATGCCCATGCAGCCATGCTGGGCATCCCTGAGGAATTGTTCCCTCTCATTTCTACTGAAATGAAAAAGCAAAGGAGAGAAGGCCTGAAAACTCAGGATCCCTCTCCATCAACAGGTAAAAAGGGTATCACAGTATCCCCTAACCACCCTGCCATTCAGGATAGCATTCCTGTGGTGGGAGAAACCTCTCCTGGGGTGACACCTGTTCCAAGGGAATCATCAGCTGGCAAAGCTGGACTCCCTGAGGTAGAAGTACCTCTCTGTGGGATAACTAACATTGGTGAGAAAAAGAGCACCATTTTAGTTAACATGGAGCATCCCTCCAACCCTCCCAGAGAAACTTTAGTGCAGAAACCCTGCACTGCCTCACAACACTTAGGACAGCATCCCTGCCCTAGTGTGGAGCTCATAGGACAGCATCCCTGCCCTGATCCAACTCAAGAGAAACAGCATCCCTGTTCTCTCTTCCAGCCATTTGGACAAAGTTTTTGCCCAGCTATGGCTTTTCTGAGACAGCATCCCTGTCTGGCATTCCCATCATTACAAATAGGTTCAGTGGACAATTCCCACTGCTCTAAACTAAAACTTACTGATAGAAACTCTGAAAATACATCTTCACATTGTTGCTTAGCTAAAAAACTTCAAACAGGGTGGTTTACATCCCCACAGGGAAGTAACCATATAGTGGATGATAAAGGGAGTAACCAGTCTATTGCAGAGCTACTCTCTACTTATCACCACTTAGACAATAAAGTCTCAACTGGCCAAGGTTAGCCTTATTGTCCTTCGTTTGGGGGGGGGGGTTGTGTGAGAAGGTAGCCTCTTTCTAGCCTTGTTACCCCCACTTTTGGCCTGTTTGTGAGTGTATGTCAGGGTGTTTGTCACTGTTTTCACTGTCTCACTGGGATCCTGATAGCCAGGCCTCAGTGCTCAAAGTGAAAACACTATGTTTTCAGTATGTTTGTTATGTGTCACTGGGATCCTGCTGGTCAGGACCCCAGTGCTCATAGGTTTGTGGCCTATATGTATGTGTCACTGGGACCCTGTCACACAGGGCCCCAGTGCTCATAGGTGTGCATGTATATGTTCCCTGTGTGGTGCCTAACTGTCTCACTGAGGCTCTGCTAACCAGAACCTCAGTGGTTATGCTCTCTCATTTATTTCAAATTGTCACTAACAGGCTAGTGACCAATTTTACCAATTTACATTGGCTTACTGGAACACCCTTATAATTCCCTAGTATATGGTACTGAGGTACCCAGGGTATTGGGGTTCCAGGAGATCCCTATGGGCTGCAGCATTTCTTTTGCCACCCATAGGGAGCTCTGACAATTCTTACACAGGCCTGCCACTGCAGCCTGAGTGAAATAACGTCCACGTTATTTCACAGCCATTTTACACTGCACTTAAGTAACTTATAAGTCACCTATATGTCTAACCTTTACCTGGTAAAGGTTAGGTGCAAAGCTACTTAGTGTGTGGGCACCCTGGCACTAGCCAAGGTGCCCCCACATTGTTCAGAGCCAATTCACTGAACTTTGTGAGTGCGGGGACACCATTACACGTGTGCACTACATATAGGTCACTACCTATATGTAGCTTCACAATGGTAACTCCGAAAATGGCCATGTAACATGTCTATGATCATGGAATTGCCCCCTCTATGCCATCCTGGCATAGTTGGCAGAATCCCATGATCCCAGTGGTCTGTAGCACAGACCCTGGTACTGCCAAACTGCCCTTCCTGGGGTTTCACTGCAGCTGCTGCCAACCCCTCAGACAGGCATCTGCCCTCCTGGGGTCCAGCCAGGCCTGGCCCAGGATGGCAGAACAAAGAACTTCCTCTGAGAGAGGGTGTGACACCCTCTCCCTTTGGAAAATGGTGTGAAGGCAGGGGAGGAGTGGCCTCCCCCAGCCTCTGGAAATGCTTTGTTGGGCACAGAGGTGCCCAATTCTGCATAAGCCAGTCTACACCGGTTCAGGGACCCCTTAGCCCCTGCTCTGGCGCGAAACTGGACAAAGGAAAGGGGAGTGACCACTCCCCTGACCTGCACCTCCCCTGGGAGGTGTCCAGAGCTCCTCCAGTGTGCTCCAGACCTCTGCCATCTTGGAAACAGAGGTGCTGCTGGCACACTGGACTGCTCTGAGTGGCCAGTGCCACCAGGTGACGTCAGAGACTCCTGCTGATAGGCTCCTTCAGGTGTTAGTAGCCTATCCTCTCTCCTAGGTAGCCGAACCCTCTTTTCTGGCTATTTAGGGTCTCTGTCTCTGGGGAAACTTCAGATAACGAATGCAAGAGCTCATCCCAGTTCCTCAGCATCTCTCTCTTCACCTTCTGATAAGGAAACGACTGCTGACCGCGCTGGAAGCCTGCAAACCTGCAACATAGTAGCAAAGACGACTACTGCAACTCTGTAACGCTGATCCTGCCGCCTTCTCGACTGTTTTCCTGCTTGTGCATGCTGTGGGGGTAGTCTGCCTCCTCTCTGCACCAGAAGCTCCGAAGAAATGTCCCGTGGGTCGACGGAATCTTCCCCCTGCAACCGCAGGCACCAAAAAGCTGCATTACCGGTCCCTTGGGTCTCCTCTCAGCACGACGAGCGAGGTCCCTCGAATCCAGCGACTCTGTCCAAGTGACCCCCACAGTCCAGTGACTCTTCAGTCCAAGTTTGGTGGAGGTAAGTCCTTGCCTCACCTCGCTGGGCTGCATTGCTGGGAACCGCGACTTTGCAGCTACTCCGGCCCCTGTGCACTTCCGGTGGAAATCCTTTGTGCACAGCCAAGCCTGGGTCCACGGCACTCTAACTTGCATTGCACGACTTTCTAAGTTGGTCTCCGGCGACGTGGGACTCCTTTGTGCAACTTCGGTGAGCACCGTTTCAAGCATCCTCGTAGTGCCTGTTTCTGGCACTTCTCTGGGTGCTACCTGCTTCAGTGAGGACTCTTTGTCTTGCTGAACGTCCCTTCTCTCTTCAGGTCCAATTTGCGACCGCCTGGTCCCTCCTGGGCCCCAGCAGCGTCCAAAAACGCCAAACGCATGATTTGCAACTAGCAAGGCTTGTTGGCATCCTTCCGGCGGGAAAGCACTTCTGAACGACTCTGCAAGGCGAGAGGGATCCGTCCACCAAAGGGGAAGTCTCTAGGCTTTTTCGTTGCTGCAGAAACCTCAGCTTCTTCTGTCCAGTAAAAGCTTCTTTGCACCCGCAGCTGGCATTTCCTGGGCATCTGCCCATCTCCGACTTGCTTGTGACTTTTGGACTTGGTCCCCTTGTTCCACAGGTACCCGAGATTGGAAATCCACAGTTGTTGCATTGCTGGTTTGTGTCTTTCCTGCATTATTCCTCTAACACGACTTCTTTGTCCTTAGGGGAACTTTAGTGCACTTTGCACTCACTTTTCAGGGTCTTGGGGAGGGTTATTTTTCTAACTCTCACTATTTTCTAATAGTCCCAGCGACCCTCTACAAGGTCACATAGGTTTGGGGTCCATTCGTGGTTCGCATTCCACTTTTGGAGTATATGGTTTGTGTTGCCCCTATCCCTATGTTTCCCCATTGCATCCTATTGTAACTATACATTGTTTGCACTGTTTTCTAAGACTATACTGCATATTTTTGCTATTGTGTATATATATCTTGTGTATATTTCCTATCCTCTCACTGAGGGTACACTCTAAGATACTTTGGCATATTGTCATAAAAATAAAGTACCTTTATTTTTAATATAACTGTGTATTGTGTTTTCTTATGATATTGTGCATATGACACTAAGTGGTACTGTAGTAGCTTCACACGTCTCCTAGTTCAGCCTAAGCTGCTCTGCTAAGCTACCATTATCTATCAGCCTAAGCTGCTAGACACCCTATACACTAATAAGGGATAACTGGGCCTGGTGCAAGGTGCAAGTACCCCTTGGTACTCACTATAAGCCAGTCCAGCCTCCTACAGTTACTGTAAGAAACAATCAGGACAGTGGAGGGGGATGGGTCAGGGGTAAGAGGAGCAAAGCCATTTAGGATAGGTGGTGTTAAAAGGGTCAGAGGAGAAGGTGAGGACATTTCTGCAGATGGAGATATGTATGTCATGAGATAAGCAGAATGCAAACCCTGATGGAGTTATAAACTAGTGTCTACTGGATACAGTGGGACCTGTTTGACACTGCTGATGGCTTTGTACAGGTGTTTGTGGTTAGCCTAGGTTAGAGTCAGCTGTTTCACTGGAAGGAGATGAATGTCTGAACTGGTATTTGTTTGGGGGCTGCTACTTCCTTGTAATATGGGTTAATAACTCTATATAGCTTGAGGGTCCTTCTGCATTGAATTCTCTTAGCTGGAAACATTCCTTCCAAGAAACACTGTCATTTCACCTGTCAGAAGAAAACATCTGCACGAATCTGTCATCTTTATTTAGCACTTTGCTTTTCTCTGGAATCACCTGTCCCAGCACAGACAGCCCCCAAGACATGACTCTTCATCACACTACTGCTGCTCAGTCCCCGGGCTCTACCATGATCCTTTCTCTGGTACATTAGCTCAGAACATCTCTGAGCTGAGAGAGCAGAGGTGATCAGCACAGAACAGTACCTGCCTCTGTGTGCTTCTGAGCTCTGCTCTTAGATAAACCTCGATTAAATTGGAGATGTTTTGAGTTAAATTAGGGCCTGCAGATGAGAATAAGAAACATACAGACTACTTCTGCATAATAGAGTGCACGGCACAAAACGGGTCATGATTTGGACCCCAGTGGACAGTGTGGTCCAAGCATGATGTGGCACGCTGGGCTGTTTTTTGTGTCTAAGGATTCTAATGTTTATTTATGACTCTGAGGGGCTTATTTACAAGCCCCTTTCACCGCTGGTGCGTCCCTTTTCATATGGGAAACGGGACGCATCAGCACTGCAAGGGGCTTGTAATTAAGCCCCTGAATTTCTCCGAGGAATATATGCTCACCATTCTTGATTTATGTGTATATTTCAAGCAGAATGTCAGTGAAATTCAGAGTTATGTGTCTGAACTTTAGCCACCTGAGATACAAGCAACAGGTGTTCAGCTCAGTGAGTGCACGTCATCATGACACAACCCTATGTGTCAAATTGTAGCTATACATTTAATGGAAATACTTATGTGCAGACTCCTCTTCAGGCTAAGTAACTGGAATGAGATTCTACTCACTCACTTAATAGTACCTCTCAGTATGCAGACTCTCTGTTGATTGCATTATATTCAATCACTAAATGTGAAATGTATGTTTAGAGTGCTCATCACATTAGACACATTATCAGCTCTCACCTCATTCCATCTGCCAGTGTGGAGATTAAGGGCCTGATTTAGATCTTGGTGGGAGTCCTGCATCCCTCCGTGGTGGCGGTTCCAAGTACTCCGTCAAGCGGACAGTCTACTGACCGCCGTATTTAGATCTATGGTGGCTGAACCTCTGTCTGCGGTTCCTTACTTCAAATGCAGTAGAGTTCTATGTTGGCGAATATTACTGTGTCACCGGTGTGATTGCGCTGAGCATATTTAGATGTTATTATTGTGCTGGCATTGTACTGGTAGCGGGTCCCTGATGGAGGGAGTCCATTGCGGTGCACGGGCAACACTGTACAATGGCTGTAACTGGTGGATGGATGCTAGTACCACACACCTGATGCATATTGTCCTACTATAAACACGTGCATACCACACTTAAAACACACTGCATTTCAGACCACGATCCTTTACCAGGCTGTGAGGCTGTAGGAGTCAGATCAATCAATAAATCAATCTTTCAATCTTTCAATCAATAAATCAATACATTTTTTGTAAAGCGCAACACTATCACCCCTAAGGGTATCTGGATGCTGAGGATGCTGCATCGAAAAAAAAGGTCTTGAGTTGCTTTCTGAAGTCTGCCTGGGAGGGTGTGGTTCAGAGGTGGAGGGGCATGTCATTCCAAGCTTTGGCGGCGATGTAGGAGAATGCACGGCCCCCACTGCAGGTGCGATGAATACGGGGAACATGTGCGAGAGTGAGTGAAGTGGAGCACAGGTGTCTCGAGTGAAGATGGAAGGTCAGCCAGAGGTTGATGTATCACAGTCCAAGTTTGTGGACAGCTTTGTAGGCGGGTGAGAGCGTCTTGAATTGGCATTTTTTCTGGACAAGGAGCTAGTAGAGACGAGCGGTGTGTGTATACTGGGGGAGGTCTAGGATGAGTCTGGCTGCCGCATTCTGTATTGTCTAGAGACTTCTGAGGAGCTGAGAAGAGATACCAGTAGTGCGAAAATGCCTCTTTTTGACATGGTTAGCCCCAGTGTATGATGTAGTCTAGAAGTTGCTAGAGACCAGGGTCCCTGCTAACCAGGTTTCGTGGATCAGAGCTCTTTACCTAAACTGTTCTGACACATTGGAACAATTGGAGACCCCTTTAGCTGCCACCATAAGTCCATAGTAAATGGTACTTAGGTACCCAGGGCAGGAGTGTTGGAAATAGCCTTTCTGCAGGGTCACCTCCAAACATTTTGCCTTCCTCCTCCTATTTTTCTGACCTCATTTTTGCTGGCTTTAGGACTCTGCACACTTTACCACTGGTAATCAGTGCTAAAGTGCATATGCTCTCTCCTTAAAACATGGTGACATTGGCTCATACCCAATTGACTTATTTAATTTACTTGTAAATCCCTAGCAAAGTGCACTACATGTGCCTAGGGCCTGTAAATTAAATGCTACTAGTGGGCCGCAGCACTAGCTGTGCCACCCACATAAGTATCCCCCTAACCATATCTCAGGCCTGCCATTGCAGGGCCTGTGTGTGCAGTTTCACTGCCACTTTGACTTGGCATTTAAAAGTACTTGCCAAGCCTTAAACTCCCCTTTTTCCACACGTAAGTCACCCCTAATGTAGGCCCTCGGTAGCCCATAGGGCAGGGTGCTATGTAGGTTAAAGGATGGGCATGTACATGTGTGGTTTACATATCCTGGTAGTGTAAAACTCCAAAATTCGTTTTCACACTGCTGTGAGGCATGCCCCTTTCATAAGCTAACATTAGGGCTTCCCTCATATACTGTTTGAGTGGTAGCTTCTGATCAGAAAGGGGTAGGCAGGTCATATTTAGTATGGCCAGAATAGTGATAGAAAATCCTGCTTACTGGTGAAGTTGGATTTTATATTACTATTTTAGAAATGCTACTTTTAGAAAGTGAGCATTTCTCTACACTCAAATCCTTCTGTGCCTTCCAATCCACGTCTGTCTAGGTTTAGTTGACAGCTCCCTTGTGCATTCACTCAGACAACCCCAAACACAGGATGCTCAGTCACACTTGCACGCATCTGCATACTGAATGGGTCTTCCTTGGCTGGGAGGGTGAGGGCCTGACACTTAAATGTCAAAGGACAGTGGCCTGCCCTCACACAAAGGACTGCCACATCCCCTACTGGGACCCTGGCAGACAGGATGGAACTGAAAGGGGTCCTTGTGCACTTCTAAGCCACTCTTTGTAGTCTCCCCCACTTCAAATGCACATTTGGGTATTTAAACAGGGCCCCTGACCCTACCAAAGTAGACACTTCTGAAGTTAGACACTTTTGGACCTGAACCTGCAACCTGCCAAGAAGAACCTGCCTGGCTGCCCAAAGGACTCACCTGGACTGCTTTTCTGAGAGGGACTGCTGCCTTGCTGTTGCCTTGCTGCCTTGCTGCTCTCTGGCTCTGCAGAGAAATGCTTTCCAAGTGCTTGGATAGAGCTTGCCTCCTGTTTTCTGAAGCCTCAGGGCCAAAAAGACTTCATCTCTGCAAAGAACACCTTGTGCTGGGAAAAGATGACGCACAGCCTGCAAAAAACGACGCACAGCCTGCATCGTGGTGAGAAAATCACTGCACGCCGAACCGGATCGACGCAGCTCGACTTCGCGAGAGAAGATCAACGCAGCACCAGCATTGCGACTGGAACTTCGACGCACTGCCCACTGGATCAACGCATAGCCGAGCCGGAACGACGCAGCCTGACTTCCTGAGAGGAATCGACGCAGTGCCTGCCGTGCGACAGAAAATTGCACGCATCGCCCACCGGATCGACGCAGCTCCTGTGACTTCGTTATGCACGCCCAGGATTTCAACAAATCGTCCCTGGGGCGTCCGAAAACCCCGCAACCCGAAGAGGATCCAAGTCAGCACGCCGGAAATCGATGCAAAGCCTTCCCTGCGTAGAAAATCATTGACGCATCATCTGGGAGAACCCAGAGAAACCAATACACACCTCTCCGTTTTCCACACATCTCATTCTCTGCAGCCCCTTGCAGCTAATTTCGACACAAATCAGGTACTTTGTGCTTGCAAGAGACCCTTGTTGCTTTTTAAAGACTAAAGACACTTTATATCATTTTTACAGTGTATTTCAACGTATACTTATTAATTCTTGATCATTTTGAGCTGCATTTACCTGGATAAATATTATATATTTTTCTAAACACTGTATGGTATATTTTTGTGGTGTTCCACTGTGTTATTGCATGATTTATTGCACAAATACTTTACACATTGCCTTCTAAGTTAAGCCTGACGGCTCACTGCCAAGCTACCAGAGGGTGGGCACAGGATAATTTGGATTGTGTGTGACTTACCCTGACTAGAGTGAGAGTCCTTGCTTGGACAGGGGGTAACCTGACTGCCAACCAAAGACCCCATTTCTAGCAAGGATGTACTAAGGAAAGGCCCCTGAGTGCAGCAGCACTGATCGCGCCTTCCTCTAGGGCCATGCATTCAGGTGCACCTAGCACTGGCATTGCAGGCTGAGTGTCCTGATGCCAACCTAAAATACAAACTGGACATGGCACACTGCCTGTGTGCCTTGTCCGCTATGCACTGCATGCACTATGGGTAAGACACACCTCTGTAGGAGGCTGGCCTGGCTTACAGTGGGTACCTGATAGTACTTACACCTTGTGCCAGGTCCAGTTATCCCTTATTAGTAGATTAGTAGTGTTGTAGCAGCTTAGGCTGATAGAGGTAGCTATAGCGGAGCAGCTTAGGCTAAACTGGGAGACATGCAAAGCTCCTACTATACCACTTATATCATATAGCACTATATCATAAGAAACACAATACTCAGAGTTACTAAAAATAAAGGTACTTTATTTTAGTGACAATATGCCAAAAGTATCTCAGAAGATATACTCCCTTAGGAGGTAAGTAAAATACACAAAATATGCACACAAACCAAAATCAGGTAAGTAAACTGTTAGAAAAGTAGTGCAAACACTGTAGAACACAATAGAATGCAATAGGACACAATAGGCCAAGGGGCAACACAAACAACATACTTCAAAAGTGGAATGCGAACCACAAATGGACCCCAGGCCCAGGTCTAGTGTAGTGTGTAGAGGGTCACTGGGAGTGTAAGAAAACACTAAGGGTGTCCAAGATACTGTAGGAAAGTACCATCTTGCCTGGCATGTTACCCCCATATTTCACTGTATATATGTTGTTTTAGTTGTATGTGTCGATGGGACCCTGCCAGCCAGGGCCCCAGTGCTCATAAGTGTGCCCTGTATGTTTTCCGTGTGTGATGACTAACTGTCTCACTGAGGCTCTGCTAACCAGACCCTCAGTGGTTATGCTCTCTCTTTGCTTTCCAAATTGTCACTAACAGGCTAGTGACCAATTTCACCAAATCACATTGGCATACTGGAACACCCTTATAATTCCCTAGTATATGGTACTGAGGTATCCAGGGTAGTGGGGTTCCAGGAGATCCCTATGGGCTGCAACATTTATTTTGCCACCCATAGGGAGCTCTGACAATTCTTACACAGGCCTGCCACTGCAGCCTGAGTGAAATAACGTCCACGTTATTTCACAGCCATTTACCACTGCACTTAAGTAACTTATAAGTCACCTGAATGTCTAACCTTTACCTGGTAAAGGTTGGGTGCTAAGTTACTTAGTGTGTGGGCACCCTGGCACTAGCCAAGGTGCCCCCACATTGTTCAGGGCAAATTCCCCGGACTTTGTGAGTGCGGGGACACCATTACACGTGTGCACTATACATAGGTCACTACCTATGTATAGCGTCACAATGGTAACTTCGAACATGGCCATGTAACATGTCTAAGATCATTGAATTGTCACCCCAATGCCATTCTGGCATTGGGGAGACAATTCCATGATCCCCCGAGTCTCTAACACAGACCTGGGTACTGCCAAACTACCTTTCCCGGGGTTTCAGCGCAGCTGCTGCTGCTGCCAACCCCTCAGACAGGTTTCTGCCCTCCTGGGGTCCAGCCAAGCTTGGCCCAGGAAGGCAGAACAAAGGACTTCCTCAGAGAGAGGGTTTTACACCCTCTCCCTTTGGAAAAAAGGTGTCAGGGCTGGGGAGGAGTAGCCTCCCCCAGCCTCTGGAAATGCTTTGATGGGCACAGATGGTGCCCATCTCTGCATAAGCCAGTCTACACCGGTTCAGGGATCCCCCAGCCCTGCTCTGGCGCGAAACTGGACAAAGGAAAGGGGAGTGACCACTCCGCTGACCTGCACCTCCCAGGGGAGGTGCCCAGAGCTCCTCCAGTGTGCTCCAGACCACTGCTATCTTGGAAACAGAGGTGCTGCTGGCACACTGGACTGCTCAGAGTGGCCAGTGCCAGCAGGTGACGTCAGAGACTCCTTCTGATAGGCTCTTACCTGTGTTGCTACCCTATCCTCCTTCCTAGGTAGCCAAACCTCCTTTTCTGGCTACTTAAGGTCTCTGCTTTGGGGAATTCTTTAGATAACGAATGCAAGAGCTCATCAGAGTTCCTCTGCATCTCTCTCTCCACCTTCTGCCAAGGAATCAACCGCTGACTGCTCTGGACTCCTGCAAAACCACAACAAAGTAGCAAAGACGACTACTGCAACCTTGTATCGCTGATCCTGCCACATTCTCGACTGTTTTCCTGGTGGTGCATGCTGTGGGGGTAGTCTGCCTCCTCTCTGCACTAGAAGCTCCGAAGAAATCTCCCGTGGGTCGACGGAATCTTCCCCCTGCAACCGCAGGCAACAAAAGACTGAATCACCGGTCCTCTGGGTCCCCTCTCAGCACGACGAGCGAGGTCCCTTGAACTCAGCATCTCTCTCCAAGTGACTCCCACAGTCCAGTGACTCTTCAGTCCAAGTTTGGTGGAGGTAAGTCCTTGCCTCCCCACGCTAGACTGCATTGCTGGGAACCGTGTGTTTTGCAGCTACTCCCGCTCCTGTGCACTCTTCCAGGATTTCCTTTGTGCACAGCCAAGCCTGGGTCCTTGGCACTCTAATCTGCAGTGCACGACCTCCTGAGTTGTCCTGCGGTGTCGTGGGACCCTCCTTTGTGACTTTGGGTGAGCTCTGGTTCACTCCACTTTGTAGTTCCTGTTCTGGCACTTCTGCGGGTGCTGCTTGCTTCTGAGTGGACTCTTTGTCTTGCTGGACGCCCCCTCTGTCTCCTCACGCAATTGGCGACATCCTGGTCCCTCCTGGGCCACAGCAGCATCCGAAAACCCTAACCACGACCCTTGCAGCTAGCAAGGCTTGTTTGCGGTCTTTCTGCACGGAAACACATCTGCAAATCTCTTCACGACGTGGGACATCCATCCTCCAAAGGGGAAGTTTCTAGCCCTTGTCGTTCTTGCAGAATCCACAGCTTCTACCATCCAGTGGCAGCTTCTTTGCACCCACAGCTGGCATTTCCTGGGCATCTGCCCACTCCCGACTTGATCGTGACTCTTGGACTTGGTCCCCTTGTTCCACAAGTACTCTCGTCTGGAAATCCATCGTTGTTGCATTGCTGGTGTTGGTCTTTCCTGCAGAATTCCCCTATCACGACTTTTGTGCTCTTTGAGGAACTTAGGTGCACTTTGCACCCACTTTTCAGGGTCTTGGGGTGGGCTATTTTTCTAACCCTCACTGTTTTCTTAAAATCCTAGCGACCCTCTACAAGGTCACATAGGTTTGGGGTCCATTTATGGTTACCATTCCACTTCTAGAGTATATGGTTTATGTTGCCCCCATCCCTATGTGCCCCCATTGCATTCTATTGTGACTATGCATTGTTTGCACGGTTTTCTATTGCTATTACTGCATATTTTGGTATTGTGTACATATATCTTGTGTATATTTGCTATCCTCATACTGAGGGTACTCACTGAGATACTTTTGGCATATTGTCATAAAAATAAAGTACCTTTATTTTTAGTATGTCTGTGTCTTGTGTTTTCTTATGATATTGTGCATATGACACTAGTGGTACTGTAGGAGCTTCACTCGTCTCATAGTTCAGCCTAAGCTGCTCTGCTAAGCTACGTTTTCTATCAGCCTAAGCTGCTAGACACCCTTCTACACTAATAATAAGGGATACCTGGGCCTGGTGCAAAGTGTAAG
This sequence comes from Pleurodeles waltl, assembly GCF_031143425.1. Lineage (NCBI taxonomy): Eukaryota > Metazoa > Chordata > Amphibia > Caudata > Salamandridae > Pleurodeles > Pleurodeles waltl. The sequence goes on along the minus strand of NC_090436.1, from coordinate 14,332,897 downwards.
TACCCCTTGGTACCCACTACAAGCCAGTCCAGCCTCCTACATTGGTTGTGCAGCGGTAGGATATGTACTTGCAACTACTTACCACTTTGTCATTTTGTACTTTTCATAAGAGAACAATATACAAAACAAGTTCAGTGTATGTACACCTAACCAAAAAGATTTGCTTTTCTTCTCTTACTCTTTTGCTAAGTGCTGAAAAGTACCTCTAAATCTTTCAAAAAGTTCTTTAAAAGTTTTAAAAGTTTTTTTTCTGTTCTTTAAAAAGTTCTGAAACTTTTTCTTTCTTTTTCTGGCCCTTAAACCTTTTCTATAATGTCTGGTACAGGTCAAACTGTTGATCTGACCAAACTTGCTTATGATCACCTTAGCTGAAAAGGAGCAAGGAGTCTCTGCATTGAAAGAGGTTTAGGGGTAGGGAAGAATCCCTCTAGAGAACTGTTAGTTAATATGCTCATAGAACAAGATAAGACCTTAGTTGGCACTTCTGGTAAGAGATTAGCAGATGGTTCCCACTCTGATTCTGGGGCACCCCTAGTAAAAGAGTTAGAAGGGAACCTTCCCAACCTGCCCATTAGCAGACCACCTAGCAGGGCTGGTACTGAGGTGAGTTCTCATCATAGTATAGAGATAGCTCCTTTAGGCCAGGTTGTTAGAGTGCCATCTGTTAGGGACAGGTCTCCCTCTGTTCATTCTCACCATTCTTCTGTGTCAAGGCATGCCCAACCCACCCACCCTGATGACAGAGTGTTAGAAAGGGAGCTCAATAGATTGAGAGTGGAAGAATCCAGGCTGAAGCTCAAAAAGCAACAGCTGGATTTAGATAGACAAGCATTTGACTTAGAAAAAGAAAGACAGAGGTTGGGGTTTGGACCCCATGGTGGCAGCAGCAGTATTACAGATAGTAATCCTGTAAAAGAGCATGATTCTAGGAATCTGCACAAGATAGTTCCCCCTTACAAGGAGGGGGGTGACATTAACAAGTGGTTTGCTGCACTTGAGAGGGTCTGTAATGTACAGGGGGTCCTGTGGTTCTAAAAATTCTGGACCCATGTAATTTACTTTGCCACAGCAGTACGATTTTAGTATCAAAAGACCGATAATGACTAGTACACTAAGCATGAGCATTTTCGCTCAATTCCAGCAGCGTTTTCACCTCGAAATCGCCATTTTCGTCCTGCACTCGTGGCTCCCATTTTATACACAGCAGCCATTTTTAAAAGTTGCCCTCACATAGGCTTATAATACAGTCAGATTTGATTCCAAGGACACGTACACCTTGATTGACTTCTCTCTGGCCTGGGCAAGCTGGAACCATTGCCTCAGGCCAAACCTGTTTGGTCAGTCCCTCTCCCAGTGGCCGAATCAGATAGCATCAAGGCACACCATGCCATAAAACCCTTATTATCGCTCACACACCCTGCCTAATCTTGCTCACACCTGCACCTGCTCTTTTCTTCTTCTTACTTTATGAGGGGGAGGTGCCCGTTTTTATTGGGGGTCCACACTTATCTGATGTAAAATACTAGGCCTTGCCGGGTAATTTCTTATGGGTTGGATGACATGAAATATGAGGTTTCATCATGACACTGTTTTTTCCTTTGTAGTGAAAACATGTGAATGACCAACCAAAATGTCAAGAATGTTTGCCTGAAGCTTAAAAAACTGTATATAAGGAAACCTGACTTTGCATTGAAACACAGTCTCCTGAGAACATACAAACCGTGCTGTTGTACTTCTAGGACGCTTGTTACTTGGCTGCAGCCAATGAATTTGATCTTTGACTTCACCTAGAAGACTCTGAGTTTCTGTGGTCTGAATAAGGAAAGTACCCGAGGTCTTTGGGTGTACCCTGGCACCGCTGGGTTACCGGATCAGTACCGGTTCTGAAAAACCCAGTACCTCAGTCCCTCAAAGGCAGTGGGCTGCTATCCTATGGCTATCTTTCAGTGGAAAGGGTAGGGATAGGCTCCTTACTGTGAAGGAAAGTGATGCCAATGATTTTACAGTTCTTAAGAATGCACTCCTTGATGGTTATGGCTTAACCACTGAACAGTACAGGATCAAGTTCAGAGAAACCAAAAAGGAGTCTTCACAAGACTGGGTAGACTTTGTTGACCATTCAGTGAAGGCCTTGGAGGGGTGGTTACATGGCAGTAAAGTTTCTGACTATGAAAGCCTGTATAACTTAATCCTGAGAGAGCATATTCTTAATAATTGTGTGTCTGATTTGTTACACCAGTACCTGGTAGACTCTGATCTGACCTCTCCCCAAGAATTGGGAAAGAAGGCAGACAAATGGGTCAGAACAAGGGTGAACAGAAAAGTTCATACAGGGGGTGACAAGGATGGCAAGAAGAAGGATGGTAAGTCTTCTGACAAGGATGGGGACACATCTAAAAATGAGTCTTCATCAGGCCCACAAAAACACTCTGGTGGGGGTGGTGGGCCCAAATCCTCTTCAAATCAAAATAAAGAAAAGAAACCATGGTGCTATTTATGTAAAATAAAAGGCCATTGGACAACTGATCCCAGTTGCCCAAAGAAAAGTACCAAGCCTCCTACCACTACAACCCCTGCTGCTACACCTAGTGCCCCTAGTAATAGCAGTGGTGGTGGGAGCAAACCTACTAATAGCCAATCCAAGGGAGTAGCTGGGCTCACTTTTGGTAATTTAGTTGGGGTTGGTCTTGTTAGGGAGACCACAGAAGCTGTGTTAGTCTCTGAGGGGGCCATTGATTTGCCCACCTTGGTTGCTTGTCCCCTTAATATGGATAAGTACAAGCAACTTCCCCTAATAAATGGTGTTGAGGTTCAGGCCTACAGGGGTATAGGTGCCAGTGTTACAATGGTAATAGAGAAACTGGTCCACACTGAACAACACCTGCTTGGTCACCAGTACCAAGTAACTGATGCTCATAACAACACTCTTAGCCACCCCATGGCTGTTGTGAATCTCAACTTGGGGGGGGGGAGGGGGTTACTGGTCCAAAGAAAGTTGTGGTTGCCTCAGATTTACCTGTAGACTGTCTACTAGGGAACGATTTAGAGACATCAGCTTGGGCAGAAGTGGAGTTGGAGGCTCATGCAGCAATGCTGGGCATTCCAGGGCATATTTTTGCTTTCACAAGGGCTCAGACCAAAAAGGACAGGGTGACTTGGATCCTGGAAAAATGGACCAAGTGCTCCCTAAAGCTAGGGTTAGTAAAGGTAAAACACTACCTACTATCCCTCCTTCTACAGTGGTTTCTACTTCTGAGAAAGAAGAATTTCCACCCTGTGCAGAAGCTGCACCAGAGGAGCTGGAAGCAAACACTGATGAGCTTTTGGGTGGAGGGGGGCCTGCCAGGGAGGGAGGAGCTGAGTGTGGCACAGCAGACCTGTCCCACACTAGAGGGTCTAAGACAGCAAGCAGTCAAACAAGCAAATGGGGATGTCAGTGACTCTCACAGAGTTTACTGGGAGGACAACCTCTTGTATACTGAAGCAAGGGATCCAAAACCTGGAGCTGCCAGGACATTGGTGATTCCTCAGCAATACAGAGAGTTCCTCCTAACTCCAGCCCACAACATTCCCTTAGCTGGACATTTAGGGCAAATGAAAACTTGGAACAGGCTTGTCCCCTTTTTTCATTGGCCTAGAATGTCAGAGGACACAAAGGAATTTTGTAAGTCCTGTGAAACCTGTCAAGCCAGTGGCAAGACAGCTGGCACTCCAAAGGCACCCCTTATTCCACTGCCTGTGGTTGGGGTTCCCTTTGAAAGGGTAGGGGTTGACATAGTTGCCCCCCCTGACCCTCCTACTGCTTCAGGCAATAGGTTTATCTTGGTGGTAGTGGACCATGCTACCAGATATCCTGAAGCAATTCCTCTAAGGACCACTACAGCTCCTGCAGTGGCAAAGGCCCTCCTGGGAATCTTTTCCAGGGTGGGCTTCCCAAATGAGGTGGTATCAGACAGGGGAAGCAATTTCATGTCTGCTTACTTAAAGGCCATGTGGAAGGAATGTGGTGTGACATACAAGTTCACCACACCTTATCATCCACAAACAAACGGACTGGTTCAGAGGTTTAATAAAACTCTCAAAGGAATGATAATGGGACTCCCTGAAAAACTCTGCAGGAGATGGGATGTCCTGTTACCTTGCCTCCTTTTTGCTTTTAGGGGGGTGCCCCAGAAAGGAGTGGGCTTCAGCCGCTTTGAACTCCTATTTGGACACCCTGTAAGAGGTCCTCCAACACTTGTGAAGGAGGGTTGGGAACAACCTTTAAAAGCTCCAAAGCAAGACATAGTGGACTATGTACTTGGCCTAAGATCTAGGATGGCTGAGTACTTGAAAAAGGCCAGTAAAAACCGTGAGGCCAGCCAAGAGCTCCAAAAGCAATGGCATTACCAGAAGGCTGTTCTGATTCAGTACCAACCAGGGCAGAAAGTGTGGGTCTTGGATCCTGTGGCCCCAAGAGCACTCCAAGACAAATGGAGTGGACCCCACATTATTGTTGAGAAAAAGGGAGAAGTCACCTACTTGGTTGACTTAGACACTGTCAGGAGTCCCCTTAGGGTGCTCCATGTCAATCGCCTGAAACCCTACTATGACAGGGCTGATCTCACCCTGCTCATGGCAACAGATGAAGGACAGGAAGAAGAGAGTGACCCTCTCCCTGATCTCTTCTCTTCCACAGAACAAGATGCTCTAGTGGAAGGTGTAGTTTTGGCAGATTGTCTTACTGCTGAGCAGAAAGACCACTGCATAAATATCCTGGGTCAGTTTTCTGAACTCTTCTCTACTGTGCCAGGCACCACTTCTTGGTGTGAGCACACTATAGATTCTGGAGACAGCTTGCCTGTCAAAAGTAAGATCTATAGGCAGCCTGACCATGTCAGAGACTGCAAAAACAAGAGGTTCAGAAAATGCTTGAACAGGGAGTGGTTGAGCACTCTGAAAGTCCATGGGCCTCTCCTGTGGTACTTGTACCAAAACCTCATTCCAAAGGTGGGAAAAGGGAAATGAGATTTTGTGTTGACTACAGAGGTCTCAACCAGGTAACTAAAACTGATGCTCACCCTATACCCAGGGCAGATGAGCTAATAGATACACTGGCATCTGCCAAGTATCTAAGCACGTTTGATTTGACTGCAGAGTATTGGCAGATCAAGTTATCAGAGGATGCAAAAGCAAAAACTGCATTTTCCACCATTGGAGGGCACTACCAATTCACAGTAATGCCCTTTGGTCTGAAAAATGCACCTGCCATTTTCAGAGGTTGGTGAACACAGTCCTGCAAGGGTTGGAGGCTTTCAGTGCAGCATATCTAGATGATATTGCTGTCTTTAGCTCAACCGGGGATGATCACCTGGTCCACCTATTGAACGTTTTGGAGGCCCTGCAAAGGCTGGCCTCACTATCAAGGCCTCACAGTGCCAGATAGGGCAGGTGAAAGTGGTTTATCTGGACCACCTGGTTGGTGGAGAACAGGTTGCACCACTACAGGGGAAAATCCAAACTATCATGGATTGGGTGCCCCCTACAACACAGACCCAGGTGAGAGCCTTTTTAGGCCTCACAGGGTACTATAGGAGATTCCTAAAGAATTATGGCGCCAGAGCAGCCCCTCTTAATAGATCTGACTAGCAAAAAAATGCCTAAGAAGGTATTATGGACAGCCAGCTGTCAGAAAGCTTTTGAGGAGCTCAAACAGGCCATGTGCTCTGCACCTGTCCTAAAAAGCCCATGTTACTCCAAGAAATTCATTGTTCAAACTGATGCATCTGAATTAGGGGTAGGAGCATTACTATCACAACTGAATTCTGCGGGCCAAGATCAACCAGTTGCTTTTTTCAGCAGAAGGTTGACCCCTAGGGAAAAGCGTTGGTCTGCCATAGAGAGGGAGGCCTTTGCTGTGGTCTGGGCACTGAAAAAGTTGGGACCATACCTGTTTGGTACTCACTTTATTATTCAAACAGACCACAAACCTCTACTTTGGCTAAAACAAATGAAAGGTGAAACCCCTAAATTGTTGAGGTGGTCCATATCCCTACAGGGAATGGACTATACAGTGGAACATAGACCTGGGAGTACCCACTCCAATGCAGCTGGACTCTCCAGATATTTCCACTTAGACAATGAAGACTCATCTGGACAAGGCTAGTCTTATTGTCCTTCGTTTGGGGGGGGGGGGGGAATTGCCTGCCATGTTACCCCCATTTTCACTGTATTTATGTTTGTTTTTGCCCTTGTGTCACTGGGATCCTGCTAGGCAGGACCCCAGTGCTCATAGTGTATGCCCTGTATGTGTTCCCTGTGTGGGGCCTAACTGTATCACTGAGGCTTTGCTAACCAGAATATCAGTGTTTATTGTAGGAGGCTGGCCTGGCTTCTAGTGGGTACCTTGTGGTACTTATACCCTGTGCCAGGTCCTGTTATTCCTTATTAGTAGAATAGAGGTGTTTCTAGCAGCTTAGGCTGATAGAAGGTAGCTATGCAAAGCTTAGGCTGAACTAGTAGACATGCAAAGCTCCTACTATACCACTTATATTATATAGCACAATATCATAAGAAAACACAATACTCAGAGTTACTAAAAATAAAGGTACTTTATTTTTATGACAATATGCCAATAGTATCTTAGTGAGTACCCTCAGTTAGAAGGTAAGTAATATACACAAGTTATATGTTCACAAACCCAAGACAGGTAAGTAACAGTAAGAAAAGTAGTGCAAACACTGTAGAATCACAATAGGATGTAATAGGAAAACATAGGTCTAGGGGCAACACAAACCATATACTCCAAAAGTGGAATGCGAGTCACGAATGGGCCCCAGACCTATGGGAGATTGTAGAGGGTCGCTGGGACTGTAAGAAAACAGTGAGGGTTACCAAAATACCCCACCTCAAGACCCTAGAAAGTAGGAGTAAAGTACCCCTAATACCCCTAAAGGACACAATAGTGGTGATAGGGGGATTCTGCAAGAACAACAAACACCAGCACTGCACTGAAACCGGATTCCTGGACCTGAGGACCTGCAAAGCAAGGGGATCAAGTCCAATAGTCGTGATAGTGTCCAGTGGGGGCAGGAGCCCAGAAAACCCCGGATGAAGGTACAAGGAATCTGCCTCCGGATGGAAGAAGCTTGGAATTCTGCAACAACGAAGAGGACAGAACTACCGCCAACAAGCTTTGCTAGCTGCAAGAGTCACGTTAGAGGTTTTTGGGTGCTTCAGGGGCCCAGGAGGGACGAAGATGTCGCCACTTGGAGGAGGAGACAGAGGGGGTGCTCAGTAACTCAGAGATCCCCCACAGGAGCAGGCAGCACCCGCAGAAGTACCGGAGCAGGCACTTAGAAGACTTGTGAACCGGAGAGAACTCAGAGTCACAAAAGGGGGTCCGACAACATTGGATGCCAACTCAGCGAGCTGGGCACTGCAGGACGGAGTGCTGGGGACCCAGGCTAGGCTGTGCACCAAGGAAGTCTTGGAAAGGTGCACAGGAGCCGGAGCAGCTACAGATCACACAGAACACAGGAATGTCATCTGGTGTGGGGAGGCAAGGACTTACCTTCATGAAACTTGGACTGAAGAATCACTGGACTGTGGGAGTCTCTTGGATGCCACTTGTTGTATCCCATGGAAAAGACAAAGACGGTAGAAGCTTTTCTCTCAATTTATTTGCGGTAAGTGGTAAGAATACAAACACGCTGCGAGGATTTACACCAGCGTCTATGTCCGTCTCAGTCCTCCGTTGTCTCTCCAACCATCCCCTCTCGAATCCCGCTCGCCTGTCAGAATGGAATTGTCATCACGGAGCATGCGATGACAATTCCACTCGCGTGCAAATACAACACCACTCCTGTGTGCCAGGGACCACGCTCGTCACGATGAGAGGGAACCCAGAGGACTGGTGATGCAGAAGTTTGGTGCCTGCTTGAGCAGGGGGAAGACTCCGACAACCTACAGGAGATTTCTTCGGGATTTCCAGTGCAGGGTGAAGGCAGACAGCCCTCAGAGCATGCACCACCAGGAAGCAGTCAAGAAAGCCGGCAGGATTTAGCGCTACAAGGTTGCTGGTAGTCGTCTTGCTACTTTGTTGCTGTTTTGCAGGCGTCCTGGAGCAGTCGGCGGTCGATCCTTGCTAGAAGTCGAAGAGGGAAGTGCATAGGAACTCTGGTGAGCTCTTGCATTCGTTATCTGAAGAATACCCCAGAGGAGAGACCCTAAATAGCAAGAAAAAGAAGTTTGGCTTCCAAGACAGGAGGTTTGGCTACCAAGAAAGGTAAGAGCCGATCAGATGGGGTCTCTCACATCACCTCAGGGGCCACTCAGAGCAGTCCAGTGTGCCAGCAACACCTCTGAATCCAAGATGGCAGAGGTCTGGGGCACACTGGAGGAGCTCTGGGCACCTCCCCTGGGAGATGCAGGTCAGGGGAGTGGTCACTCCCCTTTCCTTTGTCCAGTTTCGCTCCAGAGCAGGGCTGGGGATCCCTGAACCGGTGTAGACTGGCTTATGCAGAGATGGGCAGCATCTGTGCCCATCAAAGCATTTCCAGAGGCTGGGGGAGGCTACTCCTCCCCAGCCCTTCTCACCTTTTCCAAAGGGAGAGGGTGTAACACCCTCTCTCAGAGGAAGTCCTTTGTTCTGCCTTCCTGGGCCAGGGCTGCCTGGACCCCAGGGGGGCAGAAACCTGTTTGAGGAGTTGGCAGCAGCAGCTGCAGTGGAAACCCCGGAAAGGCAGTTTGGCAGTACTCAGATTCTGTGCTAGAGACCAGGGGGATCATGGAATTGTCTCCCCAATACCAGAATGGTATTGGGGTGACAATTCCATGATCTTAGACATGTTACATGGCCATGTTTGGAGTTACCATTGTGACGCTACACATAGGTAGTGACCTATGTGTAGTGCACACGTGTAATGGTGTCCCCGCACTCACAAAGTCCAGGGAATTAGCCCTGAATAATGTGGGGGCACCTTGGCTAGTGCCAGGGTGCCTACACACTAAGTAACTTTGCACCCAACCTTCACCCAGTGAAGGTTAGACATATAGGTGACTTATAAGTTGTGTCCTCTGACATAACTGTATCACTGAGGCTCTGCTAACCAGGACCTCAGTGTTTATGCTCGCTCTGCTTTCCAAATTTGTCACTAACAGTCTAGTGACTAAATTTACCAATTCACATTGGCATACTGGAACACTCTTATAATTCCCTAGTATATGGTACTGAGGTACCCAGGGTATTGGGGTTCCAGGAGATCCCTATGGGCTGCACCATTTCTTTTGCCACACATAGGGAGCTCTGACAATTCTTACACAGGCCTGCCACTGCAGCCTAAGTGAAATAACGTCCACGTTATTTCACAGCCATTTACCACTGCACTTAAGTAACTTATAAGTCACCTATATGTCTAACTTTCATCTAGTGAAGGTTGTGTGCAAAGTTACTTAGTGTGTGGGTACCCTGGCACTAGCCCACACACTAAGGCAGCAACGGGAGACAGCTGAGCGCTTTACGCGCTTTGAAAGAAGGAGGAGGCCCCGCCCCTCCTCTCACGCACCATCCTGCGCTTCCCTGAGGTTCGTGGTCCCGGCAGCAACGGGAGACAGCTGAGCGCTTTACGCGCTTTGAAAGAAGGAAGAGGCCCCGCCCCTCCTCTCGCGTTCCTTCCTGGGCTTCCCTGAGTTTCGTGGTCCCGGCAGCAACTTTGTCATTGTGTACTTTTTATAAGAGAATAATATACAAAACAAGTTCAGTGTATGTACACCTAACCAAAAAGTTTTGCTTTTCTTCTCTTGCAAACTTTTTACAAAGTTCTGAAAAGTTTTCTAAAACTTCTAAAAGTTTCTAAAAAGTTAGAAAAAAGTTTTTTCTCTGTTCTTTAAAAAGTTCTGAAACTTTTTCTTCCTTCTCACTGTCTCTAAATCTTTTGCTATCATCTCTGCTTTAGAGACTGCTCTTGAAATGGTCAATACTACTTATCACAATTAGAATTACAAGAGCCTAAGGAGTCTCTGCTTAGATAGAGGTTTAGTGATAGGAAAGAACCCCACAAAAGGGTTTCTATATAACATGCTTATTGTGAATGATGAGTCCCAAGCAGGAACTTCAAATGAGAGGTTAATAGAAGGCTCCCATTCTGACTCAGGGGATCACCTTGAGGGAGGTGGGGAGGGTTCTGTTCCAAATCTGCCCCTTAGCAGGCCACCTAGTAATGCTTGTAGTAATGGAAGCTCCCATCATAGTAGGGGTGTCTTCATTCCTGGAGGCCAGGTTATTAGAGTCCAGTCAGTTAGGGACAGATTTCCCTCTGTTGTTTCCAATGTATCTTCTGTGTCTAAGCATTCCCCAACCACCCACCCTGAAGACAACATGTTAGAAAGGGAACTTAAAAAGTTGAGAGTGGAAGAGACCAGACAGCTTAAACAGCAACAGCTGGCTCTAGATAGGGAATCCCTAGACCTGGAGAAGGAGAGACAGAGATTGGGGTTTGGACCCCATGGTGGCAGCAGCAGTATTCCTGAAAATAATCCTGTTAGAGAGCATGATTCCAGGAATCTGCACAAGATAGTCCCCCCAAGAATTGGGAAAGGAGGCAGACAAATGGGTCAGAACAAGAGTGAACAGAAACGTTCATACAGGGGGTGACAAGTGATAGAGCGGTCCGTAGTAATAATTTACCTACGTTTGGACGCTCTTTAGGCCGATGAATCTTTTGACTTAGTGGGAACTCTCTGTACTCTTAACCCGATCAATCTCATCAAAATCAATAATCAATAACGAACATAAGCAACACCTTGAACAACATAACACTTTACAATTAATCCAGAATACATTTCGGCGAACCCTGACCTTTCAGTCAGGAATAACCACACCAGTTTATTGCAAAGTTAGTGAATTTATTTCCCTATATTAACAAAGCTAGCACGATATAGATGTGTCTCAACACCAAATGATAAACATAAATGAACATTAATAGCTGTCCATAACGTCGAAACAAGTGTAATCTATGTAGCATTTGAATCACAAGGCATTCGATAATAGCAATGCAAATCACCAGTACGATAATCTGTAATGAACTAATTGCGTACATTTAGTCAGCATAACAAGATCTCAAATTGCATCGTGTGACATATGGAATCCTCATTCTAACCTCAAATTAGCATCTGCATGTGGGTCTTCATGCAAAAACAATTTAGCAACATAAATTTAGAAAACTCCTAGCTAGGGCTCTTACCAAAATCAGCAGTTGGTTACCTAAAAGAAACACAATGCAATTTTACAATTTCCTTTCATATTTACCAATTATGATCAGCATACAAGGAAGTCTTCGTCTCACAGGTACCGTTCTTCGGTCAGCATGGGTACCGTTTCTCGATCAGCATGGGACGGGACAAAGGGGCAGGGGTGAACGGGGCAAATGCCTCACGGCGGCAAGGTAAAACTATTACTTCATGCAAAGGGATCAAAGTTAAAGTTAGAGTCTCTAGGGCAAGAATCAGTTAAAGTCTCTTTCTCTCGATTAGAGAAAGCATCAAAGTCTCTCAAAATGGCGTCGCAGCAAAGTGGGCCATAATAGCTACGAAGTCTGCAAAATGGCGGGTATCGAGCTGGTAATGGCTACTTTCTCCTCGTGCACCTGGGTTTTATAGACAACAGTTCGAATCCAGTAGGGTCTCCATTGGAGGGTTCATAGGTTAGCTTCAAATTGTCCAATCAAAAACGACAGTTCTCAAGCTTTTACTTAAGCATACATTATCCTTGGAGATGGGTACGCAAATCGCAACATTGTCTCCCAATTAGCTTACTCTCAGAGCCTCCATTGTCCACACCTGCAAGTCGACCTTGAATTAATGAGAAGATATGCCAGGCTGGCACTAACTTTAAGATAAGCATGTGAACAGTTTCTGTGGAAAAGTACAGCTTCAAGCAAGAATACACGTTTATTAGCACAGTGGAAAAATACGAGCATCCAAACCGTGAGACCAGGCAACTAGGCCAAAGCCTCCGCTAAAGTAATGCTAAGCTAAAACATTTCAAACAAGCAAATCGTAGCACACGTTTATGATTATGTCGGATTAGTGCAATTCTAATTCACCACGTTATATAAAGCACGCGTATAAATGATGGCAAACTACTCTGAGGGCACATTTTGTCCCCGTACAATCTTAATTAGTTCGGTTAATGTCACACATGATTATTTCAGCACTACGTTTAAGCGTTAATAAATCAAAACCTTCATTTTCTGCTTCATCAATCCCTCCTGTGATGACTACTAGTCATCACACAAACCATGCCCACAAATTTTATTCCATTAAAATTCTGTCTGTTCCCACTTTCTTTTAGTTCCCCTAGTTTGAGCTTTGTATTCTTCTGCCATTCTTTTCATAATTTTCTCTTCTTTTCTTCTTTTAATTCTTTCCATAATCATTATTATTCCCCTTTTTATTCCCCAAATTCCAAATACACATATTATTACTATTAATATTCCTTCTATTATTTTCAATAATATTCCATTCCAAATTCCCCCAATCCAATGTCCCACTGAAGCAAGTCCTTTTCCAACCTTCTCCCACACTCCTGGTTCTTTCAATTCCTTCAAATCTGCACTTTCTTTTGTTAGATTAGCAAGCATAGTTTTAATCTTCACACTATTATCAGGTATATAGGTACAGCAGTGACGTGCACCAATCATTTTGCAAACGCCTCCATCCTTTGCTAAAAGAATGTCTAAAGCAAGCCTATTTTGAAGAGTCATAGCTCTTTCCGCTGCAAGCTCAGCATCTATCAGGATTATAGCACCTGAAAACTTTGTCAGCATGTTATCCACTATAGTAGACAACTTTCGTATCTTGATAGAATTCAACACAACTCCTAATGAAGGAATCATGGCTCCAAATATATCACCTACCACAGCAGCTGCGGTCTCTCTTTTCCGGATACGATGGGATCCAGATGTCTTTTGAATCATCGATACGTCATCCAGTTGATAAACCTTTGGGAACACTATACCCAAATAACATCTCCCCCACCATCCCTTTGGAAGACGATAATAGGCATTATGCCCACAAATGTAATATACACCTGGAATGACAGGGTCAAGTCCGTTCATCATGAATGTCCATTTGGCCTTAAAAATAAACGTATGTTTGCATTCACTCGCTCCTACAAAAATGTTGTCATAATAAGATTCACCTCGATATATACAAAATTTCCCTACGTGCCAAGCATCTAAAGCTAATTTCCCTTGTGTTTTTATAGCAGCAAAATCATAATTCTCTACTGAAGTCCTCTTACTTAACTCCTTTTCTAATTTCGCATTCATTTGTGCCCTTCTATCATCTGTGCGATCTAAAAAGCTTATTTCTACAGCAGAGACTGAGCAAGTAAGGTTCTCCCTATGAGCATGAGCCGTTTCAAAAGGTAGCATTGGCTCGAAAAATTCCCTCATAATTTTAAAATCCCAATCTTTTGCAGTCTGGCTTAGCTGCGCTATTATAGGAACATAAGCAAAGGTAACATCATAATTCGAGTAAAAATACTGTATGTTAGTCTGACCATAAAACCTAGACATTACTATACTACACGTAATCCCATATGTAAGAGGCATGTGGTGATAAGTTACCCCTTCCTTTACCGATGTCGGTATCTGTGTACACACATAACAATCCTTCGCATCCATAGTCTCAACATACTCTGTTAGCAAGCGATAGAAAACGTTATACGAAAGCTCTTTCTTATCGTGCAAGAGCCTCTCATCCATTGCTAGTCTTTTCAATGGGGTTAGTTCAGTAACAGTAACAGGAGCAATAGTAGAAGCCTCGATATTCTCACTTTCACCCTTTCCATGCAATCCAATCACAATTGCCATTATTATTATCACACATGTAATTACTAAGCCTATACACACATATTTACAATATTTCTTTCTATTGTTTTGCCTAGCGTACCTAGTCATGATCTGTATAGAATCAGTGAGCTAGAAGCACTTATAAATGAAACTATTTAGCAATTCAGTTACAAAGCTGAACAAGCGCAATGTTCACACCGTCTTCTTCAAAAGGCCAGTCACTTATCGGTTAGCAGCATTTGTCTCAATTCGGCAATAACTCAGTCTTTATCAGTTTAGCAAATGTCTCATCCGGTTTAACAATGTAGCGAGCAATATCATTTACTCTTTCAATCGACAGAGTCTATGAAACTTTTTTTTTCTATTGGTATCTCTTCTTCTTCTTCGTTCTCGATGCTTAGAGATACAAACTCATCAGTCCAATCATCATTTACTGCATATGCCCATTCAGGACCGGAATACCTCCTGTTTGGTATCCTTTTCCTTTTCAATTTTGCTTCCCTTTTCGACTCTGCTTCGCTGGTACTTTCCTCTTTTGTCAAGTCTTTTTCCTCACTTGACGATTGTTCCACGACAGTCACTTCTTTTCTTTTCTCTTTCACTTTCGGCCTTCCTCCTTCATTCAAACTTTCTTTACCCTTCTCTTTTATTGGTGAGATACTCAGTCTTCTCTTTGCACCATGTCCATTTGATGGACCTGCTGTCTTTTCTGTGGAAGCTCGAACCTTTTCGTTCTGTTCTGCCTTATCCCCTTCTTCCGGGGAATCGATCACGTTCTCCTTTTCTTTTTCTGTATCGTCTGCTTCTGGGAAAGCCCTCCTCTGATCAGGCTCTCCTGCTTTTTCACCTTTTTCGAGCCCTTCGTCACCGTTACTTTCTTCAGGCTCTTTATCACTTTCAGCTGCTTCAGGCTCCTTGTCACCTTCAGCTGCTTCAGGCTTTTTGCTACCCTTAGCTGCTTCAGGTTCTTTGTCGCCTTCAGCTTCTTCGTCGCTGTCTGAACTTTCTCCTTTATTTCCCCCAAGTAAGTTGGTGTCTTCGTCGTCAGAGAATATTTCTTTCTCTCCTGCTTCTGCCTGTTCGCTTTCAGTTCGCTTTTGTTCTGTCTCAGCACTCGGCACTGCTTTATCAGGCACTGGTAGTTTCAGCGCTTCAACTTCTTCATCTGTGGGACACAACACCTTCTTTGTGTGACTGGCGTGAATCCAGTTGGGAACGCCCGCACACTTCACAGCGGTAGTTGTCGTCAGGATCACTTGAAAAGGGCCTTTCCAACGGGGTTCCAGACACGACTTTCTCACGTGCTTCTTTACCACGACCCAGTCACCTGCTTTCAGTGCGTGTCCTGGACCTTGGATCGGTGGCAAGGTGGTCGCTTCCACCTGGTGAGAGAAAGAGCGAACCACGTCAGCCAGTCCTTTGCAGTAGTCTAACACCATATCATCTGTAATATTCAAAAGCATGTTTGCGGGAACTGCAGGAAGTCTCATAGCTCTGCCCATGAGAATTTCATGCGGAGACAATCCAGTCTTTCTATCGGGAGTGTTTCTCATTGACATTAGCACTAAGGGCAATGCGTCAGGCCATTTCAAATTTGTCGAGGCACATATTTTCGCCATTCTCGATTTCAGCGTACCATTCATCTGCTCCACCAGTCCTGAGGCTTCAGGGCGATAGCTACAGTGCAGCTTTTGCTCAATGTTCAGCGCTTCGCAAAGTAACTTTATCACCTCGTTATTGAAGTGACTTCCCCTATCTGATTCTAAAGAGATCGGGAATCCGAAACGTGGTATCAACTCCCTCAACAATAGCTTGGCAACTGTAAGGCTGTCGTTTCTACGTGTGGGGTATGCCTCAATCCAGTGACTAAAAATGCACACAATCACCAACACATATTTCAGACCCCCATGCACAGGCATCTCAATGAAGTCCATCTGCATTCGACTAAAAGGCCCGCTTGCCCTACCAATGTGACTCGCATTCACAACTGTTCCCTTTCCTGGGTTCATCTGCTGGCAAGTGACACATCGATGGCAAACTACTTCTGCAGCTTGACGAAATCTGGGGTTAAACCAATCAGTTTTGAACAATCTTATCATGGCATCTCTCCCTAGGTGAGCCTGCCCATGATAGAACCGCGCAAGCTGTGATAGGAGACTATTTGGCAAAACAAATTTTCCCTCATGTGAAACCCATAACTCGTCTTGTCTCTTTATACATTGCGATTTAATCCAGGAATCTCTTTCATCCTCCCTGCCATTATTCTGTAGTGCTTTTAGTTCCTCTATTGTATCTACGACCTTCAAGGCAAATGCTTCAGCTGGTTCGAGTTCTGGTTCACTTATTGAATTCCAATCATCCCTTAGTAATATACAGTTCAAGGCACAAAATCTTGCGACTTGATCCGCATATGCATTTCCCAGAGACACATAGGCCCTCATTCTGACCTTGGCGGTCTTTTCGCGAGACCGCCGAGTTACCGCCGCGGTGAAGACCGCCGACCGCAGCGGTATGCCGCTGTGCGCATTCCGACCGCTGGGAGCGTTCCGCTGGGAAACCGCCAGCAGCCACACTGGCGGTCGGCGGAAAAGTGGAGACTGGTCAACCTCCTCCGCCACGCCAGCAGAACACCGCCCACAGAATTACGACCCACATATCTGTGTGGCGGTCTTCTGTTGGTGGTCACCTCCCCATGGCTCACGTCGCCTCCCGGAGGACCAACGCACAAGGTAAGTTGACCGTCCGTGAGGGGAGGGGGAGGGGGGGTGTTGTGTGATGTGGGCATGTATGGGGGTGTGCGTGTGAGTGTGTAGAGGGGGTGTGTGAGTGCGTGTATGCGGGCGGGGGGTGCTGCTGTGTCTATGGGTAATGTGTGCTGTTCGGCAGGTGCGCATGTCTGCATGTATGTGTGCGGGTATGTGTCCCCGTTGTGTATGTGTGTGTAGGGGGTGTGTATATGTGCATGTTGGGGGTGTGTGCATGTCGGGGTGCATGTATGTGCATGTCGGGGTGTGGGTGGGGAGGGGGTTCGTACCACCTCTGGGGGGTGGCAGGGGGGTGGAGGGTGTGGGGGGAGGACTCGGGTGGGTAGTGGGGGGTGGGGGAGACCCCTATCAGTGCCAGGGAAGGAATTCCCTGGCCCCGATAGTGCTTACCGCCATGGTTCGCATGGCGGTTCCCGACCATCCGAAACCGCGGCGGTAGGCAGGGTCATGATACCGTTGGCGGTCTCGGGACGACCGCCGGGCCGGAGTGCGCAAACTCCAGCCCGGCGGTCATGACCGCCGTGGCGGTCGGAGTGGGGAAGTGGCGGTCGATCGCGGCGGGGACCGCCACGGTCAGAATGCCATTTTTCTGACCGCCGGTCTGTTCGCGTTCCGACCGCCGCCTCTCCGCCGACCGCCAAGGTCAGAATGAGGGCCATAGTCCTGTCCTTTCGTATGAGCACTACACTTTACCACTGCAACTTCAGCTGGCACTTGAATGGCATGTAACAATTCCCTTATCCTCTCCCCGTTCTTCACTGGGGATCCTGAAGAAGTCAGGAAACCTCTCTGTGACCATAGCTGTCCAAAGTCATGCACAATCCCAAACCCGTATTGACTATCAGTGTAAATGGTGACTTTCATCAATGCAGACAGTTGACATGCTCTTGTAAGGGCTACAAGTTCTGCTACTTGTGCAGAATAGACTCCTTGAAGCCATCCCGCTTCCAAGACCCCCGTTACAGTACATACAGCATATCCTGCTTTCAAAATCCCCATCCCATCTCTTAGACATGAACCATCAACAAAAAGAATCTGGTCATTTACATCAAGCTTGGTATCCTTGATGTCCGGTCGAGGTTTTGTGCAAAATTCAGTCACCTGAAGGCAGTCATGCTCGACGTCTTCAGCGTTCTCAATTTCGGCATTTTCTCCAGGAAGCAAGGTTGCTGGATTCAACGTAGTGCACCTTTTCAGCTGCACATTCGGTGAGCCCAGAATTATCGTTTCATACCTTGTGAGTCTTGCTCCAGTCATGTGCTGTGTTCGGGAGCGGGTCAAAAGTATCTCAACTGAGTGAGGGACCATGACTGTTACTGGGTGTCCCATCACTATTCCTTCACTCTGAGTGAGGCTGATACCAACTCCTGCTACGGCGCGCAAACACCCTGGGAGTGCTGCTGCGACCGGATCCAAAGTAGCTGAAAAATACGCTACTGGTCTGTTTACGCCACCATGGGCTTGAGTCAAGACAGACAAAGAACATGCATCACGTTCATGACAAAACAATGTGAAAGGCTTCGTGTAATCAGGCATACCTAAAGCTGGAGCTCTGCACATGCATTCCTTCAATTCAACAAAAGCATCCATCTCATCTCCTTTCAGCTCAATTTCATCCAAGGCATCCTTTTGGGTCAATTTCAGTAGGGGCTTTGCTAGAGACGAGAAGTTGGGAATCCACTGGCGACAATATCCCACCATTCCCAAAAACTTCCTCACCTCCTTCCTTGTCTTTGGTGGACTCATTTGGAGTATACTTGTAATTCTTTCCTTCATTATTCTCCGTGACCCTTTCTCTATTTGGTGACCCAAGTATTTCACTTTCCTCTGACAGAACTGTAATTTGGAAGGGGACACTTTATGTCCATTCCTTCCCAGATGGTTCAACAGAGCAATGGTATCGGCTGTGCAGCCACTTTCTGTTTTTGATGCAACCAGTAAGTCATCAATGTACTGTACTAGAATTGACTCGAATGGCAATTCTAATGCTTCCAGGTCTTTCTTTAGAATCTGATTGAAGATTGACGGTGACTCAGAAAACCCTTGAGGAATTCGACACCAACTGTACACTCTGTCTAGGAATTTGAAACAAAAGAGGAATTGGCTGTCCTCATGAAGAGGCACAGAAAAGAATGCCTGTGACAAATCGATGACTGAGAACCATTCAGCATCGCAAGGAACTTGAAACATTATCACAGCTGGATTCGGTACGACAGGGCAGCACTTGACTATGATGTCATTTATTTTCCTCAAATCCTGTATGAGTCGGACCTTTCCACTCGGCTTTATTAGTCCCATTATTGGTGAATTACATGGGCTGCTTAACACTTCTTTCAGTACCCCCTGCTTTACAAATTCGTCAATGAGTTGAGCAACTTTCATGAGGATATCTTGTGGCATGTGGTATTGTGGGGTCTGGGGAAAGATCGCATTGGGCTTTACCATCACTTTTACTGGTTCCACTCCTTTCATCAATCCCACCTCTTTCCCTGTCATATCCCACACTTCCTTTCCGACTGTCTCCCGTAATTCAGCTGGAATATCTTCTTCAGTTATCATCGGGAAGAGACAAATCAGAGGATACTCTTCGTCGACTGTTTCCATCTCATCCCCCTCTACACTGTCCTCTTCTTCCCCATCACTGCTCGTCTGTATTGTTATTCCTTCGTTTGAACACATTATCGAACAACCCAATTTGCACAATAGGTCTCTCCCTAATAGTGCTATCGGGCTTGAGTCACACACCACAAACTGATGTACCCCTTGATAGTTACCAATGTTGACTGGAACCGGATCTGTAATTGGGTTCGTCAGGTGTCTGTTTGCTACTCCCACCACTTGAACTGTCCTCCCTGAGAGTGGCAAATTTGGTACTTCACTGCTCTTAACAGTTGAACGCGTGGCTCCCGTGTCAACCAAGAACGAGACACGATGACCCATTACTCTTCCCTCTACGTACGGACCCCTTTGATCAACTTCCAAGGATGCCGCAAGCACACAATCTCCTTCTTCTCCTGAACTTTCACTCTCCCATACGTTATTTATTCCACTCTCACTGTGTAATGGGAACTGTTGTACGGTGCCATTTGTACTCATTACCTGACCCGTTACCTGTGGAGGAACCATCACTTGCTGCTGACTCATTGGTGCCAAAGGTATTTGCATTTGCTGATTCGGTACCATAGGTAACTGCTGTTGCATCGGCTGCATTTGCGTCATTTGCATACGGGGCATCTGCATCTGCTGCGGCTGCATAGGTTGTAATCCCTGCAATTGATTTACAGTCTGAAAATTTGGGCTTGGACCTCTCAATTTCGGTCCCCTCATTGTCTGAAATGCATTGACATCATTGGTTTGCTGACCAACACCTACACTTGCACCTGCACCTACACCTGCACCTGCACCTACACCTTCCTGCACCACCATCGGGCACTCGCGTTTCCAATGACCTACGATTCCGCACGCGTGACACGGCATCACCTTCTTCATTGCCTGCACACCCGTCACAACAGTGTTCAAATCCGGTCCATTATTCACAAAACCTCCTCTGCCTCTGCCTCTGGCCTGTGGCTGAAACGCCATGTTTCCCTGCAACTGCAACTGCTGTTGCGGTGCCTGCTGTTGGAACCCTTGCATTCCTTGCAAACCTTGCAGACCTTGCAAACCTTGAAAACCTGTTTGAGCTGCCTTAAGCTGCATCATCATCACCTTCTCTTTCAGCTTTTTCTGTTTTACCTCAATTTCGTCGCTACAGTATTTCGCATAAGTCAAGACCTCATCAATCGGTTTCGACTGCCAAAAATCAAATGCGACTTTATCATCTGACTTATCTCTGGTCTCAACCCTTCCACAAATCTGAACACAAAATGGAGCATGTCCTTCGCCTCAATTGTTTCCGTGCCACTATAATTCTAGAACGCCTTCAACAACCTCTCATAGTAACTATGAATCGATTCTTTAGTCTCTTGGGCAGTTCGATCAATCTTCTGCCAATCCACGTTCTTCGCGGGTACCTTCGTTTTCAAATGCTCAATCACCTTATAGTACAAGCTCATCACCAAAGGTGACGGTGCACCTGTCTCCCTGTCCCTCTCTGGTTCACTTGTCGGCCAACCTACAGCTCTTTTGCAATCCTCCCACAAATCTGCCGGAACCACAATCTCAAAGAGAGTGTTCAGGTCTTCCCAGAGACATTTTGCAAGCTTCACAAACCTATCAGTCTGCTGATACCATTCAATCGGCTTCTCTCTTAGTTTGGGAAAATCGTCCGTAAAGGACTGAATGTCGCTTCTGTGCAATGGTACATGTACTAATTTTCCTCCTGCTGTCTCCCTCATTGGTAACATCGTTACTGTATCACTACTCTGCGGTCTTTTCTCATTGTGCTCTGTAGCACTGTCCCTCCTCTTGTCCTTCCTCTTTACCCATCTGCTTTCCCACTTATCTAAGCACCTCCACACTTGTGCACTCTGCAGCAATTCTCTAAGGTGTGTCTTCATGCCTGCTGACCTCATGTGTTCAAAATCTGTGGTCCCAAAATCTAACCTGTAGCTCCTGCTCAAGTGTTTCGTCTTGTCTATGTCAACCCCGTTTCTGTCAGCTGCTTCCTGCAAGCTCTTATGTATCTTGTTCACTTCCTTTGTAATCCTGGGACATAGAATACCTCAGCTCTTCTTCCGTGTAGGACTCTAACCTGTTCACACCCATAGTCCCTTCCACCAATTCTTGTGCTTCCATGTTCAACCTGACCCTATTCATATAGTCTTCTCCTTTCCCACTAGCTGAATTTTGTGTGGAATTCAGACTGTTGAACCACTGTGTCAGCTGTTGCGCATTCACCCCCATCAGGGTAGCGTTCACATCGACTGCCATCGATGGCTGCGGCAGCTTTTCAGTGTTCGATGTGAGAGGTATTATCAGTGGGGGGCTCGACCTCACCAGTGTTGACTGAGCACATATGGGACTAAACTCCATCAAGGACCCAGACCCAGTTGGCTGAGCCGCTATCGGAGTTATCCCTGGAGTGTTTTCTATGCACCTTCTTTCTGTCCCATTCTGCAGCATTGATCCCTGACTGTTCAGACCCGAATTAGGCTGACTATACAGAGGTACCGCTGGACCTACAGTAATGGGTAAGGATATCGCGTCTGGGTTCTGTCCATTCCCCATGTTCTGTGGCATGTTCATTCCCACACCATGGGTCATCATTGCCGGCATGCCCATCTGGCTCCCCGTCATTTGAGCATGTACGTTTCCTCCCTGCACCTGCTTTTGAGGCATCAAAAACTGAGTTGATTCAGCTTGTGCCATTGTTTGGTTGTAACCATTCTGTACTCCCCTTACGGTCTGCTCTAGAACCATTCCTCCACTGTTGTCACTGTTGTAGTACCCTGGCATCTGCGGCTGATAATTTTCTGCTGGTTTCAACACGGGCACATCTGGATATATTCTCCTAACCTGTGGTATCTGCGGGGTGAACAGCAGACTCGGGTCCTTAGATCCCGATGACGCTCCTGAACTCGGGGTTTCACTGTTCTGTACCGGTGCCGGAGGGGCAGAACTGGTACTTGGACCTTGTCCATTCTCTGCATAAGGCGGTGGACGGTCGTTCAGCAATTGCATTATCAACTCCTCATCCTCTAACTCCTCTTCTCTTCTCAACTTTTCCTCGTCCTCTCTATCCTTGGAACACTTTCTGTCTGTCTTACAGGTAGCTTTCTTCCCTGTCTCCTCTCCTTCCTTAGTAATTGCTGGAAACAATTTTATCCCCTGCAATACATCTGATCTCCACACCTTCTGTGCATTATCCCACCTAGCATCCGCTAGTGTCTTTTCTACCTTCCTCATTCTGGTCTCGAACTTCTTTTGCTGTTGCTGTCTGGCCATTAGTTCCCAAATTGCTAGAGCCTCAAACTGTGCTGGCCTTGGAGGCACCTTCATGTCGTACATCGTGAATCTCAAATTCTCTAAAATCTTTATATTGAATGTCCCGTATATCGGGAACGCTACGCTCCCATGTTTCTCTGTCAACTTGTGCCATTGCTTTAGCCAAAGGCACGGAGCTACCCCCTTTTCTTCCATTACAATGTAAGCTGGTGTACCCTCAGGCGGCGTCTCCTCTCCTACGCTCGCTTTAATGTAAGACTCCCCCTTCATTGCGCTCCTGAATGCTTTAAGGAATTTCATTTTCTCGTCTTTTATTTAACCAAGTTTATAACCAATATTTGACTTCAATTCCACAAAACTTTAATCAATAGGTAACTTTAATTCCACAAAAATTTGTAATCGATAGGTGACTTTAATTCCCGGAATACTCTTCACCTGCCTTTCCCCTTCCAATCGAGTCCCACGGACTGCGTCCAATCCGTGCGCGACCCTTCTCTGCAACCAACCTATCCCAGCGCGGCTCTTAGTGACGTCACACTCACACACACTGCGGCTGACAAAGCCTCGCGGCTAGTCTTCCTTCACTCACCTCCTCTCGTAACAACCTTTGCATGTATCGCGAGCTACCAAAAATAAAACAGATCTGTCGGTTTACTACAGGAAGGGTAACACAGTCGCTTCAGGACCTTAGGGACCTTTCACTAGCCTCGGGACTTTTCACTAGCCTCTGGCTGCTATTCCGTCTTTCTCAGTCCCCACATGCGCAAGCAAATCTGACCCGCAGACCTACTCTCAACTTGTCAATGATCTGTTCTAGTGCACTTAGAATCTTGTCAAAGCCCGAAGTCGAAGTTTCTTTCACTCCCTAACACACGTACCGACTTGTTGACCACGCCCGATCAACCTACTAAACCGCCCAGACCACAACATGGATCAACATACTCCGGAGTCTCTTGACCTCGCAGGGCCCGTCTCAACAACAACAACCACGTGGACCTTTTTATGCACAAAGCGCCAGACGCACATGAAGTTCGACGACTTCCCTACTCTCACACTCGGAGCCGCACCTCCGATATCTCTATGAAGTTCGACGACTTCTCTACTTCTACACTCGGAGTCGCACCTCCGCTATCCTAAAAAAAAGAGAAAAATCCTCGCAACCTTTTCACACACCCTGCGGCAATAAGCTGTGCAAGCGCAAAACCCTAACTTCACTCATACCATCACTAGTACCGCCAACGCTGTTTCCACATCTCCTTTCTCTCCATTCGCAAGCTTCGAGATCCCGGGAAAGTCGCGGTGGACCTAGCCCATCATCATCTTGTCAATCAGTTTTATCCAAGAAAATCTAATTCAACTTCTCGAATGGGGTCTCAAAATGCGTAACCGTTAATTCAACACCATGTACTTTAGGAGTACAGGGTCCCAAAAGACGAAACCATCCTCTGCTACCATCTACTGATAGAGCGGTCCGTAGTAATAATTTACCTACGTTTGGACGCTCTTTAGGCCGATGAATCTTTTGACTTAGTGGGAACTCTCTGTACTCTTAACCCGATCAATCTCATCAAAATCAATAATCAATAACGAACATAAGCAACACCTTGAACAACATAACACTTTACAATTAATCCAGAATACATTTCGGCGAACCCTGACCTTTCAGTCAGGAATAACCACACCAGTTTATTGCAAAGTTAGTGAATTTATTTCCCTATATTAACAAAGCTAGCACGATATAGATGTGTCTCAACACCAAATGATAAACATAAATGAACATTAATAGCTGTCCATAACGTCGAAACAAGTGTAATCTATGTAGCATTTGAATCACAAGGCATTCGATAATAGCAATGCAAATCACCAGTACGATAATCTGTAATGAACTAATTGCGTACATTTAGTCAGCATAACAAGATCTCAAATTGCATCGTGTGACATATGGAATCCTCATTCTAACCTCAAATTAGCATCTGCATGTGGGTCTTCATGCAAAAACAATTTAGCAACATAAATTTAGAAAACTCCTAGCTAGGGCTCTTACCAAAATCAGCAGTTGGTTACCTAAAAGAAACACAATGCAATTTTACAATTTCCTTTCATATTTACCAATTATGATCAGCATACAAGGAAGTCTTCGTCTCACAGGTACCGTTCTTCGGTCAGCATGGGTACCGTTTCTCGATCAGCATGGGACGGGACAAAGGGGCAGGGGTGAACGGGGCAAATGCCTCACGGCGGCAAGGTAAAACTATTACTTCATGCAAAGGGATCAAAGTTAAAGTTAGAGTCTCTAGGGCAAGAATCAGTTAAAGTCTCTTTCTCTCGATTAGAGAAAGCATCAAAGTCTCTCAAAATGGCGTCGCAGCAAAGTGGGCCATAATAGCTACGAAGTCTGCAAAATGGCGGGTATCGAGCTGGTAATGGCTACTTTCTCCTCGTGCACCTGGGTTTTATAGACAACAGTTCGAATCCAGTAGGGTCTCCATTGGAGGGTTCATAGGTTAGCTTCAAATTGTCCAATCAAAAACGACAGTTCTCAAGCTTTTACTTAAGCATACATTATCATTGGAGATGGGTACGCAAATCGCAACATTGTCTCCCAATTAGCTTACTCTCAGAGCCTCCATTGTCCGCACCTGCAAGTCGACCTTGAATTAAAGAGAAGATATGCCAGGCTGGCACTAACTTTAAGATAAGCATGTGAACAGTTTCTGTGGAAAAGTACAGCTTCAAGCAAGAATACACGTTTATTAGCACAGTGGAAAAATACGAGCATCCAAACCGTGAGACCAGGCAACTAGGCCAAAGCCTCCGCTAAAGTAATGCTAAGCTAAAACATTTCAAACAAGCAAATCGTAGCACACGTTTATGATTATGTCGGATTAGTGCAATTCTAATTCACCACGTTATATAAAGCACGCGTATAAATGATGGCAAACTACTCTGAGGGCACATTTTGTCCCCGTACAATCTTAATTAGTTCGGTTAATGTCACACATGATTATTTCAGCACTACGTTTAAGCGTTAATAAATCAAAACCTTCATTTTCTGCTTCATCACAAGGATGGCAAGAAGAAGGATGGTAAGTCTTCTGACAAGGGTGTGGACAAAAGTAAAACTGAGTCTTCATCAGGCCCACAAAAATCCTCTTGTGGGGGTGGTGGGTCCAAATCCTCTTCAAATCAAGTTAAAAAGCCTTGGTGTTATTTGTGTAAAGTGAAAGGCCATTGGACAACTGATGCCAGTTGTCCAAAGAAAAACACCAAACCTCCCACTACCACAACCCCTACTGCAAATTCTAGCGCCCTAGGAATAGCAGTGGTGGTGGGAGCAAACCTACTAATAGACAATCCAAGGGAGTAGCTGGGCTCACTTTTGGTAATTTAGTTGGGGTTGGTCTTGTTAGGGTGACTACAGAGGCTGTGTTAGTCTCTAAAGGTGCCATTGATTTGGCAACCTTAGTTGCTTGTCCCCTTAATATGGATAAGTAAAAGCATCTTACCCTAATAAATGGTGTTGAGGTTCAGGCCTACAGGGACACAGGTGCCAGTGTTACCATGGTAATAGAGAAACTGGTGCACCCTGAACAACACCTACTTGGTCAGCAGTACCAACTGAGAGACGCTCATAACAACACTCTTAGCCACCCTATGGCTGTTGTGAATCTCAACTGGGGGGGGGGTTACTGGTCCAAAGAAAGTTGTGGTTGCTTCAGATTTACCTGTAGACTGTCTACTAGGAAATGATTTAGAGACATCAGCTTGGGCAGAAGTGGAGATGGAGGCTCATGCAGCAATTCTGGGCATTCCTGGGCATATTTTTGCTTTCACAAGGGCTTAGGCCAAAAAGCAAAAGGACAGGGTAACTTGGATCCTGGAACAATGGACCAAGTGCTCCCTAAAGCTAGGGGTAGCAAGGGTAAATCCCTACCCCCTATCCCTCCCTCTACAGATGATTCTCCTTCTGAGGAAGAAGAATTTCCTCCCTGTGCAGAACCTTCACCAGATGAGCTGGCAGCAGACACTGCTGAGCTTTTGGGTGGAGGGGGGCCTGCCAGGGAAAAGCTGAGTGTGGCAGATCAATCCTGTCCCACATTAGAGGGTCTCAGACAGCAAGCTGTCAAGCAGCAAAATGGGGATGTCAGTGACTCACATAGAGTTTACTGGGAGGACAACCTCTTGTACACAGAGTCAAGGGACCCAAAACCTGGAGCAGCCAGGAGATTGGTCATTCCCCTGCAGTACAGAGAGTTCCTCTTAACACTGGTCATTACATTCCTTTGGCTGGGCATTTGGGCCAGATCAAAACATGGGAAAGGAATGTCCCCCTGTTTCAATGGCTTAGGATGTCAGATGACACTAAAGATTTTTGCAAGTCTTGTGTGACCTGCCAAGCCAGTGCCAAGACTGGTGGTACACCAAAGGCTCCTCTTATCCACTACCTGTGGTTGGGGTCCCCTTTGAAAGGGTAGGGGTTGACATAGTTGGCCCCCTTGACCCTCCTACTGCTTCAGTCAATAGGGTTATCTTGGTGGTTGTGGACCATGCCACAAGATATCCTGAAGCAATACCTCTAAGGACCACTATAGCTCCTGCAGTGGCAAAAGCCCTCCTAGGAATCTTTTCCAGGGTGGGTTTCCCAAAAGAGGTTGTATCAGACAGGGGTAGCAACTTTATGTCTGCATACTTGAAGGCTATGCGGAAGGAATGTGGTGTAACATACAAATTCACCACTCCTTATCATCCACAAACTAATGGATTGGTAGAGAGGTTTAATAAAACTCTCAAAGGTATGATAATGGGACTCCCTGAAAAACTCAGGAGGAGATGGGATGTCCTGTTACCTTGCCTCCTTTTTGCTTACAGGGAGGTACCCCAGAAAGGAGTGGGCTTCAGCCCCTTTCAAACTCCTCTTTGGACACCCTGTAAGAGGTCCACTAACACTTGTGAAGGAGGGTTGGGAACAACCTTTAAAAGCTCCCAAACAGGACATAGTGGACTATGTACTTGGCCTAAGATCCAGAATGGCGGAGTACACAAACAAGGCCAATAAAAACCTTCAGGCCAGACAAGAGCTCCAGAAGCAATGGCATGACCAGAAGGCTGTTCTGATCCAGTACCAACCAGGACAGAAGGTGTGGGTATTAGATCCTGTGGCCCCAAGAGCACTCCAAGACAAATGGAGTGGACCCCATCTAATTGTTGAGAAAAAAGGTGAGGTTACCTATCTGGTAGACCTGGGCACTGCCAGGAGTCCCCTTAGGGTGATTCATGTCAACCGCCTAAAACTCTATTATGACAGGGCTGATCTCACCCTGCTCATGACAACAGATGAAGGACAGGAGGAAGAGCGTGACCCTCTCCCTGATCTCTTCTCCTCCACTGAAGAGGATGCTTTAGTGCAGGGAGTAGTTTTGGCAGATTGTCTGACTGCAAAACAGAAAGACAACTGCATAAATCTTCTTGGACAATTTTCTGAACTCTTTTCAACTGTGCCAGGCACCACATCTTGGTGTGAACACACAATTGATACTGGAGACAGCTTGCCTGTCAAAAGTAAAATCTACAGGCAGCCTGACCATGTCAGGGACTGCATAAAACAAGAGGTTCAGAAAATGCTTGATCTAGGAGTGGTTGAACCTTCTGAAAGCCCATGGGCGAGTCCTGTGGTGCTTGTACCAAAGCCTCACTCAAAAGATGGAAAAAGGGAGATGACGTTTTGTGTTGATTACAGAGGTCTCAATCAGGTAACAAAAACTGATGCTCACCCTATACCCAGGGCACAGGAGCTCATAGATACACTGGCATCTGCCAAGTATCTAAGCACCTTTGATTTGACTGCAGGGTATTGGCAAATCAAATTGGCTGAGGATGCTAAACCTAAAACTGCATTTTCAACTATAGGAGGGCACTACCAATTTACAGTGATGCCCTTTGGGTTGAAGAATGCACCTGCCACTTTTCAGAGGTTGGTGAACACAGTCCTCGAAGGGTTGGAGGCTTTTAGTGCAGCATATCTTGATGATATAGCTGTCTTTAGCTCCACCTGGGATGAGCACCTGGTTCACCTTTGGAAGGTTTTGGAGGCCCTGCAAGAGGCAGGCCTCACTATCAAGGCCTCAACGTGTCAGATAGGGCAGGGAAAGGTGATTTATCTGGGACACCTGGTAGGTGGAGAACAGATTGCACCACTTCAGGGGAAAATCCAGACAATCATGGATTGGGTTCCCCCTACAACACAGACCCAGGTGAGAGCCTTCCTAGGCCGCACTGGGTATTACAGGAGATTCATTAAAAACTATGGCTCCATAGCAGCCCCACTTAATGATCTCACCAGTAAAAAGATACCTAAAAAGGTATTGTGGACAAGCAAGACAATGGCCAAGAAGGTGTTATGGACAGCTAGTTGTCGGAAAGCTTTTGAGGAGCTCAAACAGGCCATGTGCGATGCACCTGTCCTAAAATGCCCATGTTACTCCAAGAAATTCATTGTTCAAACTGATGCATCTGAATTAGGGGTAGGGGCAGTCTTATCACAACTGAATTCTGAGGGCCAGGATCAACCAGTTGCTTTTATCAGCAGAAGGTTGACCCCTAGAGAAAAGCGTTGGTCTGCCATTGAGAGGGAGGGCTTTGCTGTGGTCTGGGCACTGAAAAAGTTGAGGCCATACTTGTTTGGCACTCACTTTATTGTTCAGACATACCACAAACCTCTACTTTGGCTAAAACAAATGACAGGTGAAAACCCTAAATTGTTGAGGTGGTCCATATCTCTACAGAGAATGGACTATACAGTGGAACATAGACCTGGGAGTACCCGCTCCAATGCAGATGGACTCTCCAGAAATTTCCACTTAGACAATGAAGACTCATCAGGTCATGGCTAGTCTTATTGTCCTCCGTTTGGGGGGGGGGGGGGGGGGGGATTTGAGTAGGAAAGTACCATCTTGCCTGGGATGTTACCCCCATATTTCACTCTATATATGTTGTTTTAGTCTATGTGTCACTGAAACCCTGCCAGGCAGGCCCCAGTGCTCATAAGTATGTGCCTTGTATGTGTTCCCTGTGTGATGCCTAACTGTCTCACTGAGGCTCTGCTAACCAGAACCTCAGTGGTTATACTCTCTCTGCTTTCCAAATTTGTCACTAACAGGCTAGTGACCAAATTTACCAATTCACATTGGCATACTGGTACACCCACATAGTGAGGTACCCAGGGTATTGGGGTTCCAGGGGATCCCTATGGGCTGCAGCATTTCTTTTTCCACCCATAGGGAGCTCTGACAATTCTTACACAGGCCTGCCAGTGCAGCCTGAGTGAAATAACACCCACGTTATTTCACAGCTATTTACCACTGCACTTAAGTAACTTATAAGTCACCTATATGTCTAACCTTCACCTAGTGAAGGTTGGGTGCAAAGTTGCTTAGTGTGTGGGCACCCTGGCACTAGCCAAGGTGCCCCCACATCGTTCAGGGCAAATTCCCTCATACTGAGGGTACTCACTGAGATACTTTTGGCATAGTGTCATAAAAATAAAGTACCTTTATTTTTTGTACTTCTGTGTTTGTGTTTTCTTATGATATTGTGCATATGACACCAGTGGAGTAGTAGGAGCTTTACATGTCTCCTAGTTCAGCCTAAGCTGCTTTGCCATAGCTACCTTCTATCAGCCTAAGCTGTTAGAAACACCTCTTCTACACTAATAAGGGATAACTGGACCTGGCACAAGGTGTAAGTACCTCTGGTACCCACTACAAGATGGTGTCCAGTTTCGCGCTAGAGCAGGGCAGGGGGATCCCTGAACCGGTGCAGACTGGCTTATGCAGAGATGGACACCATCTGTGCCAATCAAAGCATTTCCAGAGGCTGGGGGAGGCTACTCCTTCCCAGCCGTCACATCTATTTCCAAAGGGAGAGGGTGTTACACCCTGTCTCAGAGGAAGTCCTATGTTCTGCCTTCCTGGGCCAGGGCTGCCTGGACCCCAGGAGGGCAGATGCCTGTCTGAGGGGTTGGCAGCAGCAGCAGCTGCACTGTAGACCCCGGAAAGGCAGTTTGGCAGTACCCGAGTTCTGTGCTAGAGACCAGTGGGATCATGGAATTGTACCCCAATGCCAGAATGGCATTGGGGTGACAATTCCATGATCTTGGACATGTTACATGGCCATGTTCGGAGTTACCATTGTGACGCTGTGCATAGGTAGTAATGGTGTCCCCGCACTCACAAAGTCCGGGGAATTTGCCCTGAGCGATGTGGGGGCACCTTGGCTAGTGCCAGGGTGCCCACAGACTAAGTAACTTAGCACCCAACCTTTACCAGGTAAAGGTTAGAAATACAGGTGACTTATAAGTTACTTTCACTCAGGTTGCAGTGGCAGGCCTGTGTAAGAATTGTCAGAGCTCCCTATGGGTGGCAAAAGAAATGCTGGAGCCCATAGGGATCTCCTGGAACCCCAATACCCTGGATACCTCAGTACAATATACTAGGGAATTATATGGGTGTACCAGTATGTAGGAGGCTGGACTGGCTTGTAGTGAGTACCAAGGGGTACTTGCACCTTGCACCAGGCCCAGTTATCCCTTATTAGTGTATAGGGTGTCTAGCAGCTTAGGCTGATAGATAATGGTAGCTTAGCAGAGCAGCTTAGGCTGAACTAGGAGACGTGTGAAGCTACTACAGTACCACAAGTGTCACTTGCACAATATCATAAGAAAACACAATACACAGTTATACTAAAAATAAAGGTACTTTATTTTTATGACAATATGCCAAAGTATTTTAGAGTGTACCCTCAGAGTGAGGATAGCAAATATAAACAAGTTATATGTACACAATACCAAAAATATGCAGTATAGTCTTAGAAAACAGTGCAAACAATGTATAGTTACAATAGGATGCAATGGGAACACATAGGGATAGGGGCAACACAAACCATTTACTCCAAAAGTGGAATGCGAACCACGAATGGACCCCAAACCTATGTGACCTTGTAGAGGGTCGCTGGGACTATTAGAAAATAGTGAGAGTTAGAAAATTAGCCCTCCCCAAGACCCTGAAAAGTGAGTGCAAAGTGCACTAAAGTTCCCCAAAAGACAAAGAAGTTGTGATAGAGGAATAATGCAGGAAAGACACAAACCAACAATGAAACAACTGTGTATTTCCAATCTAGGGTACCTGTTGAACAAGGGGACCAAGTCCAAAAGTCACAAGTAAGTCGGAAATGGGCATATGCCCAGGAAATGCCAGCTGTAGGTGCAAAGAAGCTTCTACTGGACATAAGAAGCTGAGGTTTCTGCAGGAACAAAAAGGGCTAGAGACTTCCCCTTTGGTGGACGGATTCCGCTCGCCTTGGGGAGTCGTGCAGATGTGTTTTCTCGCCGAAAAAATGCCAGCAAGCCTTGCTAGCTGCAAATCGTGCGGTTAGTGTTTTTGGACGCTGCTGAGGCCCAGGAGGGACCAGGAGGTCACAAATTGGACCAGGAGAGAGAGGGGACGTCGAGCAAAACAAGGAGCCCTCTCTGAAGCCGGTAGCTCCCGGAGAAGTGCCAGAAACAAGCACTAAGAGGATGCGTGAAACGGTGCTCACCCAAAGTTACACAAAGGAGTCCCACGTCGCCAGAGACCAACTTAGAAAGTCGTGCAATGCAGGTTAGAGTGCCGTGGACCCAGGCTTGGCTGTGCACAAAGGATTTCCGCCGGAAGTGCACAGGCGCCGGAGTAGTTGCAAAAGACGCTGTTTCCAACAATGCAGTCTGCCGTGGGGAGGCAAGGACTTACCTCCACCAAACTTGGACTGAAGAGTCACTGGACTGTGGGAGTCACTTGGACAGAGTTGCTGGATTCAAGGGACCTCGCTCGTCGTGCTGAGAGGAGACCCAAGGGACCGGTAATGCAGCTTTTTGGTGCCTGCGGTAGCAGGGGGAAGATTCCGTCGACCCACGGGAGATTTCTTCGGAGCTTCTGGTGCAGAGAGGAGGCAGACTACCCCCACAGCATGCACAGACAGGAAAACAGTCGAGAAGGCGGCAGGATCAGCGTTACAGAGTTGCAGTAGTCGTCTTAGCTACTTTGTTGCAGGTTTGCAGGCTTCCAGCGCGGTCAGCAGTCGATTCCTTATCAGAAGGTGAAGAGAGAGATGCAGAGGAACTCGGATGAGCTCTTGCATTCGTTATCTAAAGTTTCCCCAGAGACAGAGACCCTAAATAGCCAGAAAAGAGGGTTTGGCTACCTAGGAGAGAGGATAGGCTACTAACACCTGAAGGAGTCTATCAGAAGGAGTCTCTGACGTCACCTGGTGGCACTGGCCACTCAGAGCAGTCCAGTGTGCCAGCAGCACCTCTGTTTCCAAGATGGCAGAGGTCTGGAGCACACTGGAGGAGCTCTGGACACCTCCCAGGGGAGGTGCAGGTCAGGGGAGTGGTCACTCCCCTTTCCTTTGTCCAGTTTCGCACCAGAGCAAGGGGTCCCTGAACCGGTGTAGACTGGCTTATGCAGAATTGGGCACATCACACCATTTTCCAAAGGGAGAGGGTGTAACACCCTCTCTCAGAGGAAGTCCTTTGTTCTGCCATCCTGGGACAAGCCTGGCTTGACCCCAGGGGGGCAGAAGCCTGTCTGATGGGTTGGCAGCAGCTGCAGTGAAACCCCAGAAAAGGCAGTTTGGCAGTACCAGGGTCTGTGCTACAGACCACTGGGATCATCGAATTGTGCCAACAATGCCAGGATGGCATAGAGGGGGCAATTCCATGATCTTAGACATGTTACATGGCCATATTCGGAGTTACCATTATGAAGCTACATATAGGTATTGACCTATATGTAGTGCACGCGTGTAATGGTGTCCCCGCACTCACAAAGTTCAGTGAATTGGCTCTGAACAATGTGGGGGCACCTTGGCTAGTGCCAGGGTGCCCTCACACTAAGTAACTTTGCACCTAACCTTTACCAGGTAAAGGTTAGACATATAGGTGACTTATAAGTTACTTAAGTGCAGTGTAAAATGGCTGTGAAATAACGTGGACGTTATTTCACTCAGGCTGCAGTGGCAGGCCTGTGTAAGAATTGTCAGAGCTCCCTATGGGTGGCAAAAGAAATGCTGCAGCCCATAGGGATCTCCTGGAACCCCAATACCCTGGGTACCTCAGTACCATATACTAGGGAATTATAAGGGTGTTCCAGTATGCCAATGTGAATTGGTAAAATTGGTCACTAGCCTGTTAGTGACAATTTAGAAAGAAATGAGAGAGCATAACCACTGAGGTTCTGATTAGCAGAGCCTCAGTGAGACAGTTAGTCACTACACAGGTAACACATTCAGGCACACTTATGAGCACTGGGGCCCTGGTGAACAGGGTCCCAGTGACACATACAACTAAAACAACATATATACAGTGAAAAATGGGGGTAACATGCCAGGCAAGATGGTACTTTCCTACACAACCCCCCCACCCCCAAACGAAGGACAATAAGACTAGCCATGACCTGATGAGTCTTCATTGTCTAAGTGGAAATATCTGGAGAGTCCATCTGCATTGGAGTGGCTACTCCCAGGTCTATGTTCCACTGTATAGTCCATTCCCTGTAGGGATATGGACCACCTCAACAATTTAGGATTTTCACCTTTCATTTGTTTTAGCCAAAGTAGAGGTTTGTGGTCTGTCTGAACAATGAAGTGAGTGCCAAACAGGTATGGCCTCAACTTCTTCAGAGCCCAGACCACAGCAAAGGCCTCCCTCTCTATGGCAGACCAACGCTTTTCTCTAGGGGTCAACCTCCTACTAATAAAAGCAACAGGTTGATCCTGGCCCTCAGAATTAAGTTGTGATAGGACTGCCCCTACTCCTAATTCAGATGCATCAGTTTGGACATAGAATTTTTTAGAGTAACAGGGGCTTTTCAGGACAGGTGCAGAGCACATGGCCTGCTTCAGCTCCTCAAAAGCTTTCTGACAGTTTGCTGTCCATAATACCTTTTTAGGCATCTTCTTGGAAGTGAGGTCATTAAGAGGGGCTGCAATGGAGCCATAGTTCTTAATGAACCTCCTGTAATATCCAGTGAGGCCTAGGAAGGCTCTCACCTGAGTCTGTGTAGTAGGGGGAACCCAATCAATAATTGTTTGGATTTTCCCCTGAAGTGGTGCAATCTGTTCCCCACCAACAAGGTGTCCCAGATAAACCACCTTACCCTGCCCTATCTGGCACTTTGAAGCCTTGATAGTGAGGTCTGCCTTTTGCAGGTCCTCCAAAACTTTCCATAGGTGGACCAGGTGATCATCCCAGCTGGAGCTAAAGACAGCTATATCGTCCAAATATGCTGCACTGAAGGCTTCCAGCCCTTGCAGGACTGTATTCACCAACCTCTGAAAAGTGGCAGGTGCATTTTTCAAACCAAAAGGCATTACAGTAAACTGGTAATGTCCTTCCAATGGTCGAAAATGCAGTCTTAGGTTTAGCATCTTCTGACAATTTGATCTGCCAATACCCTGCAGTCAAGTCAAAAGTGCTTAGATACTTGGCAGATGCCAGTGTATCTATGAGCTCATCTGCCCTGGGTATAGGGTGAGCATCTGTTTTGGTTACCAAGTTGAGACCTCTATAGTCTACACAAAACCGCATTTCCTTCTTTCTATCTTTGGAATGGGGTTTTGGTACAAGTACCACACGAGAAGCCCATGAACTTTCAGAGTGCTCAACTACTCCTAGTTCCAACATTTTCTGGACCTCTTGCTTTATGCAGTCCCTGACATGGTCAGGCTGCCTATAGATCTTACTTTTGACACGCAAGCTGTCTCCAGTATCTATAGTGTGCTCACACCAAGAAGTGGTACCTGGCACAGTAGAGAAGAGTTCAGAGAATTGATCTAGGAGGTTTATGCAATTATCTTTCTGCTCAGCAGTAAGACAATCAGCCAAAACTACACCTTCCACAAGAGCATCTTGTTCTGTGGAAGAGAAGAGATCAGGTAGAGGATCACTGTCTTCTTCCTGTCCCTCATCAGTTGCCATGAGCAGGGTGAGATCAGCCCTGTCATAGTAGGGTTTCAGGCGGTTTACATGGAGCACCGTAAGGGGACTCCTTGCAGTGCCTAAGTCAACCAAATAGGTGACTTCACCCTTTTTCTCCACAATTGTGTGGGGACCACTCCATCTATCTTGGAGTGCTCTTGGGGCCACAGGCTCCAAAACCCACACTTTCTGCCCTGGTTGGTACTGAACCAAAACAGCCTTCTGATGATGCCATTGCTTCTGGAGCTCTTGGCTGGCCTGAAGGTTTTTACTGGCCTTTTTCATGTACTCAGCCATCCTTGATCTGAGGCCAAGTACATAGTCCACAATATCCTGCTTAGGAGCTTTTAAAGGTTGTTCCCAACCCTCCTTTACAAGTGTGAGTGGACCCCTAACAGGGTGTCCAAAAAGAAGTTCAAAGGGGCTGAAGCCCACTCCTTTCTGAGGTACCTCCCTGTAGGCAAAAAGGAGGCATGGTAGAAGGATATCCCATCTCCTGCGGAGTTTTTCAGGGAGACCCATAATCATGCCTTTGAGAGTTTTGTTAAATCTCTCCACCAGTCCATTTGTTTGTGGATGATAGGGTGTTGTGAACTTATAAGTTACACCACACTCCTTCCACATGGCCTTTAAGTATGCAGACATGAAATTGCTTCCCCTGTCTGATACTACTTCCTTTGGGAAGCCCACCCTGGAAAATATTCCCAAGAGGGCCTTTGCCACTGCAGGAGCTGTAGTGGTCCTTAAAGGAATAGCTTCAGGATATCTTGTGGCATGGTCCACTACCACCAAGATGAATCTATTGCCTGAAGCAGTAGGAGGGTCAAGGGGGCCAACTATGTCAACCCCTACCCTTTCAAAGGGAACCCCAACCACAGGCAGTGGGATAAGGGGTGCCTTTGGAGTGCCACCTGTCTTGCCACTGGCTTGACAGGTTTCACAGGACTTACAAAAATCTTTTGTGTCCTCAGACATCCTAGGCCAATGAAACAAGGGAACAAGCCTGTCCCAAGTTTATATTTGTCCTAGATGCCCAGCTAGGGGAATGTCGTGTGCCAGAGTTAGGAGGAACTTTCTGTACTCCTGAGGAATCACTAATCTCCTGGCAGCTCCAGGTTTAGGATCCCTATGCTCAGTGTACAAGAGGTTGTCCTCCCAGTAAACTCTGTGAGAGTCACTGACATCCCCATTAGCCTGTTTGACAGCTTGCTGTCTTAGACCCTCTAATGTGGGACAGGTTTGCTGTGCCACACTCAGCTCCTCTCTGGCAGGCCCCCCTTCACCCAAAAGCTCAGCAGTATCTGCTTCCAGCTCCTCTGGTGTAGGTTCTGCACAGGGAGGGAATTCTTCTTCCTCTGAAGTTGAATCCACTGTAGAGGGAGGGATAGTAGGAAGTGGTTTGCTTCTACTAGCCCTAGCTTTAGGGAGCACTTGGTCCATTGTTCCAGGATCCAAGCTTCCCTGTCCTTTTTGCTTTTTGGCCTGAGCCCTGGTTAAAGCAAAAATATGCCCTGGGATGCCCAGCATTGCTGCATGGGCCTCCAACTCCACATCTGACCAAGCTGATGTTTCCAAATCATTTCCTAGTAGACAGTCTACAGGTAAATCTGTGGCTACCACAACTTTCTTTGGACCAGTAACCCCCCCCCCCCCAGTTGAGATTAACAACAGCCATGGGGTGGCTAAGTGTGTTGTTGTGAGCATCGGTTACTTGGTACTGGTGACCAAGTAGATGTTGTTCAGGGTGGACCAGTTTCTCTATGACCATAGTCACACTGGCACCAGTGTCCCTGTAGGCCTGAACCTCAACACCATTTATTAGGGGTAGCTGCATGTACTTATCCATATTAAGGGGACAAGCAGCTAAGGTGGCTAAATCAATAGCCCCCTCAGAGACTAACACAGCCTCTGTGGCCTCCCTAACAAGGCCAACCCCAACTAAATTACCAAAAGTGAGCCCAGCTACTCCCTTGGATTGGCTATTAGAAGGCTTGCTCCCACCACCACTGCTATTAGTAGGGACACTAGGTGTAGCAGTAGGGGTTGTAGTGGTAGGAGGGTTGGTGCTTTTCTTGGGACAACTGGAATCTGTTGCCCAATGGCCTTTTATTTTACAAAAATAGCACCATGGTTTCTTTTCCTTGTTCTGATTAAAAGAGGATTTGGGCCCACCACCCCCACCAGAGTGTTTTTGTGGGCCTGATGAAGACTCATTTTTAGATGTGTCCCCACCCTTGTCAGAAGACTTACCATCCTTCTTTTTGTTGCCATCTTTGTCACCCAATGTATGAACTTTTCTGTTCACCCTTGTTCTGACCCATTTGTCTGCCTTCTTTCCCAATTCTTGGGGAGAGGTCAGATCAGAGTCCACCAAGTACTGGTGCAACAAATCAGACACACAATTATTAAGAATATGCTCTCTCAGGATCAAGTTACACAGGCTTTCAAAGTCAGTCACTTTACTGCCATGTAACCACCCCTCCAAGGCCTTCACTGAATGGTCAATGAAATCAACCCAGTCTTGTGAAGACTCCTTTTTGGTTTCTCTGAACTTTATCCTGTATTGTTCAGTGGTTAAGCCATAACCATCCAGGAGTGCATTCTTAAGAACTTGGAAATTATTGGCATCACTTTCTTTCACAGTAAGGAGCCTATCCCTACCTTTTCCACTAAATGATAGCCATAGGATAGCAGCCCACTGCCTTTGAGGGACATCCTGTACAACACAGGCCCTCTGAAGTGCAGCAAACCACTTGTTAATGTCATCCCCCTCCTTATAAGGGGGAACTATCTTGTGCAGATTCCTGGAATCATGCTCTTTTACAGGATGACTATGGGGAATACTGCTGCTGCCACCATGGGTTTCAAAACCCAATTTCTGTTTTTCCCTCTCTAATTCAAAAGACTGTCTATCCAAATCCAGCTGATGCTTTTTAAGCTTCAGTCTGGTTTGTTCCACCCTCAACTTATTGAGTTCCCTCTCTAACATTCTTTCATCAGGGTTGGTGGGAGGGACATTCCTAGATACAGAGGTATGATGGGAATGCACAGAAGGAGACCTGTCCCTTACAGAAGCCATCCTAACAGCTTGGCTAACAGAAACATCACTACCAGTATGTTGAGAATACATGCTTTTGCTATGATGTGAGACAACACTATTTGACCAACTATGCTAGACTGTCTAGTAATGGGCAGGCTAGGGAGTTTCTTCCCTGCATCTTTTCCTGGGGTAGTCCCTGGATAAGATTGAGAACCATTAGCTACTTTTTCAACAGATGGGGCACTTATGGCCTTATCCTGTTCTCTAAGCATGTTAATTAACAGTTCTAAGGAAGGATTCTTCCCTACACTCAAACCTCTCTCTACACAGAGACTCCTTGCTCCTTTCCAGCTAAGGTGGTCATATGCAAGTTTGGACAGATCAACATTTTGGCCTGTGCCAGACATTTTTAGAGAGAGTTAAAGTGATAGAAAAAGAGAAAAAAGTTTTTCAGAACTTTTTAGAAAGACAGAAAAAAACTTTTTAAACTTTTAAGAACTTTTTGAAAGTTTAGAAGTACTTTTCAGCACTTTAGAAAAGAGTGAAAAGAGGAAATGCAAAACTTTTTAGCTATGTGTACACACACTGAACTTGTTTTGTATATTTTTCTCTTATGAAAAGTACAATGACAAGAGTGGTAAGTAGTCTCAAAGCACTTATCCCACCGGTGCACAACCAATGTAGGAGGATGGACTGGCTTGTAGTGAGTACCAAGGGGTACTTGCACCTTGCACCAGGCCCAGTTATCCCTTATTAGTGTATAGGGTGTCTAGCAGCTTAGGCTGATAGATAATGGTAGCTTAGCAGAGCAGCTTAGGCTGAACTAGGAGACGTGTGAAGCTACTACAGTACCACCAGTGTCACTTGCACAATATCATAAGAAAACACAATACACAGTTATACTAAAAATAAAGGTACTTTATTTTTATGACAATATGCCAAAGTATTTTAGAGTGTACCCTCAGAGTGAGGATAGCAAATATACACAAGTTATATGTACACAATACCAAAAATATGCAGTATAGTCTTAGAAAACAGTGCAAACAATGTATAGTTACAATAGGATGCAATGGGGACACATAGGGATAGGGGCAACACAAACCATATACTCCAAAAGTGGAATGCGAACCACGAATGGACCCCAAACCTATGTGACCTTGTAGAGGGTCGCTGGGACTATTAGAAAATAGTGAGAGTTAGAAAATTAGCCCTCCCCAAGACCCTGAAAAGTGAGTGCAAAATGCACTAAAGTTCCCCAAAAGACAAGAAGTCGTGATAGAGGAATAATGCAGGAAAGACACAAACCAACAATGCAACAACTGTGTATTTCCAATCTAGGGTACCTGTGGAACAAGGGGACCAAGTCCAAAAGTCACAAGTAAGTCGGAGATGGGCATATGCCCAGGAAATGCCAGCTGTAGGTGCAAAGAAGCTTCTACTGGACAGAAGAAGCTGAGGTTTCTGCAGGAACAAAAAGGACTAGAGACTTCCACTTTGGTGGACGGATTCCTCTCGCCTTGGGGAGTCGTGCAGAAGTGTTTTCCCGCCGAAAGAACGCCAACAAGCTTTGCTAGCTGTAAATCGTGCGGTTAGCGTTTTTGGACGCTGCTGAGGCCCAGGAGGGACCAGGAGGTCACAAATTGGACCAGGAGAGAGAGGGGAGATCGAGCAAGACAAGAAGCCCTCTCTGAAGCCAGTAGCACCCAGAGAAGTGCCAGAAACAGGCACTACGAGGATGCGTGAAATGGTGCTCACCCGAAGTTACACAAAGGAGTCCCACGTCGCCGGAGACCAACTTAGAAAGTCGTGCAATGCAGGTTAGAGTGCTGTGGACCCAGGCTTGGCTGTGCACAAAGGATTTCCGCTGGAAGTGCACAGGCGCCGGAGTAGTTGCAAAAGACGCCGTTTCCAACAATGCAGTCTGGCGTGGGGAGACAAGGACTTAGCTCGACCAAACTTGGACTGAAGAGTCACTGGACTGTGGGAGTCACTTGGACAGAGTTGCTGGATTCAAGGGACCTCGCTCATCGTGCTGAGAGGAGACCCAAAGGGACCCGTATTTCAGCTTTTTGGTGCCTGCGGTAGCAGGGGGAATATTCCGTCGACCCACGGGAGATTTCTTCGGAGCTTCTGGTGCAGAGAGGAGGCAGACTACCCCCACAGCATGCACAGACAGGAAAACAGTCGAGAAGGCGGCAGGATCAGCGTTACAGAGTTGCAGTAGTCGTCTTAGCTACTTTGTTGCAGGTTTGCAGGCTTCCAGCGCGGTCAG
This sequence comes from Pleurodeles waltl, assembly GCF_031143425.1. NCBI lineage: Eukaryota > Metazoa > Chordata > Amphibia > Caudata > Salamandridae > Pleurodeles > Pleurodeles waltl. Next base: position 14,292,090 of record NC_090436.1, on the reverse strand, counting down.
CAGTCGATTCCTTATCAGAAGGTGAAGAGAGAGATGCAGAGGAACTCGGATGAGCTCTTGCATTCGTTATCTAAAGTTTCCCCAGAGACAGAGACCCTAAATAGCCAGAAAAGAGGGTTTGGCTACCTAGGAGAGAGGATAGGCTACTAACACCTGAAGGAGCCTATCAGAAGGAGTCTCTGACATCACCTGGTGGCACTGGCCACTCAGAGCAGTCCAGTGTGCCAGCAGCACCTCTGTTTCCAAGATGGCAGAGGTCTGGAGCACACTGGAGGAGCTCTGGACACCTCCCAGGGGAGGTGCAGGTCAGGGGAGTGGTCACTCCCCTTTCCTTTGTCCAGTTTCGCGCCAGAGCAGAGGCTAAGGGGTCCCTGAACCGGTGTAGACTGGCTTATGCAGAATTGGGCACATCTGTGCCCAAGAAAGCATTTCCAGAGGCTGGGGGAGGCTACTCCTCCCCTGCCTTCACACCATTTTCCAAAGGGAGAGGGTGTAACACCCTCTCTCAGAGGAAGTCCTTTGTTCTGCCATCCTGGGACAAGCCTGGCTTGACCCCAGGGGGGCAGAAGCCTGTCTGAGGGGTTGGCAGCAGCAGCAGCTGCAGTGAAACCCCAGAAAAGGCAGTTTGGCAGTACCAGGGTCTGTGCTACAGACCACTGGGATCATCGAATTGTGCCAACAATGCCAGGATGGCATAGAGGGGGCAATTCCATGATCTTAGACATGTTACATGGCCATATTCGGAGTTACCATTGTGAAGCTACATACAGGTATTGACCTATATGTAGTGCATGTGTGTAAAGGTGTCCCCGCACTCACAAAGTTCAGTGAATTGGCTCTGAACAATGTGGGGGCACCTTGGCTAGTGCCAGGGTGCCCACACACTAAGTAACTTTGCACCTAACCTTTACCAGGTAAAGGTTAGACATATAGGTGACTTATAAGTTACTTAAGTGCAGTGTAAAATGGCTGTGAAATAACGTGGACGTTATTTCACTCAGGCTGCAGTGGCAGGCCTGTGTAAGAATTGTCAGAGCTCCCTATGGGTGGCAAAAGAAATGCTGCAGCCCATAGGGATCTCCTGGAACCCCAATACCCTGGGTACCTCAGTACCATATACTAGGGAATTATAAGGGTGTTCCAGTAAGCCAATGTGAATTGGTAAAATTGGTCACTAGCCTGTTAGTGACAATTTAGAAAGAAATGAGAGAGCATAACCACTGAGGTTCTGATTAGCAGAGCCTCAGTGAGACAGTTAGTCACTACACAGGTAACACATTCAGGCACACCTATGAGCACTGGGGCCCTGGTGAACAGGGTCCCAGTGACACATACAACTAAAACAACATATATACAGTGAAAAATGGGGGTAACATGCCAGGCAAGATGGTACTTTCCTACCCAGTATGCCAATGAGAATTAGTAAATTTAGTCACTAGCCTGTTAGTGACAAATTTAGAAAGCAGAGAGAGCATAACCACTGAGGGTCTGGTTAGCAGAGCCTCAGTGAGACAGTTAGGCATCACACAGGGAACACATACAGGGCACATACCTATGAGCACTGGGGCCCTGCCTGGCAGGGTCCCAGTGACACATAGACTAAAACAACATATATACAGTGAAATATGGGGGTTACATGCCAGGCAAGATGGTACTTTCCTACACTTAAGTGAGTCAAAAAGAGTAATTGAGGTACACAATAAACAAGACATCATAACTACTTTAACTTGACTGAATCAACACTGCCACCATGTATCTAACATTTTATTTTTAAAAAACTTTAAAAAATCCAGAAATACTGCGCAAGATTATACATTTCCCCTCTGTGAAACCATGTTTTTATGTTGTGTTAGGTCAGGGTATTTTGGGTTGTGCTATGTTACCGTAGATTGCACCTCAGGATATTTAAGGCTGTGAAATTCCCCAGAGCATTATTTGAGTGAGTGAACCTCCTCACTAGCAGCACAATCTTCACACAAAAATACCAGATGTATCAAAATAGAAAAACACTAGATTGTGCTCATCGATAGTCTTCCTGGGCAGAACAAGAACGTCATAGACAGACTTGTGGACTTCCTCCCCAACTCAACCGTCTGGCATGGCCAAAACACGCTTCTCCGTGACTTCAATCCCTCTGACAACTTAAGCATGAAGAAACCAAGAAATATCCTTCTCAAATTCATCATCACCCTCAAAATTTGGAATGTGTTGGCTGAATGTCATTCAACCAAAACATTTCAAATTCCAAGACTTCAACTTTTCTTTCCCAACATCACCAACAATCCAATTAAGCTTGCCATACAACTGGACCGGACTGAGCACGTGGCCACACCCACAACCCTTCTCAGCGCCCAACTAATACACACCAAGTTCAACCCAAAAGAGAAAAACAAAACTGCAGGTCCTTCTAATTCATCTCCATTGACAACCTGGTGTTTGAATCTGTCACTCGCGTTGCCACCTCCACATTTGAAATTAACACTTTCTAAACTACTTCAAAGAATTTCTGAAAAACCATGCAAACAGTCACCTTAAGTAGGAACGTGAGAGAAAAAGACTTTAACACCCTGGTAAGCGAAGGACCTTGCTGACAACAAATGCTGAAACTGTCGTGCTGCTGCATGCGTCTCGAGCCGAACATTCGGCTCAGGACGCGGAACGCGGCCCCAAGACACGCCGCGCCCCCAGTCTACTCTGCATTCTCCGAGGCCCAAGAATTGGCATGGGGCCTCGTTTTCCTTTTCTGCACCACTCGTACAGGCAGGTCTGAACCCCCCCACTCACCTGGTCTTTTCTTTTCTTTTCTTCTCTGCTTTTCCCTGGCTATCTGGTTGTGCCTTCCTTTATGTTTTTTCTCCCTTTCCATATCTCCCTTCTTTTCCCAACATTCCTTGTTCCCTGCTCTCTATGGTTCCTAGTTCATTCTATTCTATGTATCTTTTCCCTATCTAAGATGGTGTCTTTGTACTTCCTGTCGGCCGCTTCCTGTTTGTTGGTATTTAAGGACTGTGATTCTTTCTCTCCTTGAGCTACAACACTTTCTGTTTGGATGGTGTCTTCGCTCCTTTTTCTTTGCCTTTCTGTGCTGGTTCTCGTCGATTCAGTGTATTTCCTGTATTTTGCCTCTGTTGATTCCTGTTATTTTGTTCCTGTTTCAGGAATCTATCTGTTTGGATGTTTTTTCCCCTTTTCAGGTTTTTTTTTGCCTCTGGCGCTATTTCTGAAGGGCACGGTCTGTTCTTGGCGTTTCCATTGCCTACAGCACTGTGGCTACCAGAAAGAGTCGCCCCTATCTAGGCCAAAGCCGAATATTCAAGACCCACGCCACTCGATCTGCGGATTCCAGATGTAAGCAGCACGTGAGTCGTGATAGAAACTAAAGAATGGAAAGGAAATAGGGGAAAAATAGATGACTTCACACAACTGAAATCTTTCCATGTAACATACAGAGAACCCAACATATGAGCCAAAGCCAAGTACTATAGCAACATGATCAATAAAAACTGACTACAGCAGTGGGCACTGATCGCGCATCCATACTCCAATCCAATACCCGCATGCAAGTGCAATGGCCCATTAATGTTTTCTACAAACAATCCAACAACACATCAACAACACCAAACTTGTTTTTCCCTGAGTCCCACCTCTCCACACTGCATCCAATATCTTTCATGTTTCAAATCTCTGTCTCTTGCTGACCTTGCAGAAATCCTCAGCTCCCTACGAGACACTGCCTATGATAATGATGTCTTACTCTCATCCTTCATGAAAGCCCTGTCCAGAAAAGCTTTCTCAACTGTAATCATCATACTTCATTCAAGGTATTTTCCCAGAAGGTCTGAAGAAATGCCAGACCCTCCCTCTCCAGAAGAGACCATAGGTACTGACTGCCAGCCATGCCCCATCACTCACCTACCTTTCTTCTGCAAGATAATTAAGAAACAGCCTTTGCACAGAACAAGATCACACCAATGCCAACCATCTCATGCTAACTACCAATCCAGCTTCAGATCATGCTGCAGCAGAGAGCCAGCTACACTGCAAATCATAAACAATGGTCTCTTGACACCAGATGCCCTTCATTGGTTCTGTTTCTTTCTATCCAATTAATACTCACTTTCCACTTGCGTATTTTCAGGTCCCAGGATAGATCTATCATTTGTGGAGTCCCCCTGGTTCCATACTGTTCTCTGTCTTTTTTAACTACTACACATAGCCTCAGGGGACTCTGTTCAGTGATAACATCACAGTGCACCAATAGGCTGACACCAGATAGCTCTACCTGAATGTTTACCCTTCCCCAGACGTTCAATGCATCAAATACTGCTGATACCTTTTTCAGACCTGGATGTCATGTGGCTACCTGAAGCTCAATCCCACCTAGAATGAATTTGTATTATTTTCTAAGCATAGGAAGCAAAGACTATTCAAAGCCTGGCAAGAACCTAGACAGCTTTAACCATCAACATTCACCCAAACTTAACATGCTTGGATTTACCCTGGACACCGAGCAAATCCTGAGGAACAGATTATAAAAACAAGCACTGGTACCTGCTCTTTCTACTGAAGACAGTGAAGCCATCAATGCCAGACAATATATCTGGAATGTGTTCTCTCTCTTGAGGATCGCAGCAACGCTCTGCTCCATAGCCTCCCATAGCCTCCCATATTCATGGCCTCTATTAAGGATATCCTACAGGCTGCAGCACATCTTGTCAAGTGCCTGAAGAAATACGGTCACCCCCATGCTGATGGATTTTCACTGGCTATGCCTGACACCCCATCCCATCTTTAAAAACAGCTGCAGCATCTACAAAGCCATCCTGACCCGCACCCCACCTATTTGAGTGACAATCTCCCCATCCTGAGTGACCTTTGGCACACTGAATGCCAGGACACCATCAAACTGGAGAAGCAGAAGTTCAAGAATGAAAAACAAGACAACATAACTTCTCCATTTACGCACAAGTATCTGGAACAACATGTCTTCTTCTAAGAAGACTGTCACAACCCTGCTCCAGTTTAGAAGAGAGCTTCCCACACACCTTTATAAACAACATGGTCCCACCGAAGTTGCAGTTTACTTAGACTCTCAGAACCCAGCTTTCCCAACAGTTCCTCATTTACTGTTTTTTGACCTTTGACCCTGTCCAGCGCTCCTCAGCTTTTTATACCAATATCAAACGTATACATACATAAATGCTAACTCCCATGCCATTCTATGTTAAGTTATTAGTCCTCAGGTTATGTTTTGCCATGCTATGGCGTGCTATGCTATGATGTCTGCAAGGCTGCCTTTCCATCCCTTCTGCCACTGTCTCAGTAGCTCAGTAGCTCCAACTGAGAAACCAACAAGAAGGAAAAGCAGGTAAGGTCAAGAGTTTTGCATGAGCCAAATGTCAATACAGTTTGATTTATTCCATAAATACACTTTAATGGCACTTCTTGTAAAAAGCTTGGAAGACAAGTCAAAAACAGAAAATAGTCCACATATGTAATAAAATATCATAGTGGTCCATGGTCGATAAGTTCAATTCCACCTCGCAGTGGTTACATTTATGTGACGCAGAAGTACAGAATCAACCCCTGAACGCCCTATAAGATTTAAATGATCAGCCAAAGCTGTATCATGTCCCAGAGCACCAGCTGAGGGTCAGCCTCTCCAGGAGCAGCAAGAACCTCCCTTATAAACAGAGCAGACAGCAGAATCAGCACAGGAAGTCCAGTGAAAACTTCTCTTGTCCATGGACCAGATGCAAACACATAGATGTACATATTTATCAACACAGACAAGTCTTATGTTATTCTGGCTCATGTTATAGCAACCGAGTTGATCCTGTAGGACATAATGTTATTTCATGCTATTCTTTGCCTGTGTAAGGTATGCTTTGCTATGTTTTAAGACAATCTCTCCATCTGGGGGCTGCCCGATGCCCCCCATAAAAAATGAATCCAAAAAAACATCTATATCTATCAAATTGAAAATGCATCTGGACAGTTGAAGTAAATGCTGTCTTCATCCCCAACATAATCGGTTTTTCGGCCCAAAAGGAACTTTGTACTTGGTTATGGTTATTACTTTATAGAGGGGAATGTACTGGATTCTCAAAAAAAATACAAATTAATGGGGTCACTGTTTAAGATTATAGACAGGTTCCAGAGCAGTAACTTGAGGAGAAGTGGGTCATGTTGTAGCTGAGGTGCAGACTGATGCTGAGTCCCGATAGCATCTATTTACTCACAGCTGGCTACTCGTGAGGAGCTGTCCCCCTAAAACAACCTCTTGGAGGAAACGAATAGGAATTGGTCTCTTTGTTTAATGAGTGACATAGAAAGGCAATGTCATCTCACCTGTGCTCGGGATAATAGCCTGCAACCGAGTTTGCTTTACTTTGCAAGCAGCACTAAGAAGAGAGCTACGTTTAGTGTTTGCACCCCAGCTCCATTGAAATATCTACGTGTTTTCAAAAAAGCATAATGTCTTACAATTGAGACCATATTATACCAATTTCAAACTTGTTAAAGGGTTTTTGGCTTGTGTTCAAGTACAGGGGAGCTCTGCTGCTTATGTGCTTTGGATAAAGAAACTTATCTGCTATGTGTATGTACCCAGCCTGCTTGTGAGTGTGTATGAAGAGCTGAAACAAATACTCATTAGACACATCTTTAAAAGAATGCTGATGTGTTCACTTTAGCATCAGAAGGATGTATTCATACTGTAAGGTTTATGGCTGCAATAGTCAGGCAAAGATTATTTGGTAAAAGACGCTGTGACTGACTGATTCAGTATATTCACAGTGGAAATTCTGAAATCACTTTTCTAGTGAATTTTCCTAAAACCACCGGAGGGAATATTTTTAGCAACATTTGCGTATTACAAAGTACATAAAAGAGACATCATCTTTTTCTAAGGAATTTAAATCGTTTTCTCAGTAATGGTTTGTGGGTGGGAACATAGCCACTCCTCTTCCTCCCACATCTGCAGTGTCAGAGAGGACTGAGAGAGTATAAAAACACACAGGTGTTGAGAAAGAGACATCTGGTTCTCTCTGACTGACCCAGACTGCCAGTGCTCTTTCAGCCTGAGACACCAGCTCCTGCTTCAGCTGAGAGTCCCCAGAGACAGCCAGGACCCACAGCCTGAGAGCCAAGTTGCTGCTTCATCCCACGGTGAGCACAGATTGCCATGGTATTGTATAGTAGTTGCATGTATGTATAGTGCTTACTACCCCTGATGAGGCGCTGAAACGCGCCAGGCAGCACGCCGCTCCAGAGCCAAAGGCTAGTGTTTAATCAAGTGTTAGTCATTGGGATTAATCAAGCAAACCATTCATTCTAGTTTCTATGTGGTGGATTCCATTAATAGAAGTTCAGTGTGTTCATTACTTGAGGAGGGAGTATGTGAGTTCAGGCAGCTGGTTGGTGGGGTTCGTAGAGGAGCTGAGGGGATTAGGTGTTGTTAGGTTGCAGGGGTGTGAGGAGAGGCTACATTTAGAAGTTGCTGCATGTGAAGATAACAATATTATTTTGAACTTTTCATAGGCACTAGAATCAGGAGAAGAGTCTGTTGCTAGGCTACCAACAAGGTCAGCCAATCAGCTCATTGATTCAAAGCATAAAGAAAGCCCGGAGACAGACTGGACATCCATGGACTTATTTACAAGCTCTCGCGTGCCACAGAAGTGGCACTTTTTTTAGGCTCCAGTGGCTCGCAGTGCAGTCCCATATCCACCCTGCGCGACTTGACATGGCCTTGTAGATATGGTGTAAGGCAACGCAGCGCAGGTCACTGCATTGGCTCACACTGCATCACAGAGGTGATCCTTGGACATTGCTCTGGGCATTCCCACTTAACACCCAAGTGGTTGACGCTGCCCCAGATTTACAACATAGCATAAATCTGGGGCAGCGCCTAAATCTTGTGCCTCTCCAGAGCAGGCACAATAAGGAACAATCCTTACATTTCTCCTCGTTTTTTCCTCTTTTCAGATGTGCAGCATTCTGCAGCACACATAGGATGAGGAAAGCACCTCTCGTTATTGTGCAGGAAGGAGCCCCTTCCTGCACAAAAACAGCCATGCCAACAACACAGACACCCTTGCACCATGGCACATGGATACCTGCATTGACGCTCGGCTCCAATTTGTGCACTGGCGCTGGCTGGAAGAACAGGAATGCAGTGTATCTTGTAAATTGGCGTAGGGCAGAGCAGCAAAACGACCTCGGTGCTCAATCAAAGCATTCAATGCATTCATTCAGTGCTTTATTTGTACAATAATAAGTGCCAAGACCCAAGCTAGTTCCCAAGATCCCACTGCTGCTTGTCCGACTTTACGTCCCTCCCAAATACCAGGGCCAACGACCCCTAATAGCCATTACAGTGTACGGATGTTTTAATTTTAACTGTATTAGGTTATCCATAGCTTTAGAACTGGCCTACGTTCCCTGGTATTTTTGTTTTAATTGTATTTGTAAATTTTAAACAATTTGCTCACCTTTTTTCAAGAAATGCAATGACAGCTCCACCATATAATAGACCGCCTTACATATGTGTTATGAAATAAGTGCTGGTGCCAAGCACCGGAAAACACTGGCACAAATTAAGCACTGTTTCTTTGAGGTAGATTATATTTATAGTAGTTCAGTGTGTTCATTATTGGGGGAGGGTATTATGTGTGTTCTAACAGAGGGTTGGTGGGGTAAGGTGACAGGCTTGTGGTGATTAGGTTTTGGTAAACTGCAGGGTATGAGTTTTAAAGAAAGAACATTTTTGATATTTGTTATGGGTTGTGGGCAATATTCAGAAATACAATTAAAGATATTCCAGCAAACATGCATGTGACTTTAAGAAGTCTGTGCTCAGAGACAGCTTTCATGCAGAAAATAGAAAGGAAGGATAAAGACCATTTGTAAGAATACATGGAGAAGCAACAATTAGATATTTTGAATATAGGTGCATTTTTCTTGCCGGATTTAGAATATAGAGGATGCTTTTTGAGACAGCATGCAATTTGAGGATGCAAGACTAGAGAGAAGCTTCTTAATTTGTATACAAAGATAGTGATAGGCCCTAGAATCAGGGAAAGAGTCTGTCCACTGTTAGGCTACCAGTAAGGTCAGATAATCAGGCCATGGATTGGAAGCATAAAGTGACTGAATGGCACCTCTACTGGGAGCTTGAGGCTGTGCTTGAAGGAAGCAGTAACCACAAAAGCATATCAGTGTGAGATAAATATTTGAGTAAATAATGCACACAGAAAGAAGGAGGTTCTCCAACTGCTGGAGTGGAAGTGTCATGAATCCTCAATTTGGATGACATTAATATAAAGGCACATAAGGATCCATTTTGGATACCTCTGGTTGTGGCTTGTCACAACATGGATGTCCAGGACAACTTCCCCGGAGAGTGGAAGTGCACTGCACACATTTCTGTGACTTGAGGGTGCAACGCCAGACACTGAAGTGAGGAGGATAGTGAGTGGGCTCCCTTTAGAAATAAAATGAAGACTTTGATAGCAATGGGGTGCTGATTAAACTTCCTGAAGCATTGCCCTTTGATAGATGGTGGGGGGGCTGCAGTTGGTTTATGAAGGTGAAGGGAACCCTTGAGGTGAATCTCACCTTTTGTCTTTCCTGATCACAGCCAAATGCAGGAACCTCACATCTCTTTGTGCGTGCCCTGGACTGCGAGGGGCATCATTATACAAAGGCTATGTCTGTAGATCTGCCAGAAAAGGACATTTACATTCCAGTACAGGCGAGGTCGCTTTGTCAGTTATAAATTAGGGATTCAATTTGTGCAACAAAGAGGAAAAACAGTACAGAGCTCAGTAAAGAGTCAACAATGAGATGTTCAAAACACAATAACCCATGAAAAGAAACATTGTGACCTGCATCCTGTCTGGTGCAAAGCTTCAGTAGGAAGAGTTAGAGGACAGGAGTGCCCACTAACTCATTGTGGTCCAAGGTGCCACATTGTAGGAGCATGCGTGTGTGTCTGCGGTGAGCAAGGCATGGGCACTGCTTGGGAGCTGGGATTAGCGCAATCTGACTGAAAAAAGTGAGGTTCGCCAAGTTCGCCAGGTTACAGGGTGCTAAGGTCACCCAAGACGAAAGGCAGGAGGATGCAGGGAATGGAGTAAGTGGGGCTGGTTGGGAAGAGTGAAACTGTGAGAGTATGTGGGTGTCCAGTGATGAGCACAGCTTCAGCAAGTTGAAGGTGGACAGAAAGCCATGCCTTCCTTAAAGGGAATACACATTTACAACACTTTAACCCTTTTCATCAACTGCATTCCACAAAGTCTATTGTTGTCATTGCTAAAAAACACACCCTATTCTGACAAAGGCCGACAAACATGTGCTAAGGGCCTATGTTGGTTATATACCGTATGTAACTGTCATCTAAGTAATCTATGGCCTTCTTTACAAGTTCAGGGCTAGAGCAGTAAATATATATATATATGTTTTATACTGAAAAAATCCTATCTAAAAAAATGTTTTACCAAACCTGTGGTGAAGGATTTTTTGAGAACCTGTAAGTGGTTTCCACCAGCCAAAACCCCTTCACCTGCTTTGGTAGAATGATTGGCTTGTCGTTGGTCATGTGCACATCTTTTTAAGCAAATGAACAAACCAGAATTAAAGTCAGTCTTTGAAATGAGTTTTCCTCATCAGTATTTGAGTTATGACAATGCTCCAGCTTTAGATTGTGTAGATTAACATGATCCTTTATGGAGACACGCTTGTGTCAATCACACGGACCCTGTCATTTCATATTAACCGAATGCACAATTTTATCCATTACAGAACAGCCTGAGAGTCCAGCTGCTGTTTCTTCTCCAGGTCACACCGACTGAGAGAGACCAGTTTGTCCTTCACCTGAGTGACCAGAAAGAGCCACAACACTCACAGCGCCTAAGCACCAGAGTCTGCTGCCTTTAAGCACTTACAGAAAGGTCCAGGATGACAACTATCCACTTTTTCGCTGAAGAGGGCTGCAAAGGCGCATCTTCTGGGCCTGTCAAACAAGATGTTCCAAATTTGTCATCAGTGGGATTCCTGCAGCGGGCCAAGTCATTGAGAGTGAGTGGCAACCCCTGTATCGTCTTTAAAGAGAAGGACTTTAAGGGGAATTTTGCTTTGTTCCAGGAGGGGGATTGCGACTCTCTGGGCGAATTTTCTGAAGCGATCTCCTCAGTGCGTGTGGTGAAGGGGGGACTGAGGGATCCGGAGATCACCGTCTATGAGCACATCAATTATGGAGGCAAAGCCACCACGCTAACATCACCCACCCCAAATCTGAATTCTTATGAAATGAACAACATGATCTCTTCTCATAAAGTTACCAAGGGAGCCTGGCGCCTCTACGAGAAGGAAGACTACGACGGCTCCTGCATCGTGGCCCTGGCCGGTGACAACCTGGACAGCTATCTCTCCATTGGCTGGAACGACACAGTCAACTCCTTGAAGCCTTACAAACCCTGAGGGAAGTTCATTGAGGGAAGAGGTTCGAGAGTAATGCCTGAATGACCAGCTCCCTCATGTCTGCCATTCATTCTACTTCACTCGTTGCACATTGCAAGAGAGACTTTAGTCATTGACCTATCTTCTCCCTTGATTCCAGACATAGCTGAGCTGTTTTCACCATCTCTCTCTTCTTCTCTCTATTACCTGGACAGGTGTACACGGTATAAATGCTTCTGCTTCACCTGCTCCAATCTTCTGCATGGAATAAAGCAGCATTTACTAACACCTACCTCTGATGTTGTCTGTGTGGTCTGTAGGCTCATGAAGAGTGGTCCTCTGCAGAGAGACATATGTGTTTTACTGTACACTGAAACTGTGCTGTTTACATCTGACAACAGAGCCTACTTCTGCCAACATGACTTAGGGGTAACATGGGCTTGGCTGGTATCAAAGTGCCTAGCTACTGCGGTCCTCAAGCGGACTGTGCTTTCTTAGCTCGGCCGCGAGGGAGTTCTTCGATCAATATACTATCACCACCAGTCTTATGTAGATTGTATTCACTCCTGTGTCGCAGTTGAGAACTAATAAGGACACAGATAAAATACACACACACACACACACACACACACATCCTATGGACAGCTCATAAGTGTTGTTTAGAGGTGCTTACACTACTCACTGCTTCCTCCCTTCTCCTCCTCGCCCCACACATCTTGCCAAAACTGTCTCAGTCCAGGCACTGCTTATAGTTGCATTACATGCACAGAATGCCAACACACACAGAGCTGGCACATGCAAAGCTCGTACATTCATGGCCTGCACTGCCAATCCCAGGCAACACCTCACACATCTTAAGAACAAATCCTTTGAAGTCACTGCCCGGAGGGCCCGCAGTCAACTCACAGGTTCCTTGATGTACATGCCATGCTTTCCCTTTTCACATAGAAGTAAGGCCCGCATTGGCTAACTCACAGAATGCACTCTCAAAATAGACTCACCCCTTGAAGTAACCTCTACAAGGACCGGGACAAAAGCACAGTGGCAATAATGACAAGGAGTCATATGGTAACTTGAGGTGCTGTACAACTAGAAATAGCAGCAGCTCACAGTGTCAATATTTATATAAAGACATTCCATTCACAGACCTCACTGTTCATTGTAACATGCACAAGTAACTGACACTCACTTGCACTATACACAGGACTACTGTAATTATGCGGCAGGCAGGGCCAGCTTTAGGACAGTGTGAGCGGTGCAACCGCACCGGGTGCTGACCTGAATTGGGGGGCGCTGACCTCAGGGGGTGCTGTGTTTAGCAATAACTCAGAAACTTGCGATTTAAAAGCACGTACTGAAAAGTTCATTGTGCGTCCAGCCTTCAGGAAGCAATTAAAATGTCAAGACACCTCTTGTAATTAATGATCCTGCTACGGAGATAGATGGGAGTTTTGTCTGGCGGCAGTTTTCACTCACATAAAGTAGCGCAGAGGGTTAATGCTCCCGCTGCAAAGAACACAATTATATTGTATGTGGATAGCTGAGTCGATTAGTAAAGCCAGCCTTTCTAAGCGCTTTAAAGCAAATGGGGGTATGGATAGATGAGGGGCACATTTGCCGGGTGGTAGTGATGGAATCCAAGGAGGTGGTCATGGGGTGGGGGCACCAACAAAGACTGTGGCACAGGGCGCCACCAGCGCTAAAGCTGGCCCTGGAGGCAGGAGACGGACAAATTATGAGGCAGGGCTGAGTAAGTTATGAGGCAAAAAATGCAATTCTGCAGCATAATGTTGCACACTTGTTATAGTATTACTTCATTATTTTGTCATTTTTACATTGGTAACACTGTCTGGGCATTTTTTGCACCTCATTAGTACGAGTTTTACACCCAACTATAGCAATAAGCAACAGAAAGGGGAGCGGTCCAGCTTTGCAATGGGCCTTCCACTGCACAGCAACATGCGTCACTGCGTTTTTAGTATCTAATCAACCGTTTGAGCCATAAAAAAAAATTGGGGGATAAAATCTCCAGATTATGCTGCAGATGATGGATTATGGGGGTGATTCTAACCCTGGCGGTCGGTGATAAAGCGGCGGCCAACCCGCCAACAGGCTGGCGGTCCAAAAAATGGTATTCTGACCCTGGCGGGAACCGCCAACACAGCCCGCCACATTAACACTCCGACCGCCACAGCGGTACAGACAAACAGCGCGGCGGTCACCGCCAACAGGCAGGCGGCAGACAATGTACCGCCCACACTATCATAACTCACCAATCCGCCACCTTTTCCGGGGCGGGAGCCCCGCCGATAAAAACACGGCGGAAACAGACTACGAACGGGAAAACGCTCACCACTACGCACTCTACGAGGAAGGAGGACAGCATGGAACCCGAATTGAACATCATACCTGCTCTCGTCTACCTTCTCATCTACCACGAGTACGAACTCCGGCGCAGACGTCAACGGAGAGTACTGCACCTACGACACACGGGAGGGGGGAGGAAGAAAGGGTTACGGGCACACACATATGCGACCCCCCCCCCCCCCAACATGTACACACCAATGCAGAGCAACAGGTCACAGTGACATCACCCAAACCCCTGTAAAAAATGCTATGACAAAATCAAATTGTGAAAAAATATTTATGTACCAAAAACCTCAAGAATATTATAGTCCAACCATGAAAAATATTTACATCCAAAAAAAATATATACACATGAGTGTATAACTGAAGTAACAAGTCCTGCACATCCTACGATTTGAACATGTCCGTGGGCCATAGTTTTGCGCAACAAGGGCAAAGCCCACACAGGAGTCCTGAGTCCTTTGGAGAGAACACTGCAGGGGCATCAGATGTAAAAACTACAGGCACCTCAGGGGGAAGGGAAGGGGGGAGCACCACAGCCACATGAGTCCACGACGCCAGATTCATGAGGAGCCACCATGCCCACTGTACCATCCAGGGGAGTGCAAAGCCACAGTCTCTCAAGTCTCTACAGTGGGTGGGCTGCCCACTGTACCATCCAGGGGAGTGCAAAGCCACAGTCTCTCAAGTATCTACAGTGGGTGTGCTGCCCACTGTACCATCCAGGGGAGTGCAAAGCCACAGTCTCTCAATGTCTCTACAGTGGGTGGGCTGCCCACTGTACCATCCTGGGGAGTGCAAAGCCACAGTCTCTCAATGTCTCTACAGTGGGTGGGCTGCCCACTGTACCATCCAGGGGAGTGCAAAGCCACAGTCCATCAGGTGGATGACAGTCTCCACTGGTCAAGGAGGAGGCATGGTGGGCACAGTGAACCATAAACAGTGCCTGAGACGGCGGTGCCCAGCGGAGCGGTGCTTGAGATGAAGGGCCCAGCGGAGCGGTGCTTGAGACGGCGGTGCCCAGCGGAGCGGTGCTTGAGATGAAGGGCCCAGCGGAGCGGTGCTTGAGATGAAGGGCCCAGCGGAGCGGTGCTTGACAGGAAGGGCCCAGCGGAGTGGTGCTTGAGACGGCGGTGCCCAGCGGAGCGGTGCTTGAGACGGCGGTGCCCAGCGGAGCGGTGATTGAGATGAAGCGCCCAGCGGAGCGGTGCTTGAGACGGCGGTGCCCAGCGGAGCGGTGCTTGAGATGAAGGGCCCAGCGGAGCGGTGCTTGAGATGAAGGGCCCAGCGGAGCGGTGCTTGACAGGAAGGGCCCAGCGGAGCGGTGCTTGAGACGGCGGTGCCCAGCGGAGCGCTGCTTGAGATGAAGGGCCCAGCGTAGCGGTGCTTGACAGGAAGGGCCCAGCGGAGCGGTGCTTGACAGGAAGGGCCCAGCGGAGCGGTGCTTGAGACGGCGGTGCCCAGCGGAGTGGTGCTTGACAGGAAGGGCCCAGCGGAGCGGTGCTTGAGACGGCGGTGCCCAGCGGAGCGGTGCTTGAGATGAAGGGCCCAGCGGAGCGGTGCTTGAGACGGCGTGCCCAGCGGAGCGGTGCTTGACACGGCGGTGCCCAGAGGAGCGGTGCTTGAGATGAAGGGCCCAGCGGAGCGGTGCTTGAGATGAAGGGCCCAGCGGAGCGGTGCTTGACAGGAAGGGCCCAGCGGAGTGGTGCTTGAGACGGCGGTGCCCAGCAGAGCGGTGCTTGACAGGAAGGGCCCAGCGGAGCGGTGCTTGAGACGGCGGTGCCCAGCGGAGCGGTGCTTGAGATGAAGGGCCCAGCGGAGCGGTGCTTGAGATGAAGGGCCCAGCGGAGCGGTGCTTGAGACGGCGGTGCCCAGCGGAGCGGTGCTTGACACGGCGGTGCCCAGCGGAGTGGTGCTTGAGATGAAGGGCCCAGCGGAGCGGTGCTTGAGACGGCGGTGCCCAGTGGAGCGGTGCTTGAGATGAAGGGCCCAGCGGAGCGGTGCTTGAGACGGCGGTGCCCAGCGGAGCGGTGCTTGAGATGAAGGGCCCAGCGTAGTGGTGCTTGACAGGAAGGGCCCAGCGGAGCGGTGCTTGACAGGAAGGGCCCAGCGGAGCGGTGCTTAACAGGAAGGGCCCAGCGGAGCGGTGCTTGAGACGGCGGTGCCCAGCGGAGCGGTGCTTGACACGGCGGTGCCCAGCGGAGCGGTGCTTGACAGGAAGGGCCCAGCGGAGCGGTGCTTGACACGGCGGGGCCCTGTTCAGCGGTGCCTATCTTCACAGCGGGGCCCTGTTCAGCGGTGCTCTTCTGCACGGCGGGGCCCTGTTCAGCGGTGCTCTTCTGCACGGCGGGGCCCTGTTCAGCGGTGCCTATCTTCACGGCGGGGCCCTGTTCAGCGGTGCTCTTCTGCACGGCGGGCCCTGTTCAGCGGTGCTCTTCTGCACGGCGGGCCCTGTTCAGCGGTGCTCTTCTGCACGGCGGGCCCTGGTCAGCGGTGCTCTTCTGCACGGCGGGGCCCTGTTCAGCGGTGCTCTTCTGCACGGCGGGCCCTGTTCAGCGGTGCCTATCCTCACGGCGGGGCCCTGTTCAGCGGTGCTCTTCTGCACGGCGGGGCCCTGTTCAGCGGTGCCTATCTTCACGGCGGGGCCCTGTTCAGCGGTGCTCTTCTGCACGGCGGGCCCTGTTCAGCGGTGCTCTTCTCAACGGCGGGCCCTGTTCAGTGGTGCTCTTCTGCACGGCGGGGCCCTGTTCAGCGGTGCCTATCTTCACGGCGGGGCCCTGTTCAGCGGTGCTCTTCTGCACGGCGAGGCCCTGTTCAGCGGTGCTCTTCTGCACGGCGGGGCCCTGTTCAGCGGTGCCTATCTTCACGGCGGGCCCTGTTCAGCGGTGCTCTTCTGCACGGGCAAGGGAGCCAGACCTGGGCTGGACTCCCTGCTCAGTCGCCCTCGGACCGTGACGTGTCTGGACCCTTCGGGGACGGACTCCTGGGCTCTCTGGTGTCCTCCTTCACATCTGGTATGTGACATGTGGGGCCCACCTGCTCCACGCTCCTGCTGGCCTTCCGCTCCTTAGATGTTGCTCCCGGGCCCTTGCCTCCCCTAGAGGTTGTGGCTGGTGAAGTGGGCGCACATTGCTCCTTGGGGGCAGCCGTGTCAGTCCTCGCACGGCGGCCCTTGTTCTTGCGGGTCCTCTTTCCGGGGGGGGGGGCTGGATGTGTTCCTGCTGCTGATCGACGTGTCACTGCTGGCAAAGGGTGGGCTCCAGTACCCAGGCACAACAGTGACACTCGAAGCTGGTCTGGTGGTGGCTGCGGTGCTCTTGGGACTCTTTGCAGATGGAGGGGGTAGGTCATCGGAGGGAAAGAGGTTAAGATTAGCCAGGAAGAGTTTTTTAGGGCCAAGGTAAAGAGAAGGAGAAGTGGTGATGGGAGTGGAGGAAGAGGATGTGGTTGTAGGAGAGTCAGGTGTGCTGTCATTGGGTGAAGGTGCTGGTGCTGTAGGCTGTCGTGAGGTGGATGGCTGTTGGGTGCGTGGCTGCCTGCGTTTGTGTGTCTTGGAAGAGGGGGTGAAAGACACAGTGGGAGAGGACACAGGGGACGTGTAAATGGCAGTGGGGGTGGTGACTGCACGAGTGTGGACTGTACTGGAGGGTGAGATGGTGATGGAAGCACTGGCTGATGTTGGGGTGCATGCAGGTGTGAGTGTAGACGTCACAGGGAGGGAGGAGGGAGACGAGGAGGAGGGGGACACAGAGGTGGTAGTGACTGCTGGAATGTCTGCATCTGGGTGTTGCTTGGGTGAGTGCTTGTGGGATCTGTGGTGCTTGTGTCTGGATGAGCTGCTCTTGGGTGTTGAGGTGTGTGCAGGCTGGTCTGATGGTGTGGATGGGATAGGCTGAGGAACAGGAGACAGAGACAGGCTGGAGGCAGACAGAAGAGGGAGACTGGAGACAGGGACAATGGCTGCCGTCAGTGCTGAGGCCAGAGCAGTGAACGCTCGTTGATGGGCAGCCTGACCCGAATGAAGGCCCTCCAGGTACGCATTGCTCTGTTGCACCTCCCTTTGCACCCCCTGGATGGCGTTCAAAAGGGTAGTCTGCCCAACAATGAGCGTCCTCACGAGGTCAATGAGCTCCGCACTGAGGGCAGCAGGGGAGACAGGGGCAGGGGCTGAGTTGCCTGGGGCGAAGGAGACGCGCGCCTTCCTGGGCGACCGGGCACGGAGCGTAGGCTGAGGGGCTGCTGGGAGGGCGGTGCTGGTGCGCAGGGTGGCGGCTGTACCTGTAGTGGCGGGGGGCACGGATGTTGCCACCACCGCTAGGGAGCACCCATCCGAGGACGTGTCTGAGTCGCTGGTCTCACCACCGGTCCCCGTTGTGGTGCTCCCCTCGCCCTCCGGATCACTGGTGCCCTCGGTGTCTGTTCCTGGGCCCACCGGGGCCTTGTGACCTGCAGCTCCCTCGTGCTCCGATGCCAAATCTCCTCCGCCTGATGATGCTAATGCACACATGCACAAGAAGATGAAGAAAAAGGGTGGGGGGAGAAAAAAGAAGACCAAGTTGATTGCATGCAATGTCAACACCGTTGGCGGAGAGGACAGACACAGGAGCCTCATGCACTAAGCCGCGCATTCGGGGTACACTACTCAGTACTACTGACTAGGCCAACAGGTCACGAGACGTCTAACGCGCACATGGGTGATGCAGGACCATCAATGGCTGTACTTGTCACCCTACAGAGGTGGGGGCCGGGGGCACAGGGCCATGCCTAAGGGAGAGGACTACACTACAGAAAGCGCCCTGGCCTAATGTCACCCACAGCCCTCCTCCCCCACCCAGACGCCTCAACTGCGCATACAGATAGTAGAATGTGCTGATACTCACCCCCTTGTGTCTGCTGTGATGCCTTCAAGCGCCCATCCAACTCAGGGTAGGCCACCGCCAGGATCCGGGACATCAGGGGGGTCATGGTGCGACTGGCACCCCTCCTAGGTTGGGAGGCCATCCCCAGCAGTGTTTCAGCGGTCTT
Organism: Pleurodeles waltl; assembly: GCF_031143425.1. NCBI lineage: Eukaryota > Metazoa > Chordata > Amphibia > Caudata > Salamandridae > Pleurodeles > Pleurodeles waltl. Next base: position 14,273,235 of record NC_090436.1, on the reverse strand, counting down.
CCTTGTTCCGCGGCGGATGTCCTCCCACCTCTTGCGGCAGTGGGTGCCCCGTCTGTTGTGGACCCCCAAGTTCCGGACTTCCTTGGCGATGGCACGCCAAATGTCGACTTTCAGATGGGCGCTGACCTATTTAACATGTACAGGGTGGAAAGGAAACAAACATCAATGACCTGCACGTTAGATGTGATTGCCCCCCCCCAACCTTGCTATATGGCACATGCTCTCATCTGTCGTGCGTTGCACTCCTCATTCTCTCCCCACCCCACCATCTTACATCCACCCCACTCCACACAGGCATAGCCCATTCCATGTGCACCCGGTGTACTAACCTGTTGGTCTGGAGGACCGTAGAGTAGCGCATACTGGGGGAGGACCCCATCCACGAGCTTCTCCAACTCTTCAGATGTGAAGGCAGGGGCCCTTTCCCCAGTCGCAGCAGCCATTGTCTCTTCCAGACCGAGTTCACAGCAGCACTTGCAGTATAGGTCCTCTCCTGTGGATGATCAGGTCTCGAGTGATCAATCAGCTAGGAAATGGCGGTCACGCCCGCGGCGGTGCGTACCGCAGCGGTGCGTACCGCGACCGCCGGCGCACATCGTCATTGGCTCCTGAAACCCATAGGCGTCAATGTTAACCAATGCGGCTTCGTATAGCGGTCTTCGACCGCCTACCGCCACGGTGTGCCCCACCAGCGCATTGACCTCACATCCCATTGTCCCACTTCACAGGTCAGGCAGCTGCCATTTCAAGGGCCTACATGGATTAATTTTGACTGTGACACACAGGCCTAGGCCTTGCATTGCCACACATACACGCCTTTCAACCCATTGCCATTCTTCAACTGTGCAAGCTGTCTGTACGTACCTGTGGTTTGCCTGACTCTGTGCTCCATGTTGTCCTTCCTAGGCACCGTCCGCTGGGACTTCCGAGGAGAAGGAGGAATCCTCGCGTGTACCGACTGCTGGTGGACCTGTCGACAATGGAAGAACGCCATATAATACTTCGATACAGACTTGACCGAGCCACTATCCATGAACTGTGTGCCCAGCTGGAGCCAGCCCTGATGTCCCCCATCCGCCAACCCACAGGGATTCCCCCTCTGGTGCAGGTTCTGTCAGTCCTCCATTTTTTGGCAAGTGGGTCATTCCAGACAACAGTGGCCATGTCATCTGGAATGTCTCAGCCTATGTTTTCAAAGATTTTGAGCAGAGTGTTGTCTGCCCTGATGAAACTCATGCGGAGCTACATCATTTTCCCAGAGGAGGGTGATTTGCCTACAGTGAAGGGTGATTTCTATGCCCTTGGACATATCCCCAACATCATTGGTGCCATTGATGGGACCCATGTGGCTTTGGTACCCCCAAGAGACGATGAGCAGGTGTACAGAAACAGGAAAAATTATCATTCGATGAATGTCCAGGTGGTCTGTTTGGCTGACCAGTACATCTCCCATGTAAATGCCAAGTTCCCAGGGTCGGTGCATGACGCGTATGTTATGCGAAATAGCAGCATCCCCTATGTGATGGAGCAGCTACAGAGACAGCGTGTGTGGCTAATAGGTGACTCTGGTTACCCCAACCTGCCTTGGCTACTGACCCCAGTGAGGAATCCCCGGACCAGGGCAGAGGAACGGTACAATGAGGCCCATGGGCGAACTAGGAGGATCATAGAAAGGACCTTTGGGCTCCTGAAGGCCAGGTTTAGGTGCCTGCATATGACAGGGGGATCCCTGATGTACTCACCAAAGAAGGTGTGCCATATCATCGTGGCCTGCTGTATGCTTCACAATCTGGCATTGCGACGTCAGGTTCCTTTCCTGCAGGAGGATGGTGCAGATGGTGGTGTTGAAGCAGCTGTGGAGCCTGCGGAGAGTGAAGAGGAGGAAGACTCAGAGGACGACACAGACAACAGGGACAGAGTAATAGAACAGTATTTTCAGTAGCACACAGGTAAGAATCACCCATGCCATTTTACATTTCGTGAAAGCCTCCTGCATCTCAACTTTGTCTATTTCCCCCCAGAACTTTAAATATGATGTTTGATTTTCCCTTCACTTTTCAGTGCTGTATGAGCCACTGCGTGACCTCTGCTTGATTGGCCCATGGACTAATGCTAAGTTACCTCGGTATGTGTTCATCACAATGTTAAAAATACGTAATTGATATGTAATGTGTCATACATTAGTAAATAAGACAGGCTGAGTCCTGATTGATTTCAGTGAAAAGAGTGATTTATTTTTAGTGCATAGATATTGGTACATGATAGTGAAACAGTGATGGGTGGGGGTGGAGTAATGTCCATGGCAGAGTCCAGTTCTCAGTCTGACAGGTGCATTGTCCATATGCCTGTGGCAGGATGGAGCAGGGGCAGTTCAAGGTTTGACAGGGTGGCAATGTGGAACAGTGTGAGGCCTTCAGGGGGTATGTGATGCTGGCGGGGGTCTTGACATCCTACTCTGTCGTTTTTTTTTATCTCAGGCTCCTCTTGCGTGGTGGTTGTTGTTCAGCAGGAGGTGGGGTTCTGGTGGGCTGTCGTTGTGGTGGGGCCTCCTGTCCACTAGCGCCGGCGGAGGTGGTAGGCTGTTCCTGTTCCTGGCTAGTGACAGGGGCCCTGTGTGATGCCACATGGTCCCGAAACGTGTCCTCTACACGGTTCAGGGCCTGGACTATGCTCCCCATAGCGGTTGAGATGTTGGTGAGTTGGTCGCTGAACCCCATGTAGCGTTCCTCCTGCTGTGCCTGGATCTCCTGGAACCTGGCCAGTACCGTCGCCATCGTCTCTTGTGAGTGGTGGTAGGCTGCCATGATGGTGGTGAGGGCCTCTTGGAGAGTGGGTTCCCTGGGCCTCTCCTCCCCCCCCTGTCGCACAGCAGCCCTCCGAGTTGCCCTGTTTCCCTGGGCCTCTGTCCCCTGGACGGTGTGCCCACTCCCACTGCCCCAGGTCCCTGTTGTTGTTGGGGTGTTGGGTTACCCTGGGTGCCCTGTAGTGGCAGACACACCGCTGCTTGACCTGTCCTAGAGACAGAGGCATGGGCCCGCTGGGTGGGTGCTGTGCTGTTGTTCCCAGAGGGGGTTGGGTCTGCTGTGGCCTGTGCCTGTCTGAGGGGAACCGACTGTCCAGAGGTCCCCGATGGTCCGGGCTGGTCATCAGGTTCCAGGTCGACAGAGCTGCTGTCATCACTAGGGGCCTCTTCCGGGGGTGGGATGGACATTTCTGGTCCCTCCAGACCGGTGTGTTGTCGTTCGGGTCCTGCATGGGGTAAGAGGGTATGGTTATTGTTTCTGTGTGTGCATTAGCTTGCGTTTTATGGGTGCCCTTGTCCCCCAGTGCTGGCATTCCCTGGGGGGAGGTGTTGTGAGGGTGTTTTGTGGGGGGGGGGATGGGTATGTGCAGTGGTCATGCTTAGGTGATGGGTGTCCATAGTTTGGGGATGGCATACATGGGTTGGTGTTTTGGTGGGTTGTGCTGGAGAGACATTCTCAGGGAGGATGTGTGCTGGGGGGTTGGGGGTGAGGGTGGGGGTGGGGGTTAGCATGCTGGGGGGGGGGTGAAGTGGTTGGGCTTGTACTTACCAGAGTCCATTCCTCCGGATACTCCAGCGAGGCCATCAGGATGCAGGATGTTTAGTACCTCTTGCTCCCATGCTGTGAATTCGGGTGGAGTGGGTGGTGGTCCCCCGCCAGTCTTCTGCACTGCGATGTTGTGTCGCGAGACCATCGATCGCACCTTCCCCCGTAGGTCGTTCCATCGTTTGCGGATGTCGTCCCTATTTCTGGGATGCTGTCCCACCGCGTTGACCCTGTCCACGATCCGCTGCCATAGCTCCGCCTTCCTAGCTATCGTGGTGTGCTGCACCTGTGAGCCGAAGAGCTGGGGTTCAACTCTTATAATTTCCTCCACCATGACCCGGAGTTCTTGGTCCGAAAAGCGTGGGTGCCTTTGTGGTGCCATGGGGTGGTGTGTATGAGGTGTGGGGTGGTGTATGTGATGATGTGTGTGTTGGTGTGTGGTGCTTTGTGCTTCTATGTGGTGTATGTGATGTTGTGGTGTGCCTCTGTGTGTCTGGCTCTCTATTCTGTGATGTGTCTCTCTCTCCTTCGTCTCTGGTTTTTGTTAGTAGGGGTTTGTGGGTGATGTGGGTGATGTGGGTGTGTGTTTTATATGGTATTGGATGTGTGGGAGTGGTGTGTGTATGTGTTTCAGGTGTGTGCCTTTCAAATTGTCCAATGTGGTAGTGTTTTGTAAAGGTGTGTGTATTTTGACCGCTGCGGTGTGTACCGCCAATGGACTACCGCGGTTGAATGACCGCCGCGTGGATTTGCGGGTCATAATGGGATGGGCGTATTTCTGTTGGCGTGGCGGTGGAGGTTTGGTCATCTCCAGTTTACCACTGCCCGCTGATGTGGCGGACTGCAGTGGAGGTCGGATTTTTGGAGGATTTGCAGTTGTGGGTCAGAATGTCCGTAGTGGCTGACCGCGGCCGCGGCGGTATTGTGGCGGCCTTCTGACCGGCGGTAAGCAGCTTTTACCGCCGAGGTCAGAATGACCCCCTATGTGTCAAATGCGGTAAATCGATAACTACGCAAAAATCACAGCAGCCGCACAATTGCGTAATTCCAGTGGCATCCGTTTAAGACAGAGAGGACTACTCTCACTTGTTACCTTCCTACTGTAGCAGCAAGTAGTAGTACGTAGCCTCAGCCCTCCTCTAAAGTTATTGACTTTGAAGAATTGCTTCTTTCTTATGTATCACAATTCTCCTAGTCTGGTTGGGCTCACCCAAGAAAGACAAAAAGCACTATTGCATCTGGCACATTCCCAAAAGCTCCAGCTGAATTTTGTCCTTTTCTCTAAGGGCTTGCATCAGATTTCAAGCCGGGGTCACTTCTCTGAAGTCCTTTCAAACCTCCTAAAATGTCTCACACTCAAATAAATGGACCCTGAGGAAAGGAAACTCCTGGCTTTTAGCCCACAACCATCCTGGGGCACTACTCTCCGAGTCTGCACAGCAAGCTGCAGAGAGGGAGGAGCAGGGACAGAGCTTTGTTGTGGCCAGGGGGACAATGCACTCACAGTGATGATCGCACTCAAGAGAAATTAAAATAAAATAATGTACTTTATGTAGGCATGCCAGCACACACGGTGCACCCATGTGCCCTACAGTATCTTCATGCAGGAACACATGACTTTATCAAAAATGCCTTTACTACACAGGTGCCTTTACCATACAGATGCCTTTACCACAAATGCCTTTACAACACATGTGCTTTTACCACACATGTGCCTTTACCACGCATTCTTTTACCATGCAGATGCCTTTACCACAAATGCCTTTACCACAAATGGCTTTACCACACGTGCCTTTACCACACATGTGCCTTTACCACGCATGCTTTTACCATGCAGATGCCTTTACCACAAATGCCTTTACCACAAATGCCTTTATCACACGTGCCTTTACCACACATGTGCCTTTACCACGCATGCTTTTACCATACAGATGCCTTTACCACAAATGCCTTTACCACAGGTACCTTTACCACGCATGCTTTTACCATACAGATGCCTTTACCACAAATGCCTTTACCACAAATGCCTTTACCACACAGGTGCCTTTACCACACATGCTTTTAGCATACAGATGCCTTAACCACAAACGCCTTTGCCACGCGTGCCTTTACCACACAGGTGCCTTTACCACACATGCTTTTACCATGCAGATGTCTTGACCACGCAAATGCCTTTACCACACATGTCTATACCATGCAAATGCCTTTACCACATATGGTAAGAACCTCTTAAGGTAAGTAAAACCCCTATTTAACAAAACAATATTTTGGGAGAATGCCCTCAAATCACCCTCTTTTTTTTAAATTCAATAAGGTGGGGTTTGGGATGGTTTCCCTCAATAAAAGTAAAGGTATTGCATGGTAAAGACTGCAAAGTAAAGGTTGTGTTTCCTCACAGAGTCACGTGATGAAGAGCTGATATACGAGTGAGCACCTAGTGAGCTGAAAACCCCTATTCAGAGTGAGTTCCTAGCTGGTGTGTGGAGGCTTGCACAGTGCACATCCATTACGGGTATTGCAAGCTCCCCGGAAACGCCTTTAGGAACACTTATATTCTGCTTTTAGGCAGGTATGAGATGAGTGTTTAAGTAAAAAACCTCAGAAGGTCCATAGGAAGACTTCCAATTGCCCCACATTTGTTCTTAAAGCTCCAGTTCATAACTGGTATTCATAGTCCAGAATTGGTCATTAGACATTCTCCAAAGGGCTGGTCTAAATTCAAATTCAGATGCTAGTCTTATAGTTTTACTCAACCTTTCTTTTCATCTGTGGCTAGTTATTTCCCACTGTTTACTTCCCTTTCTTGGGCCTTTCTTTTATGGTGCTGATAGTCTAAATCTTATTCATGTGCGCTCACACTCCACCCTGGGTTTCTTACTTCCTCTGACACTCATGGTCAGTAAATCAGCTAGTAGGATAAGTGATTGAAGAGGACTCTGGAGGTCTCTGTACAATGTGGATCACACTAACCAGGTCCAACTTCTATAACCTGAACTTCACAGCGCTAGAACCTCTGGGTTGCACAGCTTCATCTGTACTCATCATACTCCATAGTTTCAGGAATCCCTCACAGGTACAGAAGATGTGATTAACTGTGTCCATAAATCCACCTTATGCCTGACATTGGACTGACTCAGCCCCAGTCTCACCAGTCTTTTATAAGCTTCAACCATTCAGGAACTGTCCCAAATACAGGCAAACAAATGCAGGAATATAGATAGGTAGATAGATAGAAAGACAGAGCGTAGACCCCCGTAGTCTACATCTCAGTTCACGTCTAGTGATTCCCAACTCTTTGATGATGCCAGGAACCAGGTTAGAGGAAAAGTGTATTTAACAGAAAGCCCTAAATAGCATGGTAGCATTGGGAATCTGCCATCACAAATGTGGGACAAGGAAATGGAATCCTCTAAGTTGGGGGTGGGGGGTTATTTCTAGGACATACATTGAAAATGGCACTGACACATATAGAGTTTTGGACCAGCTATGGGGCTCATTTAAAAAGATTTCTACATAGCGCCCCCATGCCAAAGTAGCAATGGCGTAACTCGCAGAACGAACACTTTCAGAAATATCATTACAAGGGCCACTCTAAAATAAACAGCCCATCTGTTGGTAAGTAGAGTGGTTTTAGGTTGAGTAACAGGTGTTCCTGATGTCAGTTTCTGCAGCCTATTTCCATGAGCTCATTTACAAAGTACTAATATTACACATGACTTCTGATGTGCATTAGAGGGTGGCCCAAGGTGGTCAGCAAGGTGGCAGAGCCACCATTGTTTTATCATCAGAACCTGCATGCAATCATGCAGATATAGCCCAAGATGTCCCAGTTCATTTCCAATGGCCTCCTTTCTATGAGGGCCCACCACTGAAATGATCCCCTCCAGAATTTTTTACAAATGTTTCTCATGTCCTTTGAGAAAACTCTACCTGTCACAGACATTTTGTATTTATGTGAACCCTGGGAATATTCTTCCACTTTGGGGAGTCCGCCTTCAGGACTCACATTTTTACCATCTTGCTGCAGTATGGTGAACCAGCCGCCACAAAATTATTTGTTCTGAAGAAGCTCTCATCCTGTAGGGTGAAGCCGATGAGGTTAAACCGTACATTAACAACTGCTTACACATCTAGAATTGATGGCCTGGCTGGGGCAGTGTAGTAGAAGCAGTACCTTCATCAGTCCTGTGATTTGTCAGTTGGGGCACCAAACCTTAAATGATCACCTTTGTCCTGAGCTCTACCTTCACTCTTGCAGTTTTATTCCTGGTATACCGCCCAAACAAATCTTTGAAAGAAGAAGCAGGGCAAGCAGACCTCATTCCACTTCATTCATCTCCACAAGTAGTGACATCACAGCAGTTCCCAGCATCTGTCTCTTCAGAAAGTGACATCACTGCTTTTCCCAGAATCCATCTCTTCAGAAAGTGACATCACTGCTTTTCCAGAATACATCTCTTCAGAAAGTGACATTGCTGCATTTCCCAGGATCTGTCTCTTTAGAAAGTGACATCACTGCATGGACTGCAGAGAAATGCTTCGTTGTCACATCCTGTGGAGATGAATGGTGTGGAATGACCCTTTCCTGTTAAGGACAGACACACAGGGACATTTTTTATTTATTTTTATTTTCCTAAATACTTATATAGCATACACAGTGTATCATCATATTGTACAAACAACAGTGATATGCGTCACTTCTGAACAATGTCCAGCAATTAAACATGAGAACAAAAGGGGTGGACGTAGAAAAGTTACATCACAGGTGGAAGCTATCTGCCTGGGAAAAGGTGCAGGTATATGGAATAAGAGAATTGAGTTTCTCAAAGGAAGAGGATAGACCAGGGAAGTATTGCACCTGGATGAGTGCATGCTGTAGAATAGAGGGACATTGGAGCAGTGTGAGTAGTTCCTGAAGAAGAGAGGGATGTTTGAGTAGTGTGAGTGGTTACTGCAGAACAGGACAAAACTGATCCTTTCAGCTTGATTCAGGGCCTTGTCAGTGGTTATATCTAGTCTCTGTGAGATGCCTCTTACCAGCGCTTGCCAAGATGCACTAACCTTGCAATCCAGGTCCAACTGGAGCCATATGTGTTTCCAGACGTCTCTGAACCAATATTTCGAAAAAAATTGAATACAAGTAGGCACTCAAATAATTGCTTTTGCTAATTTTTCAAATAACTCGGAGGGAGTATCAAACACACTTTTTGAGTTCATAGGACCTAAATAAACTTGTTAGAATGCTAAGATCTGATGCTTGGAAAGGGATAAGGTACTATTTGGACAATGTTTATTTTTTCCCCCACATCCGCCCAGAGAAAAAACCTGGAGCTTTAAATGGCTTGCAGTTCCGTGGCTTCAGGTAGAAAACGTGCCATTGTCCCCTTGAACCTGACAACTCATATATGCCACAATTTATAGTAAAATAGGCTCTCAGGGGCTAGAAACAAGTCCTAGAGACTACTGCCTGACCATCTGAAGTATAACTTGGGGGCCTGAAATCCACAGGGACCCATAAAGTGTCATGGGGGTTGACACCGAAAATTAACAAAACAAGTCAGAAAAATATTTTCTGTCTGGTTTTGCTGTATTTTTCAAATAGGTTAGAATGAACATCAGACTCGCTTTTTGGGTACACAGACCCTGAGAAACACTTCTTAGAAATCCCAGATCTGATGATTTGTAGAGGTTTAGATCTCTTTTTGCACAATGTTCATTTTTGTCACACCCAACTAGGGGAAAAACCTAAAATATTTCCCAACTCAGATTTTCATGGGCTAGAGTAGAACAAGTGAATTTTCACCTGTAAAACAGAAAACCTAAAAATGGCGCAATCCTTACAAAACTAAGGGGCATATTTGTACTTTTTCACGCAAAACTGCGCTAACGCACTAGTTATGGAATGACAGTAGCCGGCAGTAAGACTAGCGTCATAAAAAAGAACTCTAGCCGGGTGGGGGAGGCGTGGGGGGAACAGGATGCTGTGGGTCAAAGGATGACACCAGTATTGGCAGAGGCATAAAAAATGCCTCTATCCAGACTAACGTCATTTTTGGGCGTAAACCACCCATGGACATGACTCCTGTCCCCTGGCTGGAGGTGAAAAAGAACATGAACCTGACACAAAAAAATACCCAGACCCCTTTAAAACATCAGTTATGGGCTTTCTAGCAATTGTGTTTTAGTGCTATGTACACAAAAAGTAAGGGCCTGATTATGATTCTGAGGGAGGAGTTTCCTCCATCACAAATGTGATGGATATCCCGTCCGCCCCATTACGATCGCCATTGAATATAATGGGATCGTAATACGGTGGACGGGAGATCCATTTGTGATGGAGGAAACCCCTCTGTCAAGATTGTGATCAGACCTTTAGTCTGATATCTAGTCTGAGCTTTTTGAAAAATTAGCACAACCAGACAGAAAATAGTTTTCTGTTAGGTTTTGCTCATTTTTGGAATTGACGGCATAAAAATATATGAGTCCCAGTGTCAATCAGGACTCCATAATATACCACAGATGGACCACCAGTCAGCTCTAGGACCTGTTTCCTGCCTCTGGTCACCTGCTTTAGAAAGACTTGTGCCATCTTCAGGGTCTCAGGTTCAAGGAGGCAAAGTCACTTTCTCTAAACAAGCCCATGGAACTCTGAATCAGGAAAGATTGCATGTTTTTTTACAGGCTGGATATGAAAAAACTAAAAGACGGTGGGAGCACACTGCCTCACATCCTAGCACTCAGTTCACCCCAAAGCATTGTGGTAAATGTAGTGCATGATAACACTTACTTCAGTGACATTCTTAAGTTTTTTACCCTTGATGGCACTGTCGGTGCTGTGTATCTCTAGACAAATTTTACAGGATATTTTTCTTTCATCAGTAGAGAGCAGCACATAGTAGTGAGGGGTGCTGGAAATGCTGCTCAGAGTATTCTTACTTGTCTGTACCACTCACTGAGTGCAGGTGCATCACCCAGAGCTTGTCAGCTCATTAGCTCAAGGAGACTTTTTACGCAAAACAGCCAAACAAAACAGTTAGTCAAAACAGACAACTAAGAGTTATGCAAGGTTGCAGGTTCTCCCCGTGGTTGGATGTAAAAAAGCAAAACATAGTCCAAAAGATACCTAAACACCTTCAAATGATTAGCTGAGCTTTCCTGAAAGTGCATTACCACCCTGTATTCTCAAAAAGTGTCTGAGATATCCAATCTGAGCTATTTTGAAAAATGTGCAAAACCAGACAGAAATGTATTTTCTGATTAGTTCTGTTAATTTTCAGCATCAGCCCACTTGACAGTTTATGGGCTGCTGTGGATGTAGGGACCCCATTCAGAACCTCAGATTGTATATCAGTAACATCTAGGACCTGTTTCTAGCCTCTGAACTCTTAGCACCAAATTTGTGTCATTTTTGTAAACTCAAATTCGGCGCAAACCTAACTCCAAATTTATACTTTGGTGCTAGACCCATTTAGCGCCAAAGTTTTGGAGTTAACGTCATGTTTTGCTTGCGGGAAACTACCTTGCATCAATGAGATGCAAAGTAGGCGTTCCTGTGCAAAAAAGGACGATATGGCCTTAGCACCCTATTTATCCACTGTGCTAAAATGACGCACAGGGGCCTTAAATAATGGTGCTAAGCTTCCTTAGTGCCATTATGTAACGCTGTGTCAGGGCAGGCGTTAGGGGACCTGTGGGCCTATTTCCATGGCCGGACCCCACCCACACCAGAGGGATGCCACAGGATGGGGGACCCCATCTCAGGTAGGTATTTTTGAGTGCCATAAGGGGGCCTAAGTTGGGCACCCCTACATGGCCATTGGGGTGGTGGGCATGACTCCTGTCTTTACTAAGGGGTCCTGTCCCCTTTGTTTGGCATTGGGGTTGTGGTAATGATTTCTGTTTATACTTAGACAGGAGTCATTTTTTGTCTGCTTGTGCATCCAAAAATGATGCTAGGCTGACTAGCGGCAGATTTTATGCCGCTGATCAGTCTAGCGTCATTCTTGGCCCACTAGTGCCATTTCTCAGGACGCCTTCCAGCACAGGCTAGCATAATTTTCAATGACACTGACCATTCCTTATCTCCATTGTGCGTCTTTTTTAAATATGGATAGTGCTAAGGAATGGCGTTAGCTTGCGTTCATATTTTTGATGCACAACTGCACTAGTGCAGTTGCGCATCATTTTCCTTAAATATGGGCCCAAGTATCACTTGACTCTCTGAGGTTAACAGAGCAGTCAAAAGCCTATTCAGAGAAGTTAGTATGGCCTAGCAATTTCACTGCTGCTACCAATTTAGGAATTTAAGGTATTAGAGGAGGGGAGTAGGAATCCAACTACAGTAGTAATCACAATTCTCATCAATGTGATCCTTCAAAATCACTAAATTAACCTGAGCTCCGTGCCCTGGTAGCTATGGAACAGACAGCCTTAATATAGAGGCAATGTGTAAAGTATTTATGTGTACCAACACAGTAATAAAGTTGAAATGCAACACAAGAAAAATACCAAAATCAATTTTGAAATATATTTCAATAAGTAAAATGACTTCAACTCAACAAAAATCGTATATGGGAAGAGAGAGTTATAGATTTTTAAATTTTAAATGTGAAAAAGCATCAAAAGACATTAAGCTCCAACTTCGGTCATGTGATTTCACTGGATCGGTACCTAGGTGCAAGTTAAGGCCAACTGAGATGGAGCACAGGTCAGATACAGAAAACAGGTTCGACCAAGTTGGAAGTTTTACCATTTAGATTTAGGGCCTGATTTAGATGTCGGCAGATCTAGTTAGGCCCTCATTTTTCCGTCGGATGACCCGTCCATCATCTAAGCGGTCTGCCCGCTTAATTTAGATACTGGGTCCATAGACAAAGTCCGATGGCGAAATGCAGCACACATAGAAAGAGCAAAAAACAAGGAGAAGTGAAAGCATTTCTCCTCGTTGTGCCACTCTAACGCCACCCATTGGATTTTGGCACTGCCTCAGGTTTACGAAAACTAAATGTGGGGCAGCGTCAAAATGCAATGGGTGTTGCTATGGCACGCCCACAGCAACACCCATTACAAGCCCCTTCCACGCAAAGTGCTGCATATGAAGGGACCGTATTTACAAGGTGGCATTAAGACACAAAAAGTGTCTTAACGCCACCTTGTAAATACGGCGCAGGGCATAGTGCCAACAGAGCGTCATGAAAAGTCACGCTCTGGTAGCGCTAGGGGTTCTTAAATATGCCCTGGAGTGTCTTCCCACTGACTTAACTCTGGGAGCTAAACCTCCACACCTGAGTTGACAGATTCAAAGGCATATAAGGTCAAAAATGACCTTTTATCTACTTTTCTCTTGCCTAGCCGCTATGAACCCAATCATACAAGTCCTTTATTTGCTGCTGCTACTTGACCTGGGTGCAAATCAACCCCATCATCGCCGGAACCGAAGGTAAGTGACTTTTTTTAACTTTTACCATCCGAATTGTCTGTTTATATTACTCAGGCATGTTTTATAAATACTTACAGGAAATAGTATAATAATTACCAATGCATATGTGTGTAATGTGGTAGTTTGAGAAATGTAAAGAAACACACCTTATATTTTATTTACATTTACCAATTTTATCCAAGCTCCCTTAATGCTAATGGACACAAAATTTGACCATGCAGGTGTGTTTGATTCTTTTCCTTAAACTATCAAATCAGAAACATTTGCATTACACATTATTTGAACAACATCAATCTAATAAAATGTAGTATTTGCACTACACAGTGCAACCAGTTGGTTTACAAGAAATGTGCATCTAGTTTCACTTCTAAATTTAAAACATTTCATATATGTATTAATGTCATATTTCCCCTTATTTAGTGCATTTTCTGTATATCATGAAATTTGATGTAACACTAAATAATTTTTATGTGTAATGCATATTAACACATCATTTTTAAATAAATAGATCTGTATTACCATTTTTTTTTTAAAACATGTTTAATTTTGGTGTGTCTGTCATCATGATGAATGCTAACCATTAGCCATGTCCATTTTAAATGTTCATCACTAATTTATGCACTATAAAAATGTGTCATAAATAAAACCTGTTTTGTTGAAATGAAGTTCATGTTAATCACATTTTCATAAATAACATTATCATCAATCAATTATTTTTAATTAAATAATAATGTCAGGAAAAGCTTTGTGGAAATATTTTTTTATTATTTAATGAGGTTTGCCTCTTAAAAAAAATTCAGAATAAATAAAACATAAATGTCCCAAGAACAGGATCCACTACATCAATGTTTGAGTTTGTGCCCAAGATTCCTAGTTACGCTGCCAAGGGACAACCTCCTCAGCAAGGGGCATCTAGTGGACACAGAGCAGGCACCTCAAGGAACCTCCTTGGGATGGGTGGGCATGGGCTTCACAGGGGTCAGGATGGAGGGGTAGAATGCATGGTAGACAATTTGGCTTGGGAGGTAGAGGGAGCTGGAGTTGGTGATGTGTGAGTGTCTGTTTTGTAGGTGCACGTAGGTCTGAGGTATGTGGTGTATGTTTGGGTGTATGTTTCTTGGAAGGTGCTTGGTGTTCGCGTGAGTGTGTGTATGGGTTTGGTTGGTCTTGTTGTGTGTTGCTTTTGTGCGAGCATGTCTTATAAGTGTGCTGCTGATGGGGTTGGTGTGGTTGTGGTGCGTGTGTCTCTATGTTTTGCAGATCCACGTGTGTCTGGTGTATGTTTGGGTGTGTGTTTCTTGGTAGGTGCTCGGGTGAGTGTGTGCATTTGGATTTGGTGGCTGTTGTTTTGCATGTAGGTGTGCGTTTGTAGGAAAGTACCATCTTGCCTGGCATGTTACCCCCATATTTCACTCTATATATGTTGTTTTAGTCTATGTGTCACTGGGACCCTGCCAGGCAGGCCCCCAGTGCTCATAAGTATGTGCCCTGTATGTGTTCCCTTTGTGATGCCTAACTGTCTCACTGAGGCTCTGCTAACCAGTACCTCAGTGGTTATGCTCTCTCTGCTTTCTAAATTGTCACTAACAGGCTAGTGACCAATTTCACCAATTCACATTGGCATACTGGAACACCCTTATAATTCCCTAGTATATGGTACTGAGGTACCCAGGGTATTGGGGTTCCAGGAGATCCCTATGGGCTGCAGCATTTCTTTTGCCACCCATAGGAAGATCTGACAATTCTTACACAGGCCTGCCAGTGCAGTCTGAGTGAAATAACGTCCACGTTATTTCACAGCCATTTACCACTGCACTTAAGTAACTTATAAGTCACCTATATGTCTAACCTTCACCTGGTGAAGGTTGGGTGCTAAGTTACTTAGTGTGTGGGCACCCTGGCACTAGCCAAGGTACTCCCACATTGTTCAGGGCAAATTCCCCGGACTTTGTGAGTGCGGGGACACCATTACACGCGAGCACTATACATATGTCACGACATATGTATAGCGTCACAATGGTAACTCCGAACATGGCCATGTAACATGTCTAAGATCATGGAATTGTCACCCCAATGCCATTCTGGCATTGGGGAGAAAATTCCATGATCCCCCGAGTCTCTAGCTCAGACCCGGGTGCTGCCAAACTACCTTTCCCGGGGTTTCACTGCAGCTGCTGCTGCTGCCAACCCCTCAGACAGGTTTCTGCCCTCCTGGGGTCCAGCCAGGCTTGGCCCAGGAAGGCAGAACAAACGACTTCCACAGAGAGAGGGTGTTACACCCTCTCCCTTTGGAAAAAGGTGTTAGGGCTGGGGAGGAGTAGCCTCCCCCAGCCTCTGGAAATGCTTTCATGGGCACAGATGGTGCCCATTTCTGCATAAGCCAGTCTACACTGGTTCAGGGATCCTCCAGCCCTGCTCTGGCGCGAAACTGGACAAAGGAAAGGGGAGTGACCACTCCCCTGACCTGCACCTCCCCTGGGAGGTGCCCAGAGCTCCTCCAGTGTGCTCCAGACCTCTGCCATCTTGGAAACAGAAGTGCTGCTGGCACACTGGACTGCTCTGAGTGGCCAGTGCCAGCAGGTGACGTCAGAGACTCCTTCTGATAGGCTCCTCCAGGTGTTGCTAGCCTATCCTTTCTCCTAGGTAGCCAAACCTCCTTTTCTGGCTATTTAGGGTCTCTGCTTTGGGGAATTCTTTAGATAACGAATGCAAGAGCTCATCAGAGTTCCTCTGCATCTCTCTCTAAACCTTCTGCCAAGGAATCGACCGCTGACTGCTCTGGAAGCCTGCAAAACTGCAACAAAGTAGCAAAGACGACTACTGCGACCTTGTAACGCTGATCCGGCCACCTTCTCGACTGTTCTCCTGGTGGTGCATGCTGTGGGGGTAGTCTGCCTCCTCTCTGCACTAGAAGCTCTGAAGAAATCTCCTGTGGGTCGACGGAATCTTCCCCCTGCAACCGCAGGCACCAAAGAACTGCATCACTGGTTCTCTGGGTCTCCTTTCAGCACAACTAGCGAGATCCCTTGAACTCAGCAACTCTGTCCAAGTGACTCCCACAGTCCAGTGACTCTTCAGTCCAAGTTTGGTGGAGGTAAGTCCTAGCCTCCCCACGCTAGACTGCATTGCTGGGAACCGCGTGTTTTGCAGCTACTCCTTGTGCACTCTTCCAGGATTTCCTTTGTGCACAGCCAAGCCTGGGTCCCCAGCACTCAAACCTGCAGTGCACGATCTCCTGAGTTGTCCTCCGGCATCGTGGGACCTTCTTTTGTGACTTGGGGTGAGCTCTGGTTCACTCCACTTCGTAGTGCCTGTTCCGGCACTTCTGCGGGTGCTGCTTGCTTCTGAGTGGACTCTTTGTCTTGCTGGATGCCCCCTCTGTCTCCTCACGCAATTGGCGACATCCTGGTCCCTCCTGGGCCACAGCAGCATCCAAAAACCCTAACCGCAACCCTTTCAGCTAGCAAGGCTTGTTTGCTGTCTTTCTGCACAGAAACACCTCTGCAAGTCTCTTCACAACGTGGGACATCCATCCTCCAAAGGGGAGGTTTCTAGCCCTTGTCGTTCTTGCAGAATCCACAGCTTCTACCATCCGGTGGCAGCTTCTTTGCACCCACAGCTGGCATTTCCTGGGCATCTGCCCACTCCCGACTTGATCGTGACTCTTGGACTTGGTCCCCTTGTTCCACAGGTACTCTCGTCAGGAAATCCATCCTTGTTGCATTGTTGGTGTTGGTCTTCCTTACAGAATTCCCCTATCACGACTTCTGTGCTCTTTGGGGAACTTAGGTGCACTTTGCACCCACTTTTCAAGGTCTTGGGGTGGGCTATTTTTCTAACCCTCACTGGTTTCTTACAGTCCCAGCGACCCTCTACAAGGTCACATAGGTTTGGGGTCCATTTATGGTTCACATTCCACTTCTAGAGTATATGGTTTGTGTTGCCCCTATCCCTATGTGCCCCCATTGCATTCTATTGTGACTATACATTGCTTGCACTGTTTTCTATTGCTATTACTGCATATTTTGGTATTGTATACATATATCTTGTGTATATTTGCTATCCTCATACTGAGGGTACTCACTGAGATACTTTGGCATATTGTCATAAAAATAAAGTACCTTTATTTTTAGTATATCTGTGTATTGTGTTTTCTTATGATATTGTGCATATGACACTAGTGGTACTGTAGGAGCTTCACTCGTCTCCTAGTTCAGCCTAAGCTGCTCTGCTAAGCTACCTTTTCTATCAGCCTAAGCTGCTAGACACCCCTCTACACTAATAAGGGATACCTGGACCTGGTGCAAAATGTAAGTACCCCTTGGTACCCACTACAAGCCAGGCCAGCCTCCTACATTGGTTGTGCAGCGGTGGGATAAGTACTTGCAACTACTTACCACTTTGTCATTTTGTACTTTTCATAAGAGAAAAATATACAAAACAAGTTGAGTGTATGTACACCTAACCAAAAAGTTTTGCTTTTCTTCTCTTACTCCTTTGCTAAGTGTTGAAAAGTACCTCTAAACCTTTCAAAAAGTTCTTAAAAAGTTTTAAAAGTTTTTTTTTTTCAGTTCTTTCAAAAGTTCTGAAACTTTTTCTTTCTTTTTCTGTCCCTTAAACCTTTTCTATAATGTCTGGTACAGGCCAAGCTGTTGATCTGACCAAACTTGCTTATGATCACCTTAGCTGGAAAGGAGCAAGGAGTCTCTGCATTGAAAGAGGTTTAGGGGTAGGGAAGAATCCCTCAAGATAACTGTTGGTTAATATGCTCATTGAACAAGATAAGACCTTAGTTGGCACTTCTGGTGAGAGATTAGCTGATGGTTTCCACTCTGATTCTGGGGCACCCCTAGTAAAAGAGTTAGAAGGGAACCTTCCCAACCTGCCCATTAGCAGACCACCTAGCAGGGCTGGTACTGATATGAGTTTTCATGTATAGTATAGAGATAGCTCCTTTAGGCCAGGTTGTTAGAGTGCCATCTGTTAGGGACAGGTCTCCCTCTGTTCATTCTCACCATTCTTCTGTGTCAAGGCATGCCCAACCCACCCACCCTGATGACAGAGTGTTAGAAAGGGAGCTCAATAGATTGAGAGTGGAAGAATCCAGGCTGAAGCTCAAGAAGCAACAGCTGGATTTATATAGGCAAGCATTTGACTTAGAAAAAGAAAGACAGAGGTTGGGGTTTGGACCCCATGGTGGCAGCAGCAGTATTACAGATAGTAATCCTGTAAAAGAGCATGATTCTAGGAATCTGCATAAGATAGTTCCCCCTTACAAGGAGGGGGATGACATTAACAAGTGGTTTGCTGCACTTGAGAGGGCCTGTGTTGTACAGGATGTCCCTCAAAGGCAGTGGGCTGCTATCCTATGGCTATCTTTCAGTGGAAAGGGTAGGGATAGGCTCCTTACTGTTAAGGAAAGTGATGCCAATTATTTTACAGTTCCTAAGAATGCACTCCTTCATGGTTATGGCTTAACCACTGAACAGTACAGGATCAAGTTCAGAGAAACCAAAAAGGAGTCTTCACAAGACTGGGTAGACTTTGTTGACCATTCAGTGAAGGCCTTGGAGGGGTGGTTACATGGCAGTAAAGTTTCTGACTATGAAAGCCTGTATAACTTAATCCTGAGAGAGCATATTCTTAATAATTGTGTGTCTGATTTGTTACACCAGTACCTGGTAGACTCTTATCTGACCTCTCCACAAGAATTGGGAAAGAAGGCAGACAAATGGGTCAGAACAAGGGTGAACAGAAAAGTTCATACAGGGGGTTACAAGGATGGCAAGAAGAAGGATGGTAAGTCTTCTGACAAGGGTGGGGACAAATCTAAAAATGAGTCTTCATCAGGCCCACAAAAACACTCTGGTGGGGGTGGTGGGCCCAAATCCTCTTCAAATCAAAATCAAGTAAAGAAACCATGGTGCTATTTATGTAAAATAAAAGGCCATTGGACAACTGATCCCAGTTGTCCAAAGAAAAGCACCAAGCCTCCTATCTCTGCAACCCCTGCTGCTACACCTAGTGCCCCTAGTAATAGCAGTGGTGGTGGGAGCTAACCTACTAATAGCCAATCCAAGGGAGTAGCTGGGCTCACGTTTGGTAATTTAGTTGGGGTTGTCTTGTTAGGGAGACCACAGAGGCTGTGTTAGTCTCTGAGGGGACCATTGATTGGGCCACCTTGGTTGCTTGTCCCCTTAATATGGATAAGTACAAGCAACTTCCCCTAATAAATGGTGTTGAGGTTCAGGCCTACAGGGACACAGGTGCCAGTGTGACAATGGTAATAGAGAAACTGGTCCACCCTGAACAACACCTACTTGGTCACCAGTACCGAGTGACTGATGCTCATAACAACACTCTTAGCCACCCCATGGCTGTTGTGAATCTCAACTGGGGGGTTACTGGTCCAAAGAAAGTTGTGGTTGCCTCAGATTTACCTGTAGACTGTCTACTAGGGAACGATTTAGAGACATCAGCTTGGGCAGAAGTGGAGTTGGAGGCTCATGCAGCAATGCTGGGCATTCCAGGGCATATTTTTGCTTTGACAAGGGCTCAGGCCAAAAAGCAAAAAGGATAGGGTGACTTGGATCCTGGAAGAATGGACCAAGTGCTCAATAAAGCGAGGGTTAGTAAAGGTAAATCACTACCTACTATCCCTCCCTCTACAGTGGATTCAACTTCTGAGGAAGAAGAATTTCCACCCTGTGCAGAACCTACACCAGAAGAGCTGGAAGCAGACACTGCTGAGCGTTTGGGTGGAGGGGGGCCTGCCAGGGAGGAGCTGAGAGTGGCACAGCAGACCTGTCCCACACTAGAGGGTCTAAGACAGCAAGCTGTCAAACAAGCAAATGGGGATGTCAGTGACTCTCACAGAGTTTACTGGGAGGACAACCTCTTGTATACTGAAGCAAGGGATCCAAAACCTGGAGCTGCCAGGATATTGGTGATTCCTCAGCAATACAGAGAGTTCCTCCTAACTCTAGCCCACGATATTCCCTTAGCTGGACATTTAGGGCAAATGAAAACTTGGGACAGGCTTGTTCCTTTCTTTCATTGGCCTAGAATGTCAGAGGACACAAAGGAATGTTGTAAGTCCTGTGAAAACTGTCAAGCCAGTGGCAAAACAGGTGGCACCCCAAAGGCACCCCTTATTCCACTACCTGTGGTTGGGGTTCCCTTTGAAAGGGTTGGGGTTGACATAGTTGGCCCCCTTGACCCTCCTACTGCTTCAGGCAATAGGTTTATCTTGGTGGTAGTGGACCATGCCACCAAATATCCTGAAGCAATTCCTCTAAGGACCACTACAGCTCCTGCAGTGGCAAAGGCCCTCCTGGGAATCTTTTCCAGGGTGGGCTTCCCAAAAGAGGTGGTATCAGACAGGGGAAGCAATTTCAGGTCTGCTTACTTAAAGGCCATGTGGAAGGAATGTGGTGTGACATACAAGTTCACCACACCCTATCACCCACAAACAAATGGACTGGTTGAGAGGTTTAATAAAACTCTCAAAGGAATGATAATGGGACTCCCTGAAAAACTCCGGAGGAGATGGGATGTCCTGTTACCTTTCCTCCTTTTTGCTTACAGGCAGGTACCCCAGAAAGGAGTGCGCTTCAGCCCCTTTGAACTCCTATTTGGACACCCTGTAAGAGGTCCTCTAACACTTGTAAAGGAGGGTTGGGAACAACCTTTAAAAGCTCCTAAGCAAGACATAGTGGACTATGTACTTGGCCTAAGATCTAGGATGGCTGAGTACATGAAAAAGGCCAGTAAAAACCTTCAGGCCAGCCAAGAGCTCCAAAAGCAATGGCATGACCAGAAGGCTGTTCTGATTCAGTACCAACCAGGGCAGAAAGTGTGGGTCTTGGAGCCTGTGGCCCCAAGAGCACTCCAAGACAAATGGAGTGGACCCCACATTATTGTTGAGAAAAAGGAAGAAGTCACCTACTTGGTTGACTTAGGCACTGCCAGGAGTCCCCTTAGGGTGCTCCATGCCAATCACCTGAAACCCTACTATGACAGGGCTGATCTCACCCTGCTCATGGCAACAGATGAAGGACAGGAAGAAGAGAGTGACCCTCTCCCTGATCTCTTCTCTTCCACAGAACAAAATGCTCTAGTGGAAGGGGTAGTACTTGCAGATTGTCTTACTGCTGAGCAGAAGGACCACTGCATAAATCTCCTGGGTCAGTTTTCTGAACTCTTCTCTACTGTGCCAGGTACCACTTCTTGGTGTGAGCACACTATAGATACTGGAGACAGCTTGCCTGTCAAAAGTAAGATCTATAGGCAGCCTGACCATGTCAGAGACTGCATAAAGCAAGAGGGGCAGAAAATGCTGGAACTGGGAGTGGTTGAGCACTCTGAAAGTCCATGGGCCTCTCCTGTGGAACTTGTACCAAAACCTCATTCCAAAGATGGAAAGAAGGAAATTCGGTTTTGTGTAGACTACAGAGGTCTCAAACAGGTAACCAAAACTGATTCTAACCCTATACCCAGGGCAGATGAGCTAATAGATACCCTGGCATCTGCCAAGTATCTAAGCACTTTTGATTTGACTGCAGGGCATTGGCAGATCAAATTATCAGAAGATGCAAAAGCTAAAACTGCATTTTCAACCATTGGAGGCCATTACCAATTCACAGTAATGCCTTTTGGATTGAAAAATGCACCTGCCACTTTTCAAAGGTTGGTGAATACAGTCCTGCAAGGGCTGGAAGCTTTTAGTGCAGCATATCTGGACGATATAGCTGTTTTTAGCTCCAGCTGGGATGATCACCTGGTCCACCTATGGAAAGTTTTGGAGGCCCTACAGAAGTCGTGATAGGGGAATTTTGCAGGAAAGACCAACACCAGCAATGCAACAACGATGGATTTCCAGACTAGAGTACCTGTGGAACAAGGGGACCAAGTCCAAAAGTCACGATCAAGTCGAGAGTGGGCAGATGCCCAGGAAATGCCAGCTGTGGGTGCAAAGAAGCTGCTACTAGGCAGTAGAAGCTGAGGATTCTGCAGGAACGAGAAGGGCTAGAAACTTTCCCTTTGGAGGATGGATGTCCCACGTCGAAAAGAGTCATGCAGAAGTGTTTTCCCGCCAAAATACCGCAAACAAGCCTTGCTAGCTGCAAATCGTGCGGTTAGGGTTTTTGGATGCTGCTGTGGCCCAGGAGGGACCAGGATGTCACCAATTGCGTGAGGTGACAGAGGGGGTGTCCAGCAAGACAAGGAGCCCTCTCAGACGCAAGCAGCTCCCAGAGAAGTGCCAGAACAGGCACTACAAAGTGGAGTGAAATGGTGCTCACTTGAAGTTGCACAAGAGAGTCCCACGCCGCCGGAGGACAACTCAGGAGGTCGTGCAATGCAGGTTAGAGTGCTGTGGACCCAGGATTGGCTGTGCACAAAGAAAATCCTGGAAAAGTGCACAGGAGCCGGAGTAGCTGCAAAAGACGCAGTTCCCAGCAATGCAGTCTGGTGTGGGGAGGCATGGACTTACCTCCACCAAACTTGGACTGAAGAGTCACTGGACTGTGGGAGTCACTTGGACAGAGTTGCTGGATTCAAGGGACCTCGCTCGTCGTGCTGAGAGGAGACCCAGAGGACCGGTGATGCAGTTCTTTGGTGCCTGCGGTTGCAGGGGGACGATTCCGTCGACCCACGGGAGATTTCTTCGGAGCTTCTGGTGCAGAGAGGAGGCAGACTACCCCCACAGCATGCACCACCAGGAAAACAGTCGAGAAGGCGGCAGGATCAGTGTTACAGTGTCGCAGTAGTCGTCTTTGCTACTTTGTTGCAGTTTTGCAGGCTTCCATCACGATCAGCAGTCGATTCCTTGGCAGAAGGTGAAGAGAGAGATGCAGAGGAACTCTGATGAGCTCTTGCATTCGTTATCTAAGGAATTCCCCAAAGCAGGGACCCTAAATAGCCAGAAAAGATGGTTTGGCTACTTAGGAGAGAGGATAGGCTAGCAACACCTGAAGGAGCCTATCAGAAAGAGTCTCTGACGTCACCTGCTGGCCCTGGCCACTCAGAGCAGTCCAGTGTGCCAGCAGCACCTCTGTTTCCAAGATGGCAGAGGTCTGGAGCACACTGGAGGAGCTCTGGGCACCTCCCAGGGGAGGTGCAGGTCAGGGGAGTGGTCACTCCCCTTTCCTTTGTCCAGTTTCGCGCCAGAGCAGGGCTGAGGGGTCCCTGAACCGGTGTAGACTGGCTTATGCAGAAATGGGCACCATCTGTGCCCATGAAAGCACTTCCAGAGGCTGGGGGAGGCTACTCCTCCCCTGCCTTCACACCTTTTTCCAAAGGGAGAGGGTGTAACAACCTCTCTCTGTGGAAGTCCTTTGTTCTGCCTTCCCGGGCCAAGCCTGGCTGGACCCCAGGGGGGCAGAAACCTGTCTGAGGGGTTGGCAGCAGTAGCAGCTGCAGTGAAACCCCTGAAAAGGCAGTTTGGCAGTACCCAGGTCTGTGCTAGAGACCCGTGGGATCATGGGATTGTGCCAACAATGCCAGGATGGCATAGAGGGGGCGATTCCATGATCTTAGACATGTTACATGGCCATATTCGGAGTTCTCATTGTGAAGCTACACATAGGTAGTGACCTATGTGTAGTGCACGCATGTAATGGTGTCCCCGCACTCACAAAGTCCGGGGAATTTTCCCTGAACCATGTGGGGGCACCTTGGCTAGTGCCAGGGTGCCCACACACTAAGTAACTTTGCACCTAATCTTTACCAGGTAAAGGTTAGACATATAGGTGACTTATAAGTTACTTAAGTGCAGTGGTAAATGGCTGTGAAATAACGTGGACGTTATTTCACTCAGACTGCAGTGGCAGGCCTGTGAAGGAATTGTCAGAGCTCCCTATGGGTGGCAAAAGAAATGCTGCAGCCCATAGGGATCTCCTGGAACCCCAATACCCTGGGTACCTCAGTACCATATACTAGGGAATTATAAGGGTGTTCCAGTATGCCAATGTAAATTGGTGAAATTGGTCACTAGCCTGTTAGTGACAATTTGGAAAGAAATGAGAGAGCATAACCACTGAGTTTCTGGATAGCAGAGCCTCAGTGAGACAGTTAGTCATAACACAGGTAACACATACAGGGCACACTTATGAGCACTGGGGCCCTGGCTGGCAGGGTCCCAGTGACACAGACAACTAAAACAACATATATACAGTGAAAAATGGGGGTAACATGCCAGGCAAGATGGTACTTTCCTACAATGGGAACAAGGCAATGCTGAGCCACTAGAATCTCCATTGCTCACATTGATTTTATCACTCGGAAACACAAGGGGTGCAGTTTCTAGATTGTACCTGTTGTTGTTAGATTGGGTCTGTCCCGAAATGTTGCACGCCAAGGTCAGATGGGATGAGGTGCTTCCCGCTCCCTTATCTCAAAGCGCCTGGACGGCGGTGCTCTCCACTATCAAAAGTATTTCTCGAAATACCAGACTTCGTTATACCCAGTTTAATTACATACATCACTCCTATCTATCACTGGCCCGCATCAAACGTATGTTCCCAGGCTTAGACCCGACATGCCCTAGGTGTGCACAACCAGCAGCAGCTTTTTACCACATGGTATGGAACTGTGCCCCCCTCGCCGTGGCATGGCATCGAGTCACAGACACCATAGCTGAGGTCACAAACCGTACCCTAGCTACGACAGCAGAATCATGTTTGCTCGGTCTACGCCGCCACAGCAAGAATGATAAGCAAATACACAGATTCACTGACTTGGCTTTCACGATCTTCAAGCCCTTGATAGTGACCCATTGGAAGGCCCCACACACACCGGCCCACAGTAACTGGCTGGGTGATTTGATACAAAGCGCGCAGGCAGAGGCATCTATACTGTGTCTACTCCAGCGCCGTGGACTAGCACAGGGCGGTTCTGACACATGGGATGCCTTCATCGTTACTATGGAGACCACAAATCATATACATCCACCTTAAATAGTGTACATAACACGCCGCACTGGACAAGTGACAGACTTCTTCCCACCCATAGTCTAACTACACCCTGTAGTGGCCCGAACGCGGATCTAGTCTGGCGCACCGCTGGGAGAACATGGGGCAGCCAGACGGGCGGACCACGAAGCATGCACGTAGGTCCTACGAACATGGCAGGGGCCAGCCTAAACACAGGTCAAGGTGCGTCTGAAGCATTCTTATCCCTTGAAATCGAGAGCTACATTACAGAGCATTGATGTATACCCAAGGCGTGAGGTCAGAAGGGAACGCACATTTATACAATCACACTTACATATTTCTTAACCAGAGCGGGCTCTAACTGGACACCACCCATGCAACACAAGTCTAATTCTAAGGAATGTTATCGAAATGACACAATCTCTTGACACAAAGTCACAACAACCACCTGTATATATTGTATAATATGGTCTGTACGTATGAGAAGTATGTACAAGTATGTTCAGGACTGACCACTCTGTGGTCGATTGTATCAGCTTCACCCCAGAATGTTTAATAAAAAGAATTGAAAAAAAAAAAGTTTTTACCAAAAAACTGTTGCCATTGTTCTCATGTTCCTATTTATTTTGAATCACATGCTCACTATTGTTTGTTTATTATACCAACTCACCAATGTGAAATTTCTGACATATGTATCACACATAAGTGATTTGAATGCTATGTCACCTATAACAGGGCCAATATAACCTCCTCACAATTGTGATGGAGTATCACACGTGACACAATCATGAAAAACAGTTCTTTGGTATTGATCAGAAATCTAGTGGAAACATGTTTCACAAATCAATACACAAAACACATCATCATGCACCTTGTCCAAAACGTCTACCTTCCAGAACTCTTCTTGTGTGTGTGTTGGACATCTGTTAACCTTTATCTTGATGCCATAATTTGTTGCTGTAACAAAAAAAAGTTATCTAACAATAAGAACTAAAAAAGGAACATGCCTCCCCTGATGCTTCTTTTGGGGTCTCAACTGCTCATACAGCTCAGGATAGGACACTGCAAGTATGCAGGCCATTAAGGGGGCCAGGTTGCGGCACACCCGCTTCCCATGTTGGGAGGCTTGACCAAACTGGACTTCTGATGACCTCTTGGTCCAGTGTCATAAGTTTCCCCACCTCTTTCTGCAGGGAATGCAGCACTGCTTGTAGACCCCCAGGGTCCGCACCTTCTTTGAGATGGCCTTCCATATGGTCTTTTTCTGATAAGCATCGACCTGTGTGTTTTGTGAGGTTTTGTTCGTTTGTAACACAATTTTGATACATCTATCCCAGGCGTTTCTAATAAGTTAGTACAGCTTATTTTCTATTTTTGTTTACTTGAAACTATAGATTTGTGGTGACCTGTTGAGTGCCCTCATCACTTTTCCGTTCCTTATTTTACAAATCTAGGCCACTACTATCATCTAGGCCAAAAGTCTGTAACAATTCCTGTAGTGAGAGCTACTTCTGATCAGTGCAAATCATTGTGCTAATGAAGGGTAAACAACGTGTGCATTGTTACCACACACCCCTATGCCCAGCTGCATTGGCTTAATGCCTACTGTCCGTAGACCCAGATACTGTGGTTAAAAATATATACTATGACTAAGAGCACTAGGAAAGAGCTGCCATGTGTGTCAGTGGGAGTGCTTTTTGTGGTGATCTGTGAACATGTGTATATAGGAATGGTATTTATTTGTATGTGTAGGAGGCTGGACTGGCTTGTAGTGAGTACCAAGGGGTACTTGCACCTTGCACCAGGCCCAGTTATCCCTTATTAGTGCATAGGGTGTCTAGCAGCTTAGGCTGATAGATAATGGTAGCTTAGCAGAGCAGCTTAGGCTGAACTAGGAGACGTGTGAAGCTACTACAGTACCACTTAGTGTCATATGCACAATATCATAAGAAAACACAATACACAGTTATACTAAAAATAAAGGTACTTTATTTTTATGACAATATGCCAAAGTATCTTAGAGTGTACCCTCAGTGAGAGGATAGGAAATATACACAAGATATATATACACAATAGCAAAAATATGCAGTATAGTCTTAGAAAACAGTGCAAACAATGTATAGTTACAATAGGATGCAATGGGGAAACATAGGGATAGGGGCAACACAAAGCATATACTCCAAAAGTGGAATGCGAACCACGAATGGACCTCAAACCTATGTGACCTTGTAGAGGGTCGCTGGGACTATTAGAAAATAGTGAGAGTTAGAAAAATAACCCTCCCCAAGACCCTGAAAAGTGAGTGCAAAGTGCACTAAAGATCCCCTAAGGACAAAGAAGTCGTGTTAGAGGAATAATGCAGGAAAGACACAAACCAGCAATGCAACAACTGTGGATTTCCAATCTAGGGTACCTGTGGAACAAGGGGACCAAGTCCAAAAGTCACAAGCAAGTCGGAGATGGGCAAAAGCCCAGGAAATGCCAGCTGTGGGTGCAAAGAAGCTTCTACTGGACAGAAGAAGCTGTGGTTTCTGCAGGAACGAAAAGGGCTAGAGACTTCCCCTTCGGTGGACGGATGCCGCTTACCGTGGAGAGTCGAGCAAAAGTGTTTTCCTGCCGAAACAACGCTAACAAGCCTTGCTAGCTGCAAATCGTGCTGTTAGCGTTTTTGGATGCTGCTGAGGCCCAGGAGGGACCAGGAGGTCGCAAATTGGACCAGCAGAGAGAGGGGACATCGAGCAAGACAAGGAGCCCTCTCTGAAGCCGGTAGCACCCGGAGAAGTGCCAGAAACAGGCACTACGAGGATGTGTGAAACAGTGCTTGCCGAAGTTGCACAAAGGATTCCCACGTCACCGGAGACCAACTTAGAAAGTCGTGCAATGCAGGTTAGAGTGCCGTGGACCCAGGCTTGGCTGTGCACAAAGGATTTCTGCCGGAAGTGCACAGGGGCCGGAGTAGCTGCAAAGTCGCGGTTCCCAGCAATGCAGCCCAGCGAGGTGAGGCAAGGACTTACCTCCACCAAACTTGGACTGAAGAGTCACTGGACTGTGGGGGTCACTTGGACAGAGTCGCTGAATTCGAGGGACCTCGCTCGTCGTGCTGAGAGGAGACCCAAGGGACCGGTAATGCAGCTTTTTGGTGCCTGCGGTTGCAGGGGGAAGATTCCGTCGACCCACGGGAGATTTCTTCGGAGCTTCTGGTGCAGAGAGGAGGCAGACTACCCCCACAGCATGCACAAGCAGGAAAACAGTCGAGAAGGTGGCAGGATCAGCGTTACAGAGTTGCAGTAGTCGTCTTTGCTACTATGTTGCAGGTTTGCAGGCTTCCAGCGCGGTCAGCAGTCGATTCCTTATCAGAAGGTGAAGAGAGAGATGCAGAGGAACTCGGCTGAGCTCATGCATTCGTTATCTGAAGGTTCCCCAGAGACAGAGACCCTAAATAGCCAGAAAAGAGGGTTTGGCTACCTAGGAGAGAGGATAGGCTACTAACACCTGAAGGATCCTATCAGCAGGAGTCTCTGACGTCACCTGGTGGCACTGGCCACTCAGAGCAGTCCAGTGTGCCAGCAGCACCTCTGTTTCCAAGATGGCAGAGGTCTGGAGCACACTGGAGGAGCTCTGGACACCTCCCAGGGGAGGTGCAGGTCAGGGGAGTGGTCACTCCCCTTTCCTTTGTCCAGTTTCGCGCCAGAGCAGGGGCTAAGGGGTCCCTGAACCGGTGTAGACTGGCTTATGCAGAATTGGGCACCTCTGTGCCCAACAAAGCATTTCCAGAGGCTGGGGGAGGCTACTCCTCCCCTGCCTTCACACCATTTTCCAAAGGGAGAGGGTGTCACACCCTCTCTCAGAGGAAGTTCTTTGTTCTGCCATCCTGGGCCAGGCCTGGCTGGGCCCCAGGAGGGCAGATGCCTGTCTGAGGGGTTGGCAGCAGCAGCAGCTGCAGTGAAACCCCAGGAAGGGCAGTTTGGCAGTACCAGGGTCTGTGCTACAGACCACTGGGATCATGGAATTGTACCAACAATGCCAGGATGGCATAGAGGGGGCAATTCCATGATCATAGACATGTTACATGGCCATATTCGGAGTTACCATTGTGAAGCTACATATAGGTAGTGACCTATATGTAGTGCACGCGTGTAATGGTGTCCCCGCACTCACAAAGTTCAGGGAATTGGCTCTGAACAATGTGGGGGCACCTTGGCTAGTGCCAGGGTGCCCTCACACTAAGTAACTTTGCACCTAACCTTTACCAGGTAAAGGTTAGACATATAGGTGACTTATAAGTTACTTAAGTGCAGTGTAAAATGGCTGTGAAATAACATGGACGTTATTTCACTCAGGCTGCAGTGGCAGGCCTGTGTAAGAATTGTCAGAGCTTCCTATGGGTGGCAAAAGAAATGCTGCAGCCCATAGGGATCTCCTGGAACCCCAATACCCTGGGTACCTCAGTACCATATACTAGGGAAGT